>NC_135484.1:19283460-19883460 GCF_052094955.1 Ictidomys tridecemlineatus
GGTCAGGGAACAGACAGGGGCCAAGAGAGGGCAGCTCCAGTGCCTGGAGGCGGAGGGGGCGGCAGGGTGGCCCAGGGGCGTGGACAGGGAACCAAGCCAGGAGCCAGGGGCTAGGGAACTAGAGGGGGGGCCCACGCAAGGGCAAAGCAGGGAAGGGCCGGGGCGGGCGACACAAGGCCAGCGCAGTGCGGACAAGCCAAGGGGAGCAGGAGGACCGCCCAAGCAAGGGCCCCGCTTTCAAAGCCCAGGGGCGCAGCTGAGCCACAAGGGACAGCACAGGCTCAAGCCAGGAGCCAGGCTTAAGGGGGGTGGTGAGGGTGAGGGGGGTGGTGGGGGTGGTGGGGTTGGGGAGGGCAGGGCCAGAGGCTAAGGCCTGGGGCAGGGGGCTGGGGAGGGGAGGGGAGGGGGCTCGAGGCCCAGGTCTACGGCCAGGTGTAAGGATTTTCAGGGTGCAGGGTGCGGGACCAAGGGCCCAGGGAGAGCAAGTGGCCCAGGCGAGGGGCAGGCCTGTTTCCCTAATAAGGCGCCCTGGCCCAGATGCGAATCCTGGGACAGGGACCTGGCAAAGAGGGCCTGGCAAGGGACTGGGGCCTGGAGGAGGGCGACGGGAGGGCTCGGCGCGGGGGGTGAGGGGGGGGTGACGGTGGGGGCGGAGAGGGGTGAGTGCCAGGACCCAAGCAAGGGGCCCAGGCAGGGACGGGACCCGACGCAGGGGGACGCAGGCACCGACCGACCGACCGACCGACCGACCGACCGAGCGCACCGACCCCAGGACCGCGCGCGCGAGGGGAAAGCGGAAAGGGGCAGGATGGGGGCGGCGCAAGGATGAGGGGGACGCAGGGAGGCGCGAGGGACACCGAGGGCAGCGCGGTAGGGGGCCCAAGCAAGGGGCCCCCAGCGCAGACGCGACGCGACGCCACGCGACACGAGGAACGCGGTCAGGGGCTCAGGGGACTGGAGCGCGAAGGGTCAGGCTTGGGGAGGGCTCCGCGGGGGTAGGGGGCAGCACGCAAGGCCAGAGGGTGGGGGCGGGGGTAGGGAGGGCACGGCGCAGGGGAAAGCGGCGCAAGGCCAGGCCCAAGTCCACTGCCAGGTGTCAGGGTGCAGGCAGCAAGGGGGCCCGGCGAGGGGCAGGACTGTATTTCCCATTGGGAGCCTGCAGGGCGCACAGGGCAGACAAGGCCACTCCGCTGCCCCAGGGGACTACTTCCTCACCAAGGGAGGGGGGGGGACCAAGTGTTGAGGGCCAACAAGGGCCAAAGGAGGGCACCGTGAGGGGGAGACATTGGGTCCCAAGCCGGGGTGTGGGGAGAGCCAGGACCCGATCCAGGAGCCCAGGCGAGGGGCAGGCAGGGGAGAGGGGTGTTTCTCGGCAGGGCAAGGATGATACACAGAGCACCAGGGGACCAGAGGGCAGCACAGGAGGGGGCCCAAGCAAGGGGCCTGAGAGGATGGGACAGGGACAGGGTCCTCCCGAAGAGCGGCCTGGGCTCAAGCAAGGAGCCAGGCCCTGCAACGGGAGACCACGAGTGACGGCGAGGGGTCCCGGCCGGACTCAGGGACTCAAGGGAAAGGACAGGGCCTGGGAGGGAATGGAGGGGATGGCGTGGACGGGCGGGAGGGCACGAGACAGGGACGGCACAGGAGGGCACTGGACGGGCCGGGGGGAGGTAGGCTCAAGGCCCAGGTCCACTGCCGGGGCTGGGGCTCGGGCAGCGGGGCTTGGGGAGCGTGGCTGGGGGGGGGGGCGGGGCAGAGGGAGGGCAAAGGGACCAGGCAAGGCGCAGGGCGACCTCGTCCCCTAGGGAGCACGAAGGCGCCAAGAAAGAGGCCAAGCCCACTGCCCTGGACCAGGGGAGCATCCTGACAAAGGGATCAGGCCGAGGGCTATGGCAGGGTCAGGGAACAGACAGGGGCCAAGAGAGGGCAGCTCCAGTGCCTGGAGGCGGAGGGGGCGGCAGGGTGGCCCAGGGGCGTGGCACAGGGAACCAAGCCAGGAGCCAGGGGCTAGGGAACTAGAGGGGGGGCCCACGCAAGGGCAAAGCAGGGAAGGGCCGGGGCGGGCGACACAAGGCCAGCGCAGTGCGGACAAGCCAAGGGGAGCAGGAGGACCGCCCAAGCAAGGGCCCCGCTTTCAAAGCCCAGGGGCGCAGCTGAGCCACAAGGGACAGCACAGGCTCAAGCCAGGAGCCAGGCTTAAGGGGGTGGTGAGGGTGAGGGGGGTGGTGGGGGTGGTGGGGTTGGGGAGGGCAGGGCCAGAGGCTAAGGCCTGGGGCAGGGGGCTGGGGAGGGGAGGGGAGGGGGCTCGAGGCCCAGGTCTACGGCCAGGTGTAAGGATTTTCAGGGTGCAGGGTGCGGGACCAAGGGCCCAGGGAGAGCAAGTGGCCCAGGCGAGGGGCAGGCCTGTTTCCCTAATAAGGCGCCCTGGCCCAGATGCGAATCCTGGGACAGGGACCTGGCAAAGAGGGCCTGGCAAGGGACTGGGGCCTGGAGGAGGGCGACGGGAGGGCTCGGCGCGGGGGGTGAGGGGGGGGTGACGGTGGGGGCGGAGAGGGGTGAGTGCCAGGACCCAAGCAAGGGGCCCAGGGCAGGGGACGGACCCGACGCAGGGGGACGCAGGCACCGACCGACCGACCGACCGACCGACCGAGCGCACCGACCCCAGACCGCGCGCGCGAGGGGAAAGCGGGAAAGGGCAGGATGGGGGCGGCGCAAGGATGAGGGGGACGCAGGGAGGCGCGAGGGACACCGAGGGCAGCGCGGTAGGGGGCCCAAGCAAGGGGCCCCCAGCGCAGACGCGACGCGACGCCACGCGACACGAGGAACGCGGTCAGGGGCTCAGGGGACTGGAGCGCGAAGGGTCAGGCTTGGGAGGGCTCCGCGGGGGTAGGGGGCAGCACGCAAGGCCAGAGGGTGGGGGCGGGGGTAGGGAGGCACGGCGCAGGGGAAAGCGGCGCAAGGCCAGGCCCAAGTCCACTGCCAGGTGTCAGGGTGCAGGCAGCAAGGGGGCCCGGCGAGGGGCAGGACTGTATTTCCCATTGGGAGCCTGCAGGGCGCACAGGGCAGACAAGGCCACTCCGCTGCCCCAGGGGACTACTTCCTCACCAAGGGAGGGGGGGGGGACCAAGTGTTGAGGGCCAACAAGGGCCAAAGGAGGGCACCGTGAGGGGGAGACATTGGGTCCCAAGCCGGGGTGTGGGGAGAGCCAGGACCCGATCCAGGAGCCCAGGCGAGGGGCAGGCAGGGGAGAGGGGTGTTTCTCGGCAGGGCAAGGATGATACACAGAGCACCAGGGGACCAGAGGGCAGGCACAGGAGGGGGCCCAAGCAAGGGGCCTGAGAGGATGGGACAGGGACAGGGTCCTCCCGAAGAGCGGCCTGGGCTCAAGCAAGGAGCCAGGCCCTGCAACGGGAGACCACGAGTGACGGCGAGGGGTCCCGGCCGGACTCAGGGACTCAAGGGAAAGGACAGGGCCTGGGAGGGAATGGAGGGGATGGCGTGGACGGGCGGGAGGGCACGAGACAGGGACGGCACAGGAGGGCACTGGACGGGCCGGGGGGAGGTAGGCTCAAGGCCCAGGTCCACTGCCGGGGCTGGGGCTCGGGCAGCGGGGCTTGGGGAGCGTGGCTGGGGGGGGGGCGGGGCAGAGGGAGGGCAAAGGGACCAGGCAAGGCGCAGGGCGACCTCGTCCCCTAGGGAGCACGAAGGCGCCAAGAGGCCAAGCCCACTGCCCTGGACCAGGGGAGCATCCTGACAAAGGGATCAGGCCGAGGGCTCTGGCAGGGTCAGGGAACAGACAGGGGCCAAGAGAGGGCAGCTCCAGTGCCTGGAGGCGGAGGGGGCGGCAGGGTGGCCCAGGGGCGTGGCACAGGGAACCAAGCCAGGAGCCAGGGGCTAGGGAACTAGAGGGGGGGCCCACGCAAGGGCAAAGCAGGGAAGGGCCGGGGCGGGCGACACAAGGCCAGCGCAGTGCGGACAAGCCAAGGGGAGCAGGAGGACCGCCCAAGCAAGGGCCCCGCTTTCAAAGCCCAGGGGCGCAGCTGAGCCACAAGGGACAGCACAGGCTCAAGCCAGGAGCCAGGCTTAAGGGGGGTGGTGAGGGTGAGGGGGGTGGTGGGGGTGGTGGGGTTGGGGAGGGCAGGGCCAGAGGCTAAGGCCTGGGGCAGGGGGCTGGGGAGGGGAGGGGAGGGGGCTCGAGGCCCAGGTCTACGGCCAGGTGTAAGGATTTTCAGGGTGCAGGGTGCGGGACCAAGGGCCCAGGGAGAGCAAGTGGCCCAGGCGAGGGGCAGGCCTGTTTCCCTAATAAGGCGCCCTGGCCCAGATGCGAATCCTGGGACAGGGACCTGGCAAAGAGGGCCTGGCAAGGGACTGGGGCCTGGAGGAGGGCGACGGGAGGGCTCGGCGCGGGGGGTGAGGGGGGGGTGACGGTGGGGGCGGAGAGGGGTGAGTGCCAGGACCCAAGCAAGGGGCCCAGGCAGGGGACGGACCCGACGCAGGGGGACGCAGGCACCGACCGACCGACCGACCGACCGACCGAGCGCACCGACCCCAGGACCGCGCGCGCGAGGGGAAAGCGGGAAAGGGCAGGATGGGGGCGGCGCAAGGATGAGGGGGACGCAGGGAGGCGCGAGGGACACCGAGGGCAGCGCGGTAGGGGGCCCAAGCAAGGGGCCCCCAGCGCAGACGCGACGCGACGCCACGCGACACGAGGAACGCGGTCAGGGGCTCAGGGGACTGGAGCGCGAAGGGTCAGGCTTGGGGAGGGCTCCGCGGGGGTAGGGGGCAGCACGCAAGGCCAGAGGGTGGGGGCGGGGGTAGGGAGGGCACGGCGCAGGGGAAAGCGGCGCAAGGCCAGGCCCAAGTCCACTGCCAGGTGTCAGGGTGCAGGCAGCAAGGGGGCCCGGCGAGGGGCAGGACTGTATTTCCCATTGGGAGCCTGCAGGGCGCACAGGGCAGACAAGGCCACTCCGCTGCCCCAGGGGACTACTTCCTCACCAAGGGAGGGGGGGGGGACCAAGTGTTGAGGGCCAACAAGGGCCAAAGGAGGGCACCGTGAGGGGGAGACATTGGGTCCCAAGCCGGGGTGTGGGGAGAGCCAGGACCCGATCCAGGAGCCCAGGCGAGGGGCAGGCAGGGGAGAGGGGTGTTTCTCGGCAGGGCAAGGATGATACACAGAGCACCAGGGGACCAGAGGGCAGGCACAGGAGGGGGCCCAAGCAAGGGGCCTGAGAGGATGGGACAGGGACAGGGTCCTCCCGAAGAGCGGCCTGGGCTCAAGCAAGGAGCCAGGCCCTGCAACGGGAGACCACGAGTGACGGCGAGGGGTCCCGGCCGGACTCAGGGACTCAAGGGAAAGGACAGGGCCTGGGAGGGAATGGAGGGGATGGCGTGGACGGGCGGGAGGGCACGAGACAGGGACGGCACAGGAGGGCACTGGACGGGCCGGGGGGAGGTAGGCTCAAGGCCCAGGTCCACTGCCGGGGCTGGGGCTCGGGCAGCGGGGCTTGGGGAGCGTGGCTGGGGGGGGGGGCGGGGCAGAGGGAGGGCAAAGGGACCAGGCAAGGCGCAGGGCGACCTCGTCCCCTAGGGAGCACGAAGGCGCCAAGAGGCCAAGCCCACTGCCCTGGACCAGGGGAGCATCCTGACAAAGGGATCAGGCCGAGGGCTCTGGCAGGGTCAGGGAACAGACAGGGGCCAAGAGAGGGCAGCTCCAGTGCCTGGAGGCGGAGGGGGCGGCAGGGTGGCCCAGGGGCGTGGCACAGGGAACCAAGCCAGGAGCCAGGGGCTAGGGAACTAGAGGGGGGGCCCACGCAAGGGCAAAGCAGGGAAGGGCCGGGGCGGGCGACACAAGGCCAGCGCAGTGCGGACAAGCCAAGGGGAGCAGGAGGACCGCCCAAGCAAGGGCCCCGCTTTCAAAGCCCAGGGGCGCAGCTGAGCCACAAGGGACAGCACAGGCTCAAGCCAGGAGCCAGGCTTAAGGGGGGTGGTGAGGGTGAGGGGGGTGGTGGGGGTGGTGGGGTTGGGGAGGGCAGGGCCAGAGGCTAAGGCCTGGGGCAGGGGGCTGGGGAGGGGAGGGGAGGGGGCTCGAGGCCCAGGTCTACGGCCAGGTGTAAGGATTTTCAGGGTGCAGGGTGCGGGACCAAGGGCCCAGGGAGAGCAAGTGGCCCAGGCGAGGGGCAGGCCTGTTTCCCTAATAAGGCGCCCTGGCCCAGATGCGAATCCTGGGACAGGGACCTGGCAAAGAGGGCCTGGCAAGGGACTGGGGCCTGGAGGAGGGCGACGGGAGGGCTCGGCGCGGGGGGTGAGGGGGGGGTGACGGTGGGGGCGGAGAGGGGTGAGTGCCAGGACCCAAGCAAGGGGCCCAGGCAGGGGACGGACCCGACGCAGGGGGACGCAGGCACCGACCGACCGACCGACCGACCGACCGACCGAGCGCACCGACCCCAGGACCGCGCGCGCGAGGGGAAAGCGGGAAAGGGCAGGATGGGGGCGGCGCAAGGATGAGGGGGACGCAGGGAGGCGCGAGGGACACCGAGGGCAGCGCGGTAGGGGGCCCAAGCAAGGGGCCCCCAGCGCAGACGCGACGCGACGCCACGCGACACGAGGAACGCGGTCAGGGTCTCAGGGGACTGGAGCGCGAAGGGTCAGGCTTGGGGAGGGCTCCGCGGGGGTAGGGGGCAGCACGCAAGGCCAGAGGGTGGGGGCGGGGGTAGGGAGGGCACGGCGCAGGGGAAAGCGGCGCAAGGCCAGGCCCAAGTCCACTGCCAGGTGTCAGGGTGCAGGCAGCAAGGGGGCCCGGCGAGGGGCAGGACTGTATTTCCCATTGGGAGCCTGCAGGGCGCACAGGGCAGACAAGGCCACTCCGCTGCCCCAGGGGACTACTTCCTCACCAAGGGAGGGGGGGGGACCAAGTGTTGAGGGCCAACAAGGGCCAAAGGAGGGCACCGTGAGGGGGAGACATTGGGTCCCAAGCCGGGGTGTGGGGAGAGCCAGGACCCGATCCAGGAGCCCAGGCGAGGGGCAGGCAGGGGAGAGGGGTGTTTCTCGGCAGGGCAAGGATGATACACAGAGCACCAGGGGACCAGAGGGCAGGCACAGGAGGGGGCCCAAGCAAGGGGCCTGAGAGGATGGGACAGGGACAGGGTCCTCCCGAAGAGCGGCCTGGGCTCAAGCAAGGAGCCAGGCCCTGCAACGGGAGACCACGAGTGACGGCGAGGGGTCCCGGCCGGACTCAGGGACTCAAGGGAAAGGACAGGGCCTGGGAGGGAATGGAGGGGATGGCGTGGACGGGCGGGAGGGCACGAGACAGGGACGGCACAGGAGGGCACTGGACGGGCCGGGGGGAGGTAGGCTCAAGGCCCAGGTCCACTGCCGGGGCTGGGGCTCGGGCAGCGGGGCTTGGGGAGCGGGGCTGGGGGGTGGGCCGGGGCAGAGGGAGGGCAAAGGGACCAGGCAAGGCGCAGGGCGACCTCGTCCCCTAGGGAGCACGAAGGCGCCAAGAGGCCAAGCCCACTGCCCTGGACCAGGGGAGCATCCTGACAAAGGGATCAGGCCGAGGGCTCTGGCAGGGTCAGGGAACAGACAGGGGCCAAGGGAGGGCAGCTCCAGTGCCTGGAGGCGGAGGGGGCGGCAGGGTGGCCCAGGGGCGTGGCACAGGGAACCAAGCCAGGAGCCAGGGGCTAGGGAACTAGAGGGGGGGCCCAAGCAAGGGCAAAGCAGGGAAGGGCCGGGGCGGGCGACACAAGGCCAGCTCAGTGCGGACAAGACAAGGGGAGCATGTGGACAGCCCTGAGCAAGTGGCCCAGGGGAAAGGCCAGCAGGGGAGGGATGTTTCTAGGCAGGCAAAGATACACAGTGCACCATGGGACCAGAGGGCAGGCACAGGAGGGTGCCCAAGCAAGGGTCCTGAGTGGATCGGACAGGGTCAGGGTCCTCCCGAAGAGAGGCCTGGGCTCAAGCAAGGAGGCAAGCCCTGCAATGGGAGACTATGTGTGATGGCCCAGTTTCACTCAAGGACTCAATGGAAAGGATAGGGTCTGGGAGGCATGGAAGTTGTTGAGACCAGGTAGTGAATTAAATGTGTGAATGAGATAGCACACATGATTTTTTAGGGAATTGTGGGAAAGGAATGTTGCCTGGGTTTGAAGCAAAATTCTTGGCCACAGTGTAAGGAGCCAGTAACATACAGAAGAAAGACAGGGTGGGACAAGTGGGTTTTAAGGAATATCTATCTACACCTTCCCCCAATAAGTCACATATCTTTCAGTTCCCTGGCGCATCTCCATTTCCAATGCGCACACTTGCACTGTCCAGCTGGATCTTATTTCCTGCTCTCATCCCTACTGTCACCTGTGGCCTTTCCTCATAACCCTATTTCTCACACTTGCATTGTAGAGCTGAGAGGCCTGAATGCCTGTGATGCTTCCAGCTCTGCTGCTGTGTCCCAGTGTTCAGTCCCAGGTGTCACAGAACCCAGAAGTCCCATGACAATCCAACCCTAGGTAACCCAAAGTCCTAGTCAACTCCCTACCCCCATCCCACCCCACCACTGTAAGAGGGTAGGTGACTTACCATCTGAAAAGGAACATCAGGACTTCGCCACCAGTAGAGCTCCTGGGTCTGGAAATGGCTTCTTCCACTTCTTTTTAGTCACATGATGCTCACACATCAGGTTCCCAGAGAGCTTACTGGCTAGGAATGGGTCTAACTGGCCCTTCCTGGATATCTGACATGGGAGACTTCCAGGAGGAACTCTTTCTCCTGAATCTCAGTTTGTTCATGTTTAGAATACTATAACCCATAAAAAATGCTGAACTGTTGACAAAAGTTTTACCTCTGTGTCCCAGTTACTCTCATACATGACATAACACTTCAGCCAATGAAGATCATTTTATAAGTTGTTGGTCCCGTCAGAGAAGATCACCTACTGATGTAGCCATCTTATGCAGGTACATACTCTGATGTTTGCATATGGACAAAACCATCTCAGGATGCATTTGTCACAAAACATTCATTCCCATAGCAATACCATAAGAGTATGCCTGTGAACAAACATCATTTTGTTCCCCTAATCCTGGCCCTAATAACCTTCTTCATGTCCTGCCCTTTATGAGTCTGGGTCTCTTCTGATATTCTAGATACTTGGACAATACAAAGTCATGAAACAAATTACATCATGAAACTCAGTTATAACAAATATATTTTCCTAAAATGAAACAATAATAGAATCTTTACTTTTCTTTAATCTGGAAAGCCCATGATTATGGCAATGCCACCATTGTCAGAGGTGAATGTTCATGAAGGTTCTGACTTTACCATTGGGTTAACCTATTAGATGGCTTAATAATTTGAACAGACCACAGGGAGGTGGTGAAGAGTATAGACTCATGGGGCATGAATGGAGCAAGTAGGTCATTATGGGTTTGCCCTTGAGGACAGTATTTGTCCATGACCCCTTCCTCCTCTACACTGCTTCGCTACTGCCAAGAGCTAAACAGTTTTCCTTGACCATACCTTTCTGCCATGATACTCTGCCTCATTTGGGTGCCACATCAACGGTGCTAACTGACCATGGACTGAGTCTCTGAAACCATGAGTCAAAATAAATTCTTCTTTCTCCACGTTGCTCTTGTTCAGGGGTTTTGATCACAGCTATGAAAAGCTATCTTTATATTTTTTCATGTGAGGTTATTCTATTTTATTCACTTTTATATTTCATTGTCAAGGGACCTTTATTTTATTTATTGATTTGTGGTGCTGAGAATCGAACCCAGTGCCTCACACATGATAGGCCAGCGTTCTGCCACTGAGCCACAACCCCAGTCCTGAACTTATTCTTAAAAAATATGTAGCAAATATATAAAACCTCAGTCATATAACCTACAAATATTTATTTAATAAAATTATTAGTTACACCACCAGAAATATACCACTTGCTGAGTCTCTGCTGCTCACAATTAATAGCCTTGAGGCTTTAACCTATAGGAAATTGATGACAAGTAGCAATAAAAAAGTATCTTAATTTTTTTAAATGCATATCCAAGATGGTTTTTAATTTTAAGATTAAGGCACTTGGCTTATTCTTCTATGATGTACCTCCAGTAAGGAAACATCCATCCAGTGGCAAAAAAAAAAAAAAAAACACATTAACATGAACCAATAACAAATGTATTCCTTAAGAACATCTTATACTCATTTTTCTTAAAAAACCTATACTCAACCATTTGAGTTAATTGTAAATGGAAATTAAAGTTTATCATTCCCTTCCATCTTATGGAAGAGTAAACTCAACTATTACTAACACTTAAGCATAAAAACCAAAGTTCCTGAGCACTATAACTATATGGAATACAACTATTTTACTTCATTTGACTAATGTTGCTGGTACTTAACCATGTGCCAGACATTACAAATAACTTCTACTGAATTTTCTTTCCAGCCCTAATGTGGTCCATTATTTCTATCATTTTTTAAAACACACAAGTGAACAAAATTCTTATAACTCCCATGTCAATATCATATGGTCCATGCCCACAGGTCAAGTCCAAACTCCAAAGTAAGACAGACTACCAAGAGAACCACAAGGGGTCTGTCACAAGAAAGAGGGTCCACCTTGTTGCATCAGTGTGGGCCAGGCCCCCTACACCACTTCCCCTCCAATTCCCTCTTCCAGAAGCTCCTCACCCCAACCACACACCCCCTGTGTGTATTTTCAGCTGCACTCACCCTAGGACTTTGTCCAGTGAGTTCTTCCCCTGAGTACTCACAGTTTGTAGAGACCAAGAAGGGCACTGGCTGTAGCTGGGGAGGTGAAGGAAGGAGGTGTGAAAACAGTCCAATTTCACTCCAAGGGTCAAAGCTGAAGGACAAATGGAAGTGCTCATGGATACCTGGCCTGAGAAGGACCTCAGTGTCCACTGTACTATCCCACTGCTTCCTCTCAACCCTCCACTCAACCACTTTGCAACTTACTGCACTATCTACTAATTTATTTCCTATTGCCATTTCTCCCCCACTAGATCATATACACAATTATGGGCAGCATTTTCCTTGGTAAGAAAACTACTGAAACAAGGGCCCTGCAGCCTAGACTGAAAAGGATCAAGTTATGATATGGATATAAGTGTCCTGAAAAACTGTTAATGCAGAACTATTCAAAGGAGAGATGACTAGACTTAGAGCTGTGACCTAAATCAGCTCACCTTATTTTGAATAGAGTAGTTGGGTGGGAATCATAAGCAGGTGGGGTATGATTAAAGGAAGTGGGTCACTGGGGACCTATCCTCAATGGGTCCATATTCCATGTGGCCTGTTCCCCTTCCCCTCTTTCTGTCTCCTGACCAAAAACAATGGGGCAGCACTCCTCCATCATGCCCTTCCACCATGACATTCTGCCTCATTGGGCCCAGAGCAATGCAGTAAGTCCACCATGGCCTGAACCTCTAAAACTCTGAGCCAAAATAAAGTTTTAGTCCTTTAAGTGGTTATTGTCATGTACTTTGTTGTTAGTGACAAAAACCTGACTAACACAGGCCTTGTCTAGAGGAGGTGAAGGATACAGGAATGCACAGACAAGAAAACGCCTCCTCAACCAGTAAACAATTCTGTGGGTCATCCAGGCCACACCACTACTCAACTGTGCTCCTGTGCCAAGAAAGTAGTCATCACTGTCCCCATAAAACCTTACTTAGAAAAACATGTGATAGGCCAAATTTGACTCACAGGTACTCATTTCCTAAATGAAATAAAGTTCAAGTACAGAGAAAAATGGGAAGATTGGGTTGTGTGGATCTGTCAAACAGCAACACCAACGATAGCAGAGGTTTTATAACAGTGACACAAAAACCAGAAAATAATGCCCCAGGCTGGGAATGGTGGCTCCTACCTGTAATTCCAGCAGCTCAGGAAGCTAAAGCAGGAGGACTGTGAGTTCAATGTCAGTCTCAGCAATTTAATGAGACCCTCCTCTCTAAGTAAAATATTAAAAAGTGTTGGGTATGTGACTCGGTAGTTAAGAATCACTGGGTTCAAATCCTCAGACCTAAAACAAACAAACAAAAATTAAACAGGCCACATTTCCAGCTAGAGAGAAGACCACAAATGTAAACATTAGGAACCTGAATCTAACCTCCCAGCCTCAAGAACATATTTTATAAGGTCAACACCCACTTGACCGAATAAGCGTTTAAAACATGTACAACTGAATTCTATACCCCCCCCCTCTTGATTATGAGCTAAAGGTCAAAAGCACTCTGGGACCAGACAGGAGTGTTGAAGAACACTTCTGCTGCCTAATGACACCTGCATCAATTACACAAAATAGCAAAAAAAAAAAAAAATTCATCATTCCTCATTCTCATGAAAACCATTAGAAAAATCATTGAATCACCAATAACCTCATATAAAAGTCCCTTTCAGAGCTGGAGATGCAGCTCAGTTGATAGAGTGCTTGTCTTGCATGCACACCACCTGGGTTTCATTCCCCAGCACCACCAAAAAAAAAAAAAATTCATCATTCCTCATTCTCATGAAAACCATTAGAAAAATCATTGAATCACCAATAACCTCATATAAAAGTCCCTTTCAGAGCTGGAGATGTAGATCAGTTGATAGAGTGCTTGTCTTGCATGCACACCACCCAGGTTTCATTCCCCAGCACCACCAAAAAAAAAAAAAAGTCCCTTTCACAACATATAAAAAGTTCAGGTCTTTGGGGCCAAATAACATAAAAATACCCGGAGTCAAACTTCAATAAGGGGCACATGTGGTGACTGGAGTGAACACAGGCCCTGCATGGGTCAAAAAACCATTCATTTTGAAAACAAGATGTCACAAGGAATGTAATTTTAATTAACATCACAAACTTTGGGGGTAAGATAAAGTTGTTGGAAAAGATTTTTGAAGAGGTGTGAAGAAGGAGGGCAACCTTGTAAAGAGTAGCTGTGAGCAGTGGGAAACCCGTCGGAGAGCCCTGTCTAGGTCTGGACCCCACAGTCCTGCTGGCAAGAGGGAACAGGCTTGTTTTGGGTGGAGGGGAGTGGTGAGGGCAGTGCTGGGGATGAAACCCCAGGTCTCTCTATCATGGAGCAACACCTGTGACAATTTTTATTTTGAAACAGCGTTTTGTAAGTTGCTGAGGCTGGCTTCCAACTTGCAACCCTGCTGCTTAAGCCTTCCCAGTCACTAGAATTACAGGCAGGGTCCACCAGGCCAGTGGGGTTCTTCATCTAAGAACTCATTCTCTCTACCCTCTTTTTCCTTATACTTCCCGGGTAGCCTTTTCAGACTCCAGAATGTCCAAAGGCTTGGAATAATGGCATCTTGTGTCCACCTGTCCATGGGTTGAGTGTGGAACCAGGGCAGAGGGTGGCTTGGTTTTGGTGCTGGGCTGTGTGCTATGTAACTATGAAATGATTCTAAATACTTCTAAAGTTCGATGTTTTTGGAGAGCGTTGCCTCCTCGCTAGAGCATGATGTGTTGCCAGACCTCATGTGTTCCTTCAGACTCCCCACGTGCCAGCTGCTGATCTAAACTACTGAGCTTCAGAAAAGATCCCAACTCAAGAGTTTGACAGACACCTTGAGAGCTTAGGTTAAGGTAGAGTCACACTCTGTCATGGGAAAGCCCATGACATTTCTCAGAAAGCCTAGAGCCAAGCAGTGACAAAGCAAGTCCTCATCAGCTGCAAATTAACCTCAGAAGCCTCCCCCACCAATACCACCTGCTACTCACTAGCAATAAGAGACCTCACCTGTTATCCTGACTGTCCACCGAGGTGGTCAAGCTGGCTTCTCCAAGAACTGCGCCTGTACAGGAAAACCTCAGCTTCAAAAAGACTTTCCTTTTCACAAGGCCTGTTTCCATATTAATTGAACAATTGGGCTTTCACAATTTTGGAAACCCTACTATGTGGTCAAAGTACTTTGTCTACATGGTGTACTCTACGAGGTTTTTTCACATATTCTCTCCCCTCTGAGCATTGTAAACCTACACAACAATTCTCATTGTATTTCAATAAACTCTGACTCAGTAAATCATCTCCTCGTTTCTGTCATATACAACAACTGGCAGTCAGCAGGATCTCACAATGCATAGAAGTGAATGGTTGAACAAAGTTCAAATTTTAATTTCAATTTTAATGAAAGTACAGAGAATGGAAATTGCATAGCATCCTTCTTCATTCTCGATATTCCACTGTATTTTCACCTTTGATGTCCTGGGAAGAATTTCTGAAAGTGGCACAAACTATAAGAATTTGGTGGCGGGCTGGGGATGTGGCTCAAGCGGTAGCGTGCTCACCTAGCATGCGTGCGGCCCGGGTTCGATCCTCAGCACCACATACCAACAAAGATGTTGTGTCCTCCGAGAACTAAAAATAAATATTAAAAAAAAAAAAAAAGAATTCGGTGGCATTCTCACAAACACTTCTTTCAACTTACTTGCTTAGCATAAACTTGTTCTCAGTATAAATCGAGATATATGCACTACTCAGGACCTTACTATGATGGCATAATTGGGTTTTTTTGACCAGTAAGTATATAAAGATAAGTGAATAAATTATTATTATTATTTTCATTTTGAAATCTTTAAACTATTCTGTATCATAACAAACTAAAACTTTTATTTACTTATTTATTGAGGTACCAGAATTAAACCCAGAGTAACTCAATCACTGAGCCACATTCCCAGGCCTACTTTGTGTTTTATTTAGACATAGGGTTTCACTGAATTGTTTAGGACCTCACTAAGTTGCACAGGCTAGCTTTGAAGCTGTGATCCTCCTGCTTCAGCTTCAGCCTCCTGACCCGCTGAGATTACTGGCATGCACCACCACACCCAGAAAAACCACCAAATTTTAAATGAATGGTATACATAAAACAATAGGTTGGAAGCCAGGTATGGGGGTATGTGCATGGAATCCCAGTGACTTGGGAGTCTGAAGCAAGAGGATCACAACTTTGAGGCCAGCTAGGAAACTTAGTGAGATCCTGTCTCAAAGTTAAATTTAAAATAACTTGGGATATAGTTCCATGGAGGGCACCCATATATCCCCAGCCCAGCAAATTAAGGTATGGAGATCTCTACTTTTACACCTAGTAAATTAAAGACAGGCAATTTCGGATCATACAGATGGTTCAACTAAAACCTGTCTATATCTCAGAACAAGGCTTATGTACGTACTTTGAAGCTCCTTTTTGGGTTTAAGACATCAAGAATACACATTGCCTTTTACGAAAACCCAAACAACTGAATATTGTGAAGGCACTCACCTCACAGGAAAAATTTACATACCCATGGGCTAATCATGAAATTTCCACATTCCTTATAATCCTACTGCCACTGTCTCTATTGCATGCTTTAATACCTTGCTTAAATAAAAGCTTCAATTGCTTAATAAACCCTTAAAACAGATGCAAAGATCAAAGATCTATAGCAGGCTATAAAAATCATTACAAAAAAAAAAAAAAAAGAGCCAGCAGAGCCTTGTAATCCCAACAACATGGAAAGTGGAGGCAAGTGGAATGCAGTTCAAACCCAGCTTCAGCAACTTAGCCATGCCCTCAGCAACTCACCAAGGGTCTGTCTCTAAATGAAATATAAAAACTTCCTGGGGACGTGATACAGTAGTTAGTTTTATACTGGGGATTAAACTGGGTTCAATCCCCAGTACAAAACAAACAAACAAACAAAAAACAAAAAAACTCAAAGCCTGTAGCTCAGTGGTAAACTTCCCCTGGAATCAATCCCCAGTATCAAACACACTCACACACACACACACACAGAGGAATGAATGTCCAATTTGTTTTTGAGGTACACACCTTTCTAGCAATTCTGCAAACTGAGGAAGGAGGAACCAAAGTTTGAAGGCAGTCTCAGCAGCTGAGGGAGACTGTCTTAAAATCGAAAGCAAAAAAGACTTGAATGCAGCTCAGTGACAGAGAATATCAGGGTTCAACCCCTAAATCCCTACCAAGGGAGAAAAAAAAAAAGATGTTGGCCCATGCGTGAAGCTCTGAATTCACTCCCCAGTCCTGCCAAAAATAGAGGACATATATTATCATTCATTAAATTGTTTCAGTGGGCTGGGGCTGTAGCTCAGTGGTAGAGTGCTTGACTAGCATGCTTGAGGCACTGGGTTTTATCCTCAGCACCACATAAAAAAATACTCGATCAAAATAAAGGAATTGTGCCCATCTATAATGTAAAAAAATATTAAAAAGACACTGTGTAAGTCATAAGAATACTATAAAACAAATATCTTTGTAAACAATAATAGCCAGTTAGAACAAAATGGGGAAAAACTTATTAAGAATAGACACTTAGGTGGTTGGAGCTGCCCTGCACATAAACTCTAGACGTTAAACCCAGGGCCTTTGCACGTGCTCAACATTCACCCTACACCCTCAGCACAGAAAACAGCAATTGTTAAAATATATAACACCTAGGAGTAAACTCTCATGCAAGCTCTACAGTTATAAAACTGCAAAACATTCCTGAAATGATGAAAAACTTCACCCAACTGGAGTCAAACCTCTATTTGGATAAAAATCATAAGAAAACCAAAAGACAAACGCCTAAACCTGGATGCAGAAGGTACCAGCCAGTAGTCCCAGCTGCTCAGAAAGCTGAGACAGGAGAACAACCTGAGCCCCAAACTTTAAGGCAGGCCTGGACAAAAAGGAAGACCCTTTTCCAGAAAAAGGAAACAAACAACAACAACAAATATGAAATAACCTCTCCGGAGGTCAGGCAGTAGGATGAAAAGTTCCAGGCTAGCTGCCTCTAAACAATCAAACAAAAAAAGGCCAGGGATAAAGCTCAGTGGTAGATCACCTCTGGGGACAATTGCTAGATCCAGAAAATAATAATAATAATAATAAAAATACTAATATTTAATAATAACAACAACAACAATAATAATAATAATAAAAGAACCATAAACCAGTACACAAACAACAGAACAGGCCCCAAAACAAACAAACAAAGAAAACATATGTACAGTAGTGACACTCTGTGGAGATATTACTACCAGCCCCAATCACCAATACAACTTACTATACATTAGATTACCACTGATTAAAATAAACGCTTTAAAGGAAAAGTCTTCATTCAAAAATTTGAGAGCCAGGCACAGTGGAGACCATGTGTAATCCCCTCTCAGGGGCTGAGAGGGAACTAAGGAACTATGGCAGGAGGAATGAAGTTAGAGAGCAGCCTGGGAATTCAAACCTCCTGCCAAAATAAGCAGTGAAAATTGTCATGGCTGAGCCAGGCAAGGTGGTGTACACCTGTAATCCCAGCGGCTCAGGAGGGAGGCAGGAGGATTGTGAGTTCAAAGTCAGCCTCAGCACCTTAGCAAGTCTCTAAGCAACTCAGTGAGACCCTGTCTCTAAATAAAATATTTTAAAAAGGCTGAGGATGTGGCTCAGTGCTTAAGCGCCCAGGATTCAATCCCTAAAAAAAAAAAAAAAAAAAAAAAAAGAAATAGTGTAGCCCAGTGGTGAAACTTCCTTGGGTTCAATCCCCAGTATCAAGCGTGTGTGCGCAAAAGCGCATGCACACACACACACAAACACATAAAAAAAAAAAATGGAATGAATGTCCAGCCAGTTATAGAGCCACTTCTTTAATCCCAACAACTCCTCAAAATGAGGAAAAGGAATCCAGAAAACTGAGACAGGAGGACAACCTGAGCTTGTTGCCAGCTTCAGCAACTGTCTTAAAAAGTAAAAAGGCAGGCTGGGGGTGTGACTCAGCAGTAGAGCGCTTGCCTAGCACGTGCAAGGCACTGAAAACATATGTATAGTTCCATCCTCAAAACCACATAAAAATAAAATAAAGGCAGTGGGTCCAACTACAACTAAAAAAAACCAAACAAACACATAGTGTAGCTCAGTGGAGAAAACTCCATTGAGTTCAATCCCCAGTATCAAGCGCTGCACGTGCGCACAAACACACACGCACACACAAACAATGTAATGAATGTCCTGCTGGATACAGAGGTACACTCCATTAATCCTAACAACTCTGAATTTAATCCCCTGTTCAGCCAAAAACAGAACATGTATATTATCATTCATTAAATTGTTTAAATCATAAGAATGCTAGAAAACAAATATCTTTATAAATAAGAATAACCAGTTTGAACATAATGGGGAAAAACTCATTAGGAATTAATGAGGGGTTGGAGGGTTGGGAGTGGTTGGCGAGGTGCTGCTCGTGCATGCTAAAGAGGAAACCCAAGGCCTTCACACATGCTAAACATTCACCCTACACCCTCAGCACAGAAAACAGCAATTGTTAAAAATATATAACACCTAGGAGTAAACTCTCATGCAAGCTCTACAGTTATAAAACTGCAAAACATTCCTGAAATGATGGAAAAACTTCACCCAACTGGAGTCAAACCTCTATTTGGATAAAAATCATAAGAAAACCAAAAGACAAACTCCTAAACCTGGACACAGTGGGTACTAGCCTGTAGTCCCAGCTGCTCAGAAAGCTGAGACAGGAGGACAACTTGTGCCCTGAACTTTAAGCCTAACCTGCACAACATAGGAAGACCCTCTAACACAAACACACACACAAAAAAAAAGGAAAGAAAAAGAAAGAGAGCAAGAAAACAAACAACAACAAATATGAAATAACTCTAATCAGGAAGTAAGATCAGGGATGAAAATTTCCAGGCTAGCCTGCTTCTAAATAAAAAATACAAAGGGCCAGGGTTAAAGTTCAGTGGTAGATAACCACTGGGTCCAATCCCTAGTTCCAGAAAAAAAAAAAAAAAAAACCATAAAGCAGTTGACAAAGAACAGGACAGGCTGGCATAGTGGCACACATGTGTAATCCCAACAGAGCTTGAGGCTGATGCAGGAGGAGCACAAATTCAAAATCAGCCTCAGAATCTTAGTGAAGCCTTAAGAAACTCAGCGAGACCCTGTCTCTAAATAAAAATTAAAAAAAAAAAACTGGCTGAGGATGTGGCTCAGTGCTAAACTGAAACTCTGGGTTCAAACCCCAGTATCAAACACACACACACACACACACACACACACACACACAACACAATAAATATCCAGTTGGTTAAAGAGGTACACTCCTTTAGTCCCAGCAACTCGGCAAAATGAGGAAGGAGGAACCAAAGTTTGAAGCCAGCCTTGGCAACTGAGGGAGACACCATCTTAAAATAAAGAGTAAAAAGGGCTTGGGATTTAGCACAGTGGCAGAGAATCTCTGGGTTCAACCCCTAAATCACCACCAGAAAAAAAAAAAGTTGGCAGATGAAAACAACTCAGAATTTAATCCCCAATTCTGCCAAAAATAGAGCATGTAATATTATAATTCATTAAATTAAGTCAAAAGAATGCTAGAAAATTGTCATGGCTGAGCCAGGCAAGGTGGTGCACACCTGTAATCCAAGCGGCTCAGGAGGGGAGGCAGGAGGATTGTGAGTTCAAAGTCAGCCTCAGCAATTTAGCAAGTCACTAAGCAACTCAGTGAGACCCAGTCTCTAAATAAAAGATTTTAAAAGGCTCAGTGCTTAAGTGCTGTGGATTCAATTCCTAGTAAAAACGAAACAAAACAAAACAAAAAACCCGCATAGCTGTGGCTTAATGGTGAAACTCTCCTTGGTTGAATCCACAGTATCAAACACACACACACACACACAAACACACACACACACACACACACACACACACACACAGGCACACGTGCATGGGCGGGCGGGCACGCCAACATTTAAGAGAATGAATGTCCAGCCAGTTACAGAGGTACATTCCTTTAATCCCAACAACTCTGCAAACTGAGGAAGAAGGACTCCCAGTTTGAGGACAGCAACTGAGGGAGACACTGTCTTAAAAAGCAAAAAGCAGGGCTGGGGATGTGGCTCAGGGGTGGAGCGCTTGCCTAGCACATGTGAGGCACTGAGCTCCATCCTCAACACCACTTAAAAGTAAAATAAAATAAAGGCAGTGGGTCCAACTACAACTAAAAAAAAAAAAAATTAAAAAAAGTAAAAAGGGCTTGGGATGGATCTCAGTAACAGAAAAACATCTCGGTTCAACACATAAATCCACACCAGAAAAAAAAGAAGGTGGCTGGTGAGTGCAGCTCCACCAAAAATAGAGCAGGTATACTATCATTCATTAAATTGTTTAAATCATAAGAATATATAACACAAATATCTTTATAAACAAGAGTAACCAGTTAGAACACAATGGGGGAAAACTCATTAGAAATAAATAACCCCTATTTGGATAAAAATCATAAGAAAACAAAAGACAAACCCCTAAACCTAGACGCAGAAGATACCAGCCTGTAGTCCTAGCTGCTCAGAAAGCTGAGACACTCTGTGGAAACATTACCAGCACCAATCACCAATACAACTTACTATACATAAGATTACAACTGGTTATCATAAATGCTTAAAAAGAAAAGTCTTCATTAATAAATGTGAGAGCCAGGCACAGTGGATATCATCTGTAATCCCCTCTCAGTGACTGAGAGGGAACTAAGGCACTAAGGCAGGAGGAATAAAGTTAGAGAGCAGCCTGGGAATTCAAACCTCCTGCCAAAATAAGCAATGAAAATTGTCAATTGTCACAGCTGAACCAGGCAAGGTGGTGCACACCTGTAATCCCAGCGGCTCAGGAGGGGACGCAGAGTACTGTGAGTTCAAACCCAGCCTCAACAACTTAGCAAGTCACTAAGCAACTCAGTGAGACCCGGTATCTAAATAATATATTTTAAAAGACTCAGTGCTTAAGTGCCCTGGATTCAATCCCTAGTGAAAAACCAAAACAACAACAGCAAGAAACCCACATAGCTGTGGCTTAATGGTGAAACTCCCCTTGGTTGAATCCACAGTATCAAACACACACACACACACACACACACACACACACACACACAGAGGCAGGCATGCCCACACACAACAGAATGAATGTCTACCCGTTACAGAGGTACACTCTTATAATCCCAACAACTGTGCAAACTGAGGAAGAAGGACTCCCAGTTTGAGGCCAGCAACTGAGGGAGACACTGTCTTAAAAAGCAAAAAGCGGGGCTGGGGATGTGGCTCAGGGGTGGAGCGCTTGCCTAGCACCTGTGAGGCACTGAGCTCCATCCTCAGCACCACTTAAAAGCAAAATAAAATAAAGGCAGTGGGTCCAACTACAACTAAAAAAAAAAACCTTAAAAAAAGTAAAAAGGGCTTGGGATATATCTCAGTAGCAGAAAAATATCTGGGTTTAACCCCTAAAGCCACACCAGAAAAAAAAAAAAAGGTGGCCTGTGAGTGCAGCTCTGATTTTAATCCCCAGCTCCGCCAAAAATAGAGCATGAATATTATCATTCATTAAATTGTTTAAATCATAAGAATGCTAGAAAACAAACAGCTTTATAAACAAGGACGACCAGTTAGAACACAATGGGAAAAACTCATTAGAAATAAATAAGGGGTTGCAGGAGGGGGGGCGCTAGACAATAAACCCAGGGCTTCCACACGTGCTCAACATTCACCCTACACCCTCAGCACAGAAAACAGCAATTGTTAAAATATATAACACCTAGGAGTAAACTCTCATGCAAGCTCTACAGTTATAAAACTGCAAAACATTCCTGAAATGATGAAAAACTTCACCCAACTGGAGTCAAACCTCTATTTGGATAAAAATCATAAGAAAACCAAAAGACAAACGCCTAAACCTGGACGCATGAAGGTACCAGCCGGTAGTCCCAGATGCTCAGAAAGCTGAGACAGGAGGACAACCTGAGCCCAAACTTTAAGGCAGGCCTGGACACCAAAGAAGACCCCCTTCCAGAAAAAGCAAACAAACAACAACAACAAATATGAAATAACCTCTCCGGAGGTGAGGCAGTAGGGTGAAAAGTTCCAGGCTAGCTGCTTCTAAACAAACAATAAAAGAAGGCCAGGGATAAAGCTCAATGGTAGATCACCTCTAGGTCTAATTCCTACTCCCAAAAAATTAAAGAAAGAAAGAACCATAAAGCAATTAACAAAGAATGCCAGGCTGGGCAAGGTGGCACACACTCCGGTAATCCCAGCAGAGCTCAGGAGGTTGAGGCAGGAGTGCAAATTCAAAGCCAGTCTCAGCAATTTAGCAAGGTCCTAAGCAACTTAGCCAGACCCTGACTCTAAAGAAAATATAAAAAACCGGCTGGGAAACTGCTTCAGTGGTTAATCTACCTGGGGTTCAAACCTCAGGGCCCCTAAAAATATAAAATATAAAAATACCAAATGTTTACCACCCAGGTGCTGAACGAAATGCAAAGGAAATCCACGTGCTGAACCGGCAGAAAGGCAAGGAAGGACAACCCTGTTTCTGGACCTTGGGAGCTGACCCAGTGAATCCACTTCCAGAAACTCATTTTGAAGAGTTAGGGCCAATTCCACAAACATATTCCACAAACTCACTTAAATAGGGCAAATAAGGAAAGCGAACTGGCTCATGGTTATGATCCCAGGTACTCAGGAGCTTGAGCCTTCAGGATACCAATTTTAAGCCCATCTCAAGCAAGTTAGTGAGACCCTGTTGACTCAGAAAAAACAGTAAAATAACTAATAAAAATGGGCTGAGGGGGCTGGATTTGTGGCTCAGTGGTAGAGCGCTTGCCTGCCATGGGTGAGGCACAGAGTTCAATGCTCAGCCCCGCATATAAACAAATACGGTTCATTGACAACTAAAAATATATTTTAAAAAATGGGCTGGAGATTTAGCTCAGCAATAAAGTAGTCCTAGGCTCAATCTCCTTAGCAAAAATAGTTTACAAACACCGGCAGATGACTATGAGGAAATATCTGTGCATTGGCTCTTTCAGGCTTCTAAAACAAACCCCATTGGATTTCTATCTTACAAACAACCATTTATTTCTTACCATCTTGCAGGGGTAGAAGTTGGAGATTGAAGACTGCTTCCAAATTGCTTCAGACACCTTACGGCTGGCTCCTCACAAAATAGAATCACTTTGTGACCTCCTTGATATAGCCTCATCTATATCCTAGGGTGTGGACTCCACCCCCCACTTCCTGGCCCAAGGCTCCTCCCCCTAAGAGATAAGTTTCAACACACTAATGGCACGCTTCTGGCGCCACCACTCCCTTCATAGGGTGGAATAGAGTGCATCCAAACAAAATATCACTCAGCCTTTGGGAAATTATTTAGACCATGAAGCAAACAAACTTTCATGTTTTGAGACAACTAAGGAAATCCAAACACCACCAGTGTGACAATAATAATGAATTACTGTTGAGAGTCTTCAGTATTTATGAAAACTTAGCTTGAGAGATACACAATAGAACATTTAATGCAATGGTTTTGTTGGCCATGCATGGAGAACTATTGAAGAGGGGCAAAGTGTCCAAAGCACAATCTCTCAATTTTTCTGAATATCGAAAATGCTCCAGAGCTGGAATTGTGGCTCCGTAGAGGAGCGCTCCCTGCACACCTATGGGGCACTGGGTTCCATCCTCAACACCACATAGAAGTGAATAAATAAAATAAAGGTACTATTTCCATCAAAACTAAAAAAAAAAATTAAAAACAATGCTCCACAAATGTTTTTTTAAGTCATTTGTGTTTCCATTAACTGATATGAAAAACCTTAAGGCAAACTGTCACATACAATAGCAGGGAAAGAGCCAGGTGCGATGGCACAGGCTTCAAATTCCAGCAGCTTAGGAGGCTAAGGTTGGAGGAGAGCAAATTCAAAGCTAACCTCACCAACATAGTGAGGCCCGAAGCAACTTAGCAAGACCCTTTTGTGACAAAGAGCAGGCTGCATCTAAATTTAGCCGCAAAATATCCAGGACCTAAGGAGACTGCTTAGCATAGTATTCTATGCAATAAATGTAAATTTCAAAAGGCGCCACCCAGTCAGACAGGAGTTGAAGCACAGGTCATGATCTAGGAGGAGAGGGGATGTTCCCAGAACAGCCAGGAGACCCACCCGTTTTCTAATAAGACAGACAGCTCAGACCCTGAGGCTTAAGGATAGTTTGCATCCCTTTGCACCCACCAAGGAATCAAACTGATGCTAAAAATTTTAAATTATAATTCCTCTACTCCACTGAAAAAGTGCATGATGCTGGTACCACCACCCAAGTGTCACAAGGAAATGAAAGACCAGGAGTTTGTGCTAGATTCAGCATCTCTCCCTACACTGGGCATTAAAGCCCTTCTTAGAAGGTCACCCAGAGGCCAAGAGTAGAGGCTCATGTTTGGAAGTCAACCACTAGGGAACTGAAGCAGGAGGATTGAGAATTCAATGCCAGTCTCAGCAACTTATGAGGCCCTTAGCAACGTGGTGAGAAACTCTCTCTAATTAAAAAATTAAAAAATAGGCTGGGGATATGGCTCAATGTTTAAGTGCCCCTGGGTTCAGTTCCTGGTGCCAATAAATAAATAAATAAGAAAAAAAATTAAAATACCAGGGGACAAAATGTGAGCACATTCAGGTAAATTTATATGATATATTGCATGTTGAACACAAATCCAGGGTGATATTCTCAAATTAATTATGAATATATTAATAATGGAGTCATATTAGACTATGATTTTCATAACTACTTCCTCATGAGACCTTTCTATATCACTTGGATTTTAAAATAAACCCTTATTTTCACAATTTAGTAAAATAAAATTATTTCATTTTCTAAAATACAGAGGCACAAACATGAAGAAGATCTACTAAGGTGCTAGGAACATAGCTCAGTGGTAGGGTGCTTGCCTAGAATTTGATCCCCAATACCTAAAAGCAAAAAAGACTTATAAGGTGCAACCAAGGAGGAGATTAAAGCTGCAGACCTAAGGTCAGTTGAGGGTCATCTACAGAAAAATGCAGAAACAGCAAGGGACAATAGAAGCAGATACCCTACACAGGCAGTGGGCAGAGCAGGACAGTTCAGAGAACCACAGACCAATCCGAGCCAGGAGAGGTAGGGAGGGGTTGAGTGGGCAAACAGGAGTTGAAGCACAGGTCACCATCTAGGGGGAGAAGGGATGTTTCCAGAACAGCCAGGAGACCCACCCGTTTTCTAATAAGAGAAAGCTCAGACCCTGAGGCTTAAGGATAGTTTGCATCCTTTTGCACCCACCAAGAGATCAATCTGGTACTAAAAATTTTAAATTATAATCCTTCCACTCCACTGAAGAAGTGCATGATGCTGTTACCACCACCCTTGTGTTCACAAGGAAATGAAAGACCAGGAGTTGGTGCTAGATTCAGCATCTCTCCCCACACTGGGCTTTAAAACCCTTCTTAGAAGGTCACCTACAGGCCAAGAGTAGAGGCTCATGTTTGAAAGTCAACCACTAGGGAACTAAGGCAGAAGGATTGAGAATTCAAAGCCAGTCTCAGCAACTTATAGGCCCTTAACAATGTGGTGAGACACTGTCTCTAATTAAAAAAAAAATTAAAAATGGGCTGGTGATATGGCTCAATGGTTAAGTGCCCCTGGGTTCAGTTCCTGGTGCCAATAAATAAGAATAAAAAATTTAAAATACCAGGGAACAAAACGTGAGTTCATTCAGGTAAATTTATGTGTTATATGTGCATTTAAACACAAATTCAGGGTGATATTCTCAAATTAATTCTGAAAATATTAATACTGGAGTTATATTAGACTATGATTTTCATGACTACTTCCTCATGAGACCTTTCTACATCACTTGGATTTTAAAATAAACCCTGTATTTTCACAATTTAGTAAAATAAAATGATTTCATTTTCTTAATTATACAGAGGCACAAACATGAAGAAGATCTACTAAGGTGCCAGGGGCACAGCTCAGTGGTAGGGTTCTTGCCTAGGATTATAAGGCATACTTGATCCCCAATACCCAACAGCAAAAAAAGACCTATAAGGGCAACCAAGGAGGAGATTAAAGCTGCAAACCTAAGGTCACTTGAGGGTCATGCACAGAAAAATGCAGAAACAGCAAGGGACAATAGAAGCAGATGCCTCACACAGACAGTGGGCAGAGCAGGACAGTGCAGAGAACCACAGACCAATCAGAGCCAGGAGAGGTAGGGAGGGGTTGAGTGGGCAAACAGAGAATTCTGAATCTCCTTCACAAGACAAAAAACACAAAGGAAAGAAAGAACAGGCTGCATCTAAACTTAGCAGCAAAATATTCTGGAGCTTAAGAGAATGCTTAGCATAGTATACTATGCAAATAATGTAAATTTCCAAAGGTGCCACCCAGTCCTACAGGAATTGAAGCACAGGTCACAATCTAGGGAGAGATGAGATGTTCCCCGTACAGCCAGGACATCCACCTGTTTTTTTTAATTATTATTTTATTTTATTTTTTTATTAGTTACACATGACAGTACAATAATCTTGACAATTCATACATTTGAATCAAATGGGGTATAATTTCTCATTTTTCTGATTGTACAGGTTACAGAATCACATTGGTCATACAGTCACCTATATACATATACCCATTTTCTAATTAGACAGATAGCTCAGACCCTGAGGCATAAGGATAGTGTGTATCCTGGAGCTTGCAATCCTCCTACCTCAGCCTCTGGAGTGGCTGGAATCACAATAACAGTAAACACAAAGCTGAATGAAGGCAGATTGGTATCTGCCTTCATGTCAAAATGATCATCTCCACACTAACAATTGGTTATCCCTTTCTACCACTCCCTCAAATGAGTTGGTTATTGCAGCTCCAAAGGGAGTCTCTGTTCCATCTATTAAAGTTAAAACTGCCTGAAGAAATCATTACATTAAGGTACCCTCCAGGAGGTCTGGAAGAGCTCCTCTAACCCATGTCTACAACCAGGAGCTCAAAGCTCTTCCGAAGTGCAAAACTCCAGAGATTGCTTAAGCGTGATAGTCCCTGCCCTCTACTCAAGCTGTGTGTGTGTTGGGGAAGAGGAAGAGGGTACATTCAGGGTATCCCAAAACCAGGTAGTAAAGATTCTTAGTAATTCACAGCCATCTCATGTCTTAGGCTACTTATTTGGAGAATAAAAAGGCACTTTTTTTGGATGGGAGTGGGGACAGCAGGACCAGAGATGCCAAAGTCAGCAGAATAGAGGTAGAAATAGCTCTGGAAACTTCCTTTCCAGGGTGTCCTTAGTTAGATTCCTGATTAGTTTCTTGTTTATTCACCCTTTCAGAACTGCCTACTATGTCTTCAGAAATCCGTGTACTCAGGGGGAAAGTCAAGCCCATTAAATAAGAAGTTGAGAAGTTGAGGAGAGTAATGTACATGTTAGTAGTCTCAAAGGTCAGGAGGATAAATAGTTGTGGCAGTCTATGGACATGGGGCCTGGTGCTTCTTGATGGTTCAGAACAAACAGGAGACTCACAAGGAGTTCAATAATGTAGAGGAGCTTCTGAGACCCCCAAGACTCAAGGACAGTTCAGTGGACCCCTGATGCTAGTGAAAACTAGGGCTAGGGGTGTAACTCGGTGGTAGAGTGCTTGCCTGGCATGGGCGATGCCCTGAGTTCTACCCAGTTGTGGGGGTGGCTGGTGACACGTCAGCTGAAAACGTTTGGGAAAGGGAGTGCATGTTGCATTTACAGATTTTGATTATTGCCTTCCCTTCTCCAAAACAGGCAAGAATTCAATTCAAACTGACGCCCTAAGTGAGCTAGATTCTGTTTTTTAGATTTATTGTTGTTTCCGTACGTGTGTGTGTGTGTGTGCGTGCATGGGTGATACTGGGGATTCCACCGGGCCTTGTGCATGCTAGGCAAATGTTCTATCGCTAAGCTCTACCTACCCAGCCCATCTTTTCCTATGTCTTACCAAGTTACCCAGGATGGCCTTGAAGTTCCTGATCCCACTGTCTCAGCCTCTAGAGTAGCTAGGATTACAGACAACAGGGCCCAGCCAGATTCTGCTTTAATTTTAGGTGTTTATGCTGCTACTGACAGTCAGCCAGTTAACCTGCCTGGCCAGCAACCCTGTAGGCAAGACTCAGCTGTTCCAATGCATAAGAAGTAAGGAAGCAAGAAAATACAAATTTTATGCCTGTTGACCAAATTGGGAAGATACAGCTAGATTGTTTCTCTCCCCGCACTAAAGAAACTGGTTACAATTTATAGAAATAAAAGACAAGAGATCCATATGTACAGATGTAGCTTGGCTAGGTAGCCAGAGAATGTATGGATTTCAGATTCCTTGGCAGGAGCTTGGTCAGGACTTGCTCTTAATTTCAAAGGGGATCTGTTTCAATACTGTCTATACATTTGAATTGAACAGAGACTCATTCTGATCAACTTTAACCATGTCCCTATGAGCACTTTTCTCAACTAAGCCTCACTTTCCATAGCCTAGTTTAGACAGAGTCTCCCTACCCTTCATGTCTCATCACCCTAGCCTGCCTTCAGCAAGAATTCTGCTTAGTAATTCTAGTAAGAATCCCCCTATCCTTGATGTGTTGTAGTAATTTTCCATCCACCATTACCACCAGCCTGTTCCTTGACTGTACTTGTGCTCAACGTCAAAACCAAAACCAAAACCAAAATATCTTCCATATTGCAAAAGTCTTAACAGTTACTTTTACCTATCACAATAGTCCTCAAAAAGTCTTCCTTACTCTGTTAACTAGGGTCAGATAAATTTTTATTTAAAAAACAAAAATAGCCCTGCCTATTCTACACACCACTGACATGAATCTCCAAGAACTAAGAGATACTTATCAGGATCTTATTACTTGGTAACCTGAGGTGGGAGTGGGTCTAAGACCAAATCAAAGGATACCACTTTCTCCCAGTATTTTCTCCATTTCTGAGAGAGAGAGAGAGAGAGAGAGAGAGAAAGAAATCACATCCTTAAAGTCAATAAAGTTGTGATATGTGACACGAGCAAAGGACGGCGGCGAGGTCCTCCGACCGCTCCCGGGTGGTCCTGAAGTCACGGCTGCCCCCTGCCCCAGGTAACCTCTCCCGGCCGACGATCCGTGTCTTGAAAGAAGAAGCCGCCACACGCGAGATGCCTTTTCGAATGCCCGGTTTATTCACTCCATCACATCACATCACACGAGGCACAGGAACAGAGGCTGGTGGGACTCAGTTCGCTCGATGTTGACCCACACATAGTGAGTCTGAACTGGCCAAAGAGCTCAGCCTTCCTGGCCTTTAAATACTATAGTTGTTTACATTACTTTAAACCAAAAACATGTTTATTCCATAATTTCTATTTCTTATCCTATCTTAACAGATCGTCTCTATTACATCACATCTTGTTTACATCTTTGCTTATCTTAGAAAATCACACTTGTTTTGTGCTAAAATACCTCAAAACATGTTTACCTTTTATCCTTATCTATTTCACACATTTTCTAGCTTAGGCACCTTTCTTCATCACAACATGTTTACTTCAAACTCTCCTGTCCTTTGTTTATTTCAAACTCTCCTGTAACTCTCCTGTCAATATGGAAAAACACCAAAGTGTTTAAAATAACAACAATATCCCAGTAATCATTCCATTTACACAATAAAATTAAATGTGGATCATTAATTAATTTCATATTAATATCCTTCCATGATGTCTTAATACGGAGTCATAGTCTTTAGATAAACAGCCTTCAGCAGGGTTGGACACAATACCCTGGCCACATAGTTGTGTCACACTATATCCCAACCATCTCTTATCATAGCCTGAGCTCATCCAGGGCAGGAATTCTGGTTAGGAATTGTGGGTGGGAAGCTGCCCAACACGGCTGAGCACAGGCCTCTAACTCCATTACCAGGTACAGGACTAGTGTTGTGGCTAAGTGGTAGAGTGCTTGCCTAGAATATGTGAGGCCTTGGGTTCAATCCTCAGCACTACATAAAAGTAGGTAAATAAAATAAAGATATTTTTTCCATCTAAAAATAAAAATTAAGGAAAAAAAAAAAGAGTATCAGGACCATGAGAAACTCCAGACAATATTTTGGTTCCTTGGATATCTAATACTTTAAATAAGTTACTAAATCTGTGTCTGGAACTTTTGAAGTTCTAACTTTTATTTATTTATTTAGTTAGTTCTGGGGATCAAAATCAGTGCCTCGCACTTGCTAGCCAAATGCTCTATCGCTGAGCTACACCCCAGTCCTTTTTATTTTGGAATTAGAGGTGGGTACCGCTACAATGCATAGAAATTTAATTTTTTTTTTAAATTTTAATCATAGTTGGACACAGTACCTTTATTCTATTTCTTTATTTGCATATGGTGTTGAGGATAGAACCCAGCACCTCACACATACTAGGTGAGTACCCTACCACTGAGCCACAACCCCCGCCACAGAAATTGAAATCTTTATTGCCCCTCTGGTCAAATTATGTCTGGTGCTATTTCTTTATATCATTATTTGATCTCAGTTTTAAAAAAAGAGGGATTCAAGAAAATTTAAGTCCCTGTCAGAGTGGTAATCACATTTCCCCAGAGGCAATCAAACGGACTTAATATTATTATATAGGCTTTAAGATTTTTTTTAAACATTTTTTTTCTTTTTTTTAAAGAGAGAGTGAGAGAGAGAGAGAGTTTTTAATATTTATTTTTTAGTTCTCGGCGGACACAACATCCTTGTTTGTATGTGGTGCTGAGGATCGAACCCGGGCCGCACACATGCCAGGCGAGCGCGCTACCGCTTGAGCCACATCCCCAGCCCCGGCTTTAAGATTTTTTAAAAATATATTTCTTCAGTGTTGGTTCATTTTATTTCTTTGTTTATATATGGTGCTGAGAATTGAACCCAGTAGCTCACCATGTGAGGCCAGCACTCTATCACTGAGCCACAACCCCAGCCCCAGGCTTAAGATCTTTTTCCAAGGATGCATATGCATCTATGTGTCCATTTATAATGGATACAAATGAAGACTTCTCTGCTTCTGTTGGGGTATAAATGACAGATAATTGTAGCTTATATTTCTACAGTGTTTTGTTATTTTAGAATGGCTTATAAAGTGCTTTGTATTTGGTCATTCTATTAACTTGAGAGCAAGTAGAAATTTTTTTTTTCTTTTTTCTTTTCTTTTTTTGGCAATGGGGATTAAACCCGGGGCACTTAACCATGGAGCCACATCCCCAGCTCCCCTACCTTTTTTAATTTTTATTTTTTAGTTGTAGATGGACACAATATCTTTATTTATTTTTATGTGGTGCTGAGGACCGAACCCAGTGCCTTGCACGTATGAGGCAAGCCCTCTACTCCTCTACTGCTGAGCTGTAGCCCCAACCTGCCCAACCCATTTTCATTTTTAAATTTTGTGACAGTGTCTTGATAAGTTGCTCAGGTCCTGGCTAATTGCTGGGGTTGGTCTCAAACTTGTGATCCTCCTGTCTCAGCCTTCAAGTCATTGGGAATATAGGCATGTGCCACTGGGATTACAAGCCTCTGTCACTGGGCTTGTCATGAGTAGGAATTATTAATGGAATGATTTTTGTAGCAAATTCATAAGAAGAGAAAGTAGGTGGGCACAGCGGCACATGCCTGTAATCCCAGTGACTTGGGAAGCTGAGACAGAAAGATTACAAGATCAAGACCAGCCTCAGCAACTTAGCAAAGCCTTAAGCAACTTAATATTGCTGTCTCAGAATAAAAAATCAAAAAGGCAGGGGATGTAGTTCAGTGGTAAAGACCCTGGGTTAAGTCCTCAGTGCAAACAAATAAACAAGAAAAAATAAGGAATGAGCCCTAAGGTTGTTTTTTTTTTTCTTAAAGAGAGAGAAAGAGAGAGAGAGAGAGAGAGAGAGAGAGAGAGAGAGAGAGAGAGAGAGAGAGAGAGAGAGAGAATTTTAATATTTATTGTTTAGTTTTTGGCGGACACAACATCTTTGTTTGTACAAGGTGCTGAGGACGGAACCTGGGCGGCACGCATGCCAGGCGAGCGTTCTACCGCTTGAGCCACATCCCCTGCCCCCGGTTGTTTTTTTTTTTTTTTTTTAGTTGTAGATGAACATAATATCTGTGTTTTATTTATTTTTGTATGTGGTGCTGAGGATCGAACCCAGTGCCTCATGCATGTGAGGCAAGCCCTCAGCCACTGAGCCCCAGCCCCAGCCCATTTTTTACAGTTTTTTAAAAATGTATTTAGTTGTAGATGGACACAAAATACCTTTATTTTATTTATTTATTTATTTATTTATATGGTGCTGAGGATTGAACCCAGTTCCTCACACATGTTAGCCAAGCTCTCTACCACTGAGCTACAACCCCATCCCTTCTTATGGTTTTTGACCTAACAATCTTTTTTAACCTTTCTAGAATGATTTAATATGTACTTTTTCATTTGCAAGTCAAAATTTTTATTTAAAAAATATAATTTAGGTTACACGAGTGATGTAATACACACTTTATGAAAACATTTGTGTGTAAACGAAACTTAATATGTAAACTTAATATGTAAACTCAATTAATATGTACACATTCATGCCTCGTGCGTCACCCTCAGTTTGTGGTTCAAGCCGATGGTGGTGGTGATGATGATGATGATGATGACGACAACAAAGAAGGCAAGGATGATGGTGAAGCCTGATTTAGTTAAGAGTATGCTCTGTGGCCAGGCATAGAGGTTGGTGCTTTCCTATGGTCCCAATTATTATGAAGGCTGAGACAGGAGGACTACAAGATCAAGACCGGAGTGGGCAATTTAGAGAGCCTCTGTTTCAAAATTTAAAGATGCTGGGGGTATAGCTCAAGGGTACAATGTTCCTGCATTCAATCCCCAGTGCCAGGCAGAGTGTGGGGAAAGAATAGTTGGTGGAAGTGGATTGTTTGAATTTGAGTTGCTGGCTCTTACTCTTACTGACTGTGTTGCCTCAAGGAAGTTATTTAATCTCTGGACTTTAATTTTCTTATCTATGAGAGGTGATGATCATCATCATTATCCCATAGGCCAGTTATGAGAATCAAACGAATTAATATCCACACCATTTTAAAATAGTGTCTAGAATGCAAATTTTTGGTGAATTAGAATAGTGCCTAGCATAGAGAATTTATACACAAAGTAACTCTTTATTAAACAAAGCAATGATAATGAATATTCACTGCAAACTTACTATGTGCCTGTTTCCAAATTTAGTACTTTGAACACATTATTGCTTTTCATTCTCCCAGAATCCTATATGAAGGATAGAGATTCAGGTTACAGGTGAGGAAATCTGAAACCAGAATGCTTAAATAATTTGTCCAAAGTGGCACAGCTAGTGTGTAGCAGAATAGAGGTTGTGTGAGCCTATGTCTATCTAGAAGTTATATGACTAACCATGTCCTTGCTGCATTTAAACCATTCTACTGTTGACCAGTTGATTCTGTACAATCTGGGATCCTCTGTAACCTCAAGGAGCTGCATAAATATTCAACTTTGTCATTCTCTTCTAACATTTTTGTAAATATTCAGATAAATTTTAATTTATTCATATCTTTTTTATGTCAAGGTATACACATTTATTTTTGAGACAGTTTCTACCTACGCTGTCCAGGCAGTCCTTAAATTTATAATCCTCCCACCTCAGCTCTCTGTGTAGATGGGATTTCAGACATGTTCCACCATACCTGGCTAGAGATATATTTAATGCCAAACAAAATAAAATAGCTGTCTTTAATAAGCATATGAGGATAACAAAGATGATTTCAGGCTCACAAATATTCTGTCTCTGCTAATAATGAGATTACTTGAATTATTTAATCTATTACTTTGGTGACTAAGTATTTTATTTATTTGACCTCAGATTGAATCCTTCTGAAGTAGAGCAAGGCCAGAGGTACCAAGAATTGAATCCAAGGGTGTTTACCACTAACCCATATCCATAGCCACTCCCTAGAATTTTAAAAAATTTTTTATTCATTTATTTGTTTGTTTGTTTATTTATTTTTGGTATTGGGGATTGAATTCGGGAGCACTCAACTACTGAGCCACATCCCCAGCCCTATTTTGAATTTTATTTGGAGACAGGGTCTCACTGATTTGCTGAGCAACTCACCATTGCTGAGGCTAGCTTTGAACAGGTGATCCTCCCAAGGTGCTGGAATTAGAGGCATGAACCACCTTGCTGGCCCCCACAGCCCTTTTCATGTTATTATATATTTAATATATTTTAGATTTTATTTTATTCATGATATATACGTGGTGCTGAGAATCAAACCCAGTGCCTCACACACGCTAGGCAAGTGCTCTGCCATTGAGTCACCACCCCATCCTCCTTTTTACGTTATTTTGAGACAAGGTCTCCCTAATTGCTGAGGGCCTTGCTAAGTTGCTAAGACTGACCTCAAACTTGCAATCTTCTTACTTCAGCCTCTTGAGTAACTGGGATGGCAGGCCTGTGCCATCACACCTAGGAAATTCCATATATTTCAACAAACAATAGAATCATTATGAAGCTCTTGAAATAACAAAAGTAAAACATACAGCCATGGATTTCAGTACTTTGATTTTTTTTCTTTGCTAAGGATTGAACCCAACATTTTGTGCATGTTAGGCTAGAGTGGCACCCCCTTCCTCCACAGAAAAGTCTTAACTGGGCTTCTCCAGAAATCTTCACCATGGCTGATTTTAGGACTATCAGCAAAAGAGTCTCTACAAAAGAGTTCAATGTAGATAAACTTCCTATTTTAGTATTGCCCTGTTTTACTTAGCCACTGGCAGAGAATATACCAGCACTCTAGATGCTGGCCGGGGACCCCCTTAGTAGTTTTTCACAAACATATCTAGTATAGTAGTTGGTAGAAATGTGCAAACAAGGCTCTGGCCTTGAGCTGGGGATTCACAGAGATGTCTACATTTTTAAGATAAGTTACCAACTGGATTCCGTAGTAACAACTGACAGGGGGAGGAAAGAGAGGGGAGAAGAACCTCTCCCCTTCTCAGGTGTTGTCCTTAAGTGTTAATTTGCCTAAAACAGGGGAAGAAACGTCTGCCTTCATGTGAACTTCTGCAGACTGTGAACTTCTGAGCTCCTCCCCTTACATGCTTGAAAATCCCTGAACTCGAGGTTCAGGGGATTAATTGGTTACAGCAAAAGCTGAACCTGGCTACAGCCAAATAAAACTGTTTCCTGCTGTCTTTGGTGCCTTGCCTCATTCGTCCCTACAACAAGGCAAGTGTTCTACCAGTGAACTAAACCCCTCGCTCAGCTTTCAATAATTTTCATCTCCTTTCTTATATTTGTAAATATTTTATTTATTTATTTTAATGCCTTTATTTATCTTTATGTGGTGATGAGGATCAAACCCAGGGCCTCACACATGTGAGGAGAGATTTCTATCACTGACCCCCAGCCCCAGCCCCAGCCCTGTAAATATTTTTTTTTTTTTTAAGAGAGAGTGAGAGAGGAGAGAGAGAGAGAGAATTTTTTTTTTAATGTTTTATTGTTTAGTTCTCAGTGGACACAACATCTTTGTTGGTATGTGGTGCTGAGGATCGAACTCGGGCAGCACGCATGTCAGGCGAGCGCGCTACCGCTTGAGCCACATCCCCAGCCCCCCTGTAAATATTTTTAATTATTATAAGAGATGTTTCAATAAATATTGCTCCATTTCAGAGAGAAGAGGGCAGGATGAAGGAAGTCTCCTATAGAGTCAAGGTGCGTTCATTTACCAACTCTCTTCCAACAAGAGGTGTTGGATACGCCCTCATTCCTGCTCCACTGGGACCCAGTGCAGACCCATCAGTCATTTTCCCCTCTTGGGGTTCATGGTGTCTGTAGTATTGTGTGCATTGGGTATTGCAAGGATGTCCTTAGGCCTTAGCCTTAGCAACCCCATTTTAAAACTCCACTTTGCAACCTGCAGCCCCACCAGGCACACCTACGGAGCCCTCCAATATGATCATCAGGCATAGCCATGACATAAACAAGTCATTTCTCCCCAACCTGACAAACTCAGACTGAGGTCTGTGTCATGTTGCCCTTGCCCCATAACGGGGAGAGTCAAGAATATCAGGGTGGAACCACCTGATGCTTTAAACCATGAGATGATTTAACCTCAGGGCAAATGACATCACTGAGAAATATGGTAGTAGCTGACAGGGATTGAAAGGGTGGTCAGAAGCCCCCAAATTTAGTATCAAAGATGAAGCAAATGAACAGACATTCAGCCAGCCGACACTGATTCCCTCAGGCCAGAGAGCATGATGAGGACCTGGACTGACATCCCAACTCTTCTCATTATTTGCCCGATCCTCTGTATCTTCCTCACCACTCTCAAACTCTACAGCCACAACTTCACTGGTGAGAAATGCAACTTCTCCCTATGACCCTCTCCTCAGCTGGCCATCAGCACCACCCCACCTGATCACCGCAGCCTGAGTGAGCGTGCATCTGGTGAACTTAGAGCCTAAGGCTTGGGACTTTAGATCTGACACTTGAGCTTAGCATGCAGAGGGAATGTCTATCATGAGCCTGTCATGATTAAGAGTGTTTTCAGTGTTTAGAATCAATCTAGAATTGTTTGCTGTGTATTGATTATGTCTATTGCAGTGCCTAGCATCAGGATTGTAATTTTCTTGATGAAGAACCTATAGAGTGATGGGGCTAGGGTTGTGGCTCAGTGGTAGAGCATTTGCCTTGAATTTGTGAGGCCTTGGGTTCAATTCTCATCACCAGATATAAATAAAAAATAAAAGTCCATCAACAAGGAACAATATCTACAATAATATAATAGGATTAGGAACAAAAGCAAAAATTTCCCTATTATTTAACACAATTCTTAGTAACTGTAAATGTATTAAATATTTCAAATGCCCCAGGGAATTAAATTTACAATATTTTCCACAGGTCATGTATACTTATTTAATGAATATCATGCTCATTTCACATAATTTGAAACAGTTAATGTAGAATAGCTTGGCAAAAAGTAAATGGAATTCTACCCAGCTTGGACAATTTTTTTATTGCCTTCTACTTGTAAAATTTGCAAGATAATCAGATATTTATGATATCATAGAGCCAATACAATTATAGACTCTCCTCACCTCAGGAGACTGAAAAAAAAAAGGAAAAGAAGGATGAACTGTCATCGGGAGGGATCCACGCATTCCCAGGAAGATGAATCTTGCAAAACGAGAAGTATTTCAAAGGCAGAGAATTGGAAGGTGCCTTAGAATAGCTATGCAGAGACAGGAGATATGAAAATGCTTGATGCTTTTGAAGAATATGTAATTTTGTATGTTGGAAAGGGGTGGCATTGCTGACAATAACTACATTCTTGATTTTTGATTGAGGTCTCTCTGTCAGTAAGGGGCTACTTCTCATTCAATTAAATATTTCACACATACCTTCATTGTGCCTGGGTAAGCTTTGGGGAAATGAGCTAAAGTGAAGATGCTTTCTCATTTAATTTTAATTCCCCAAATATCCTCAGGTTTATTGCCTACTTTGCATGATGGGTTTGTTTGTTAGTGCCATCCTAATCAAAATGCCTAGGTGTCGTGTTGCCAGAGTTTCAGAAATAATAATAGCATGGACTTTTGAAGTTTCATAGCAATTTACTTGGCTCTGAATATTTCGTCCTTTCAAAACTGCAACAGTATCCACCTCCCAAGCTTTTGATTCTTGCTGATAATTATGAATTTTCTATCAAGGCATAATAACAAAGGAAGCTTTTTCTATCTTTTTGAAGGAAACAATCTGGTAGTGGAGTCTGATGAAGAAGTCATTGCCCAGCCAACAGGGCAGCAGGTACAGAAGTATGTCAATACCAAAGAAGGAGTGAGAGAAACACTGGAGACCAGTGTCCTCACCAAATGAATTCATGTGGATTATTCATTCATGACCTATGTATTAAGAAAGGAGGAGAACAAGATTGAGGAGAAGCAGGAGGGGGCTGAGGTAGTGGAGGAGGAAAAGAAGACATGTAGGAGGAGGAGGAGGAGGGAGGCAAGATGATACTGTGAAAGTGTCACAGGCACAAACGCACTTGAAAGTGAGGGGTGTTGCTGAAGGGAACTGACCCTCAAATGTATCTGGAGTCAGTTTTATTTCAGCAATAAGACAAGTAAGTTAAACAAAAACATAAGATCCAAAGGATTGTCCTTTCAATGTCTACTATGTGTGGTTCATGAACATAACATTGTCAGTTGACGCTGAAAATATAATAGTTTTACCTAGCTCTCTCAGGCCATCAGATTTCTCCTTGCTACCGGACTATTCCCCTGACCCACACTCCCACCCAGTTACCTCCTTGGTTCTTTCTTTCTTTCTGTTTTTTTTACTGACATAAAGAAAAAAAAATTAATTATCTGCACACCGTTCTCCCACTTGCTTGCTTTCTATCATTGGTTATAAAATTGTAGTAATCCTCCCACATTAGGCTCTGAGTTCCTACCACCAGACCTATCTTCACATCACAGCCAGGAAGCCCTCCTGATTTGGTACCCTCTTCTTTCTATTGAAGTATCATTCTCTGGATCTCTTTCTCCCTCCTCAGTTGCTCTTTCAGCCTTCTTTTATGAAATCTTTTATCATCCTCATTACCATACTTTGGCGTTTAATGGGGACACTCATTCTCTTCTTTGTCTACAGTACTTCCTAGGCGAAATCATCCAGTTTTGCAATCTTATGTATAGTCTGTGTTTTGTAGACTTCCAAATGTTCACCTCTAATCCTCAACTCCAGACTTTTATATCTACCTCTTATGGTTTGGATCTGGAATGTTCCCTCAGGAGTTCATGCACGGTCCCCAGTGCAGCAATGTTCACAGCTGTGACTCTTGGGAAATGAATGGATGATGAGGGGTCTCACTCATCACTGGATTGATCCATTGATGGATTCATAATTTGAAAGGATTCCTGGAAGACCGGAGAAACTGTAGAAGGTGTAGCTTAGTTGGGGGGAGTAGGTCACTGGGGTGCATCCTGAAAGGGCATTTCTTGTCCTTGGTCCCTTCCTCTCCTTTTCTGTTTCCTGGACACTACAACGTGAGCAGCTTTGCTCTGCCATACCATCTACATTAGGATGTTCTGTTCTACCACAGGCACATAAGGATTGGGTCAAGGAACGATGGGCTAAAACCTCTAAAACTGTGAGCTAAAACAAATTTTCCCTCCTTTAAGTTGTTTTTCTCGGATATTTTGTCACAGTGATGAAAAGCTGAATCTTGCAGCCACCCATGACTCTATTCTTTCTGTTGCTCCCAACACCTGATCCGCCAGCTCTTCATTTCACTGAAATGAAAACAATACTATGTGTTCACTGTATTCTGGAACTGTTCTGGAAGCTGGAGGTACAGAAAAGAGTCAAACAGAACAAAGACCCTCTCAAGTCCTGGCAACCGTGGGCTTGATAGGTCCACAGCCAAGCCCTCTTTCATCTCCTTTACATCACTGCCACTGCACCCTGGACAGACACACATTAATTTCCCTGAACTACTGCAATAGCCTCTTGCTTCTACCCTGATCACCTGTTGTCTCTCTTCATATTATCCAGAGTGATCATCTTAAAACACAAGTCATATAACACCTTTCCTTTCTTATAACCCTCCCAAATCTTTTCAACTCACTTGGAGCAAAACCAAAATACACCTCAAGGCCCACGAGGCTGTGTGTGACCTGGGTGCTGCTGTGAGCTCTGTTTCCCCTCCTGCCCTTAGCCCTTTCTGAACCTGTTCCCATCACGTCAGCCTCCTGGCTCTTCCCCAGCACTCTAAACAGTTCACAGAACACAACCTAGCTCTTGCTGTTTGGTGCATTTCCATACTTCATGTCCTCCCTATAAGATCACGCCACTGAGGAGGCCCTCCCAGATCTTGAACAGAAGAGAGCATCTTCCTCACCCCCCATTCTTCTTACCTCATTTTAGGCATTATACACCTATGCGTGTTGTGCAGTCTCCCCAATGTAAAGCTACATGGTTGAGAGCTAGGACTTTATTTTCCTCACTGCTATATCCCCTTCTCTTAGTGAAGTGCCTGACAAATACTGCACACTCACTAATATTTATGGAGTTATCTTCAATTCTGGTATTTGGTAATTTACAAATGTGTGGCCATGCATCCCTTCTGATGAAAGGCCTGCGTTTATGAGCCAGACAACTCTAGATAACTGTGTTGTTCATAGCTCAGAAGCAAGGAAACTGCACTTCCCTGTGGCCTCATTAACATTCTGTTCTATCCAAATTAGGTGTGAAGTTTCAAGTAAGAAAAAATAAGTATACTACCTCTCTGTTGTGACTAGTTTGTAATATCTGCTGAACTATTCAACAGAGAACCAGCTGTAAATATGCAGTCAGAAAGCCCTTGAAGGTGGTATAATTAATTAACATTCCATAGCTTATGACTATGTCAAATTAATCACCTCACCATCAGGCATGTGGATAAACTATGAAACTGGGTAAACTATGTAAAGGGAAATAAATATGTGCACTTTGATCCCTAGATAGATATGTATGTAGGACTGCTCCAAACTATCACATAGAGTAAGAGCAGTTGTGAAATCATGGTTAAAAAGAATCCATGTGCAAATATTCTAAGATAAAAATATAACTTCGAAGTCATTAAAGTAAAAACTTAGATGAAAGACAGAATGTCCATGCACGGAGGACACCAGTCTCTTATTTAACTAGTACTGCCTGCCTTCACACTTCCCCAAGCACCAGCTATGACCAATATTTTGCCATTCTTTTTATGACTTCCTTGAGATCTCTGAAATGTTACATGTGCTTGAAATGTTACATCTGCTTTGTCAGTCTGTATGCCATAACTCATATACAGTAAATTCTGTCTATAAGATCCAGTCCCAACATCCCCTTCTCAATCACCTCTTTCCTAAATCCCTTGATGAATTTATTGCAATTTCTCCTACCTGCCTTATCTATTTGTGTGGGTGTCTACTACTGAATCTCACTGATTAATTTGTGACTTTGTGCTTCATCCCTGTTGGTTCTTTGAGGGTAAGAGATGTGTTAATTGTTGTTTTTACCTCCAAAACCAAACCTGCTGTCTTCTTATGGTCAAGTGTCCTCTCATAATTTTATCTATATAGAAAATGTATTATCTGTTTATATGAAGAAAAAAATGTTGTGTTTTGCATGTTCTAAGTTGATTTTAACTTCCAAAGATCCTAAAAAGTCAATTAACTTGTTCATGTAAAACAGAGAATCTTCAATACAAAGACTACCTTCCTAATATTGGTACCTTTCTGGGTAATATTTAGGTCTTGAACAAATATTAATTCCCAAATGCAGTTATTAGTGATTAGTTGTTACTCAAAAGAAGATGTTGCTCTTCTTTTTTTTTCTAATAGCACAGCATGTTTCTTTTTCTTTTTTTTTCTTTTTAAAATAATGACCAAATTCTCCCTTGTATTACTATTTTTAGATTTACAAATCTCACGTATCTGCCAGGCCTTTCAGTTGGTAGGTGGTTATTGAATCTGCCTGGGAAGAGGGTTGTCATTCATGTTGGTAAACCCCTGATCTTAGGGGATCTCAGTCTTGTAACTGCTACTTTGGGTAAGACTTTCTTTGGATTCTTTTGGATCTTAATGGAATAGAAGTCGCAGAATGTTAAAAAATAATCCACAGGCTTACCCTGTCCCTTTACTCCCTGAACTACAATGCCAAGTACTCCACAGCCAGCCCTTGGAGGATGTCCAACCTTGTGCTCCAAATGAGATTCTTCGTGCCCATGTGCTTCTGCTCCTCAGGGGTGGCAGAGCTCCCTTGGAAGAGCAGAGCTGTTTCCTTGGGGTGTAAGTCACCCCCACATGTAGCTCCAGCAGGGAGAGGGTGTTCTCATCACTTCTGTTTGCATTCCCTGGGTAGAATCTGGGTGTCCATGGTAGCATCCAATTATAATTTCCTGTTGCCTTATTTAGGATGAAAAGGGACTAGCCTCTCCCCAATATTTATAGAAATATGAAATGCCAGCAAACACAATTTCTCTACAAAAGGTCTTGAAGCAGCTTCTCTGACATTCCCTTTTCTTCCCTCACTGCAGGTGGCCGTTCAGCTCTGGGAAGTGGCATCTGGACAGGATCCATTGCCTTCCTCTTCCCTTGAGAAGAAAAATCATTACATGGGCCATCAGGGGTCTTAGATATCACAGCTTTCTAACATGGCACTTGATGAGTACTGATTGAGTTGAATTGCTAATTTTCACAGGACCTTATTTCCTCTGTTTTTCAACTCATCACAACATACAGGTGATTAAAGTATTTGCTAAGTAAGATTGAGTTATCATCTAAAGAACTACTGAAATTTAGGATTAGAATCAAAATTTTACCTTCCTGAATTTTATATGCACAATAGATCATAGCTTCTGACTTCATTGTGAGGCAAAAACATAACACATTCATTTCTCTGCAGATTCAGTTCCCCAAGAAGCCAATGGTGTGTCTTGGGCTTCAGTCCCTCCTGGAGACTCACTTTCTCTTGCAAGAACATCTGGAAACTTTGTAATAAAATTTTGATCCTTTAATTTTGTCCTTGTCTCCCATAGCAGATGTAACTATGTTTGGAGCTAGAATCCAAGCCTTAGTGTGGGTGGGAGATTGGGTGAAATAAAACAATTCTCATTTCCTGATCTCCTGGGCCATGCTTCTAGGGAGAAGGAGGGTATTTCAAATACTTAAATGAAGCAGAATTTAATGTCACTGATTGGGATAAGTGTTTAGACCACACAAGAGTCATTCTCCTTCTACTTGTCAGAATCCATAAGGAGATCATCCTGTGCTATGTAGAAAACAGTCATTTCCCCAACTTAACTCCTAACACAGCACTTCCTGAACCTGTTTGTACCTACAGTTATACTGTTGCTGAAATCAGGCTGTGGAGAGGATTCCTTTTGGAGGAGGCTTTAAATCCTGTCAATGATTTATTGTTCTCTCACCATCTTTGAAACTCTGACTTAAGACTTTGAGAGAAGAGCATCCCACCCATCCCTGCTGGCAGATCATTGATTTAAAAATAATCTTCAATGTTTGGGGAAATATGGGACTCCAACTTCCTATACAAAATAATAATAGTGAATGTTGGACAGCTGATTCAATAAGTGTCCTTTGAAGTGGAAGACAGAAGAGAGTTCCTATAATTATATCAAAGTCAGATCATAATACAATAGAAAAATGAATAGTAAATCCTTGAAGGATATTCTGGGATGGCTGCCAGAATAATCAGAGTATGTTTTTGGTTAGAAAGTTTTAAACCACAGATCAAAATTGATTGATAGATTTTGGAGGGTATTTATTTTTCTTATTTTCAAAATTGTAAGTCAAGTGCCCTCAAAGTCAAATGTTACTGGAAAAAGACACGTTGCTCTTTGATGCATTTTTCTAAACTGTGAAAAATTGAGTTAACATTATGAGATGTTTTTAACATGAAAAAAATAATCTGAATTATATTAACTCTAAAAATTATCTGAATAAATATCATCCCTTGAAATAGTTCAGGAATTGACACCTAGGCACTATCTATCAGGCTTGGGATTCTAACATCTCATGGCAGTTGTCAAATATTCTCAGCTAGTTTATTGATTTGGGTTGCTTGGTTAATGACAGCTGGCTTCCTTATTTAGAACTTAATTTAGAATTAGCCACAGTGAGTATAGCTCAGTTCTAGAGCATTTTTCTAGCACACACAAAAGCATGGGTTTAATCCCCTGCACCATAAAAAAATAAATTAAATTAAAATTTACAAAGGAATTATCCACAAGAGACATTTCACAAGTGTTTCAATGTGATGAAAAGCTGTGGGCTTTGTTTCATGGTGTGTACTAAGCAGATCTGAGGCTGCTCTTTTTTCTCAGAAGGTGTGAAACTAATTCCCAAGGCAAAGTTTTTGTTTCTTAAGGCACTAACTTCATCAAACTATTCAAACCAGAATGACATTTTTCTTGATTAATCTGTTTTTCCTATTTATAAGAACAAATTATGGTCTAATCAATGATGAATCTTATGCAACCCTTCTGGATGCTATGTTCTAATTGTAAGAGTAATTTCCCATTTTTTAAATTTAATTTCCAGGACCACTTATTGAGAATTTATCCTATATCTTTGTTTCTGATAATTGTTCATTTTGACAGACAACATAGGAGATAATTGGCTAGGAATAGAGTGTTTTTTCTTTTTGCTCTCCTAGTCACTTTTTAAAACTCTTTTCCTTACCAATTCTCCTCTTTTAAACTCAGCTGAAATATTCTCCCTCCTCCCCATAGCAATGTGCAGAGTATTACTCATTATTGTCTCAGGAATCATTATTTTTAGGAGCTTCGTTAGGAGTTTAGGGAGACAGTTTGAACATATGCTATAATTCAAATTAAGAAAACCCTGACCTCTTAGGCTACCTGGCTTCTGACACTGCATCCCAGAGAGGCAAGTGAGAATGCAGACAATCGAAATCTTAGCACCACCTATGACACGTGGCCTAGGAGGGCTTCTGTAAATCTGTTTCACTGCATCCCAAAGGTCTCTCCTCATAAGAGTGTTCTGCATAGGATATGTCTCTTTTTCTCCACTGGAGATGGACCCCAACTCACGAGATGCTCACCCAGAATAGAATAGTGTCTGAAACATAGGATTTTCTTGCACAACTCCCAGATAATGTGGAGGCCACAGGAACAGTAGATTTGCTTTCCAAACAGCAGCTTGTCAGGGGAGTATCAGAGCCAGTGGGATCTTCTCCTTCTTACTGCTTTTTCTTTAAAAATAGAAGCACTACCTCTGGTAACCGATTATAACCTACTCCAGGGATTCCCCTGGAATATTCTATTTTGGAACAGAGGCACTGTGAGGGATGGAGGGGCTGGGGAAGGGGTCTTCCATTTACTTCTCTGGAAAAGACAAACATACAACTGGTATGCAGCTAGAACACAGAGACATAGAACTCTCTGGTGACTCTTGTGGTGTTTATTGACAAAAGAGAATTTCATGTACTGTGGCACCTCAATAGTACTCCTAGAGCTAGTACATGGCTGGATACCAGCATGGCTGTGTATGCAATCTCTCTCTATCTCTCTCTCTCTCTCTCTCTCTCTCTCTCTCTCTCTCTCTCTCTCTCTCTCTCTCTGTATGCTTGCACTTGTGTCCTGGTATTCTCTAAACCAGAAATTTCTGTTCAGAAAGCTTTACCTTTAATGATAAACATCTTGATTAAGGGCAAAATGCAGCCCTCTTTCTTGAACACTTCTCCCTGCTTACATGTTGAAGATACACCTCACACCGCCTACAGGGGACTTGTGAAAAGGCCCTACATTTTCCACCACTTAATTAGGCCTGATATTTCTGCATCAGTTAATATTATGGTTTTGTACTGTGACCTCAAGCAACTTTTGACATAGAATTAGACTCATGCTTCTTCCATCCCATTTATATTGTTTGGATCACAAAAATGACAAAATTATTATCCAACACCATGTCTGACTTGAATATAAATGGAAGAGTCAGTATACTGTCATACAGCCTAGTGAAGGTTGTAAGTAGGAGATGGTAAATGATTGGGTTGCTCATTTTGCAACAAATGTTCAAGTTATAAAACTTAATTTAATAAAAATCTGTTTTTTCCACAATTGTCATCAATGTTGAAATACAGCAGTTCTGAGCTGAAAGAGGGGAGGTAGCTGTATACTGTATATATCCCATATGCAATGCATTTTTGAAGACCCACTGACAATTATCTCACTTTTTGGTAACCTAATTAAGGTGTAGCTAGCATCTGGATGTGTCTCTTACCATTTTTAGCTTGACATTTCCTCTAATACACAGGTTGAATCATTAGTTTTTCCTCTGCCTTTCTTTCTTTATAGATCTTTTTTGCATAGAAACAAAGGGATGATAATATCATCCTTCTTACTAATTATTTCAGTAGAAAGTGGAGAGATGTGATTCATTAAAAGCGATATTGATTAACTTTTTCTAGTAACATGTCAAATAAGGAGATTAAAAGCATCTAGACAATTCACTGTGGGCCTATGGGAATTGGCAAATAATAAGATAGTAGAAATGTTGAAGATTTATCTCAAAATGTAACATAGAAATTAGAGTATTACATTTTAAAATTGAAACAACCCAAGTTACGGGCAAGTTTAGGCATGTGTGCACACAGATGTACTTTACAAATATTAGGCAGGAGCTGGGGTTGTGGTTCAGCAGTACAGCACTCCCCTAGCACGTGTGAGGGCCTGGGTTCGATCCTCAGCACCACATAAAAACAAATAAACAAAATAAAGGTATTGTGTACAACTAAAAAATAAATATTAAAAAAATATATTAGGCAGTCTCTATGGCGAATGTCCTTTCCAATGAGAAGATGATTTTTTATGAAATCCAATTGCCATTTTAACTATTAACTTTATTTTTACTTATGTCCACTAATGATTTGTAAGTCTTTAAAAGTTATGCTTAGTGTTATATTGCAAAACAATATTTCTTATTTTTAATTGAGTTTGGGTAAATTCTTATAGACAAACATTTATCCAGTGTGTCTTCTGTGCCAAATACCTTGCTTCTCAAATAAAAAAATATTTGAGAACTGGAAATGCCTAGCCTATAAAAGACCACTTTGATGCTGTAATGTTGTTCACATATATGAAAAACTAAGGAAAAGAGATTCACTTTACATGGTATAGCTTTGGAGGTAATAGTGTTTCTTTTACGTCATCAAAATCTTCCATATGCCAATAACTGCTATGGATCCTGGAGAAACTAGAGTAAATAAGGTATGACTCTTTTTTATGGGAGGGGACATTAATATTGATATTTTATTGCCACCAAATTTTCATACTCCAGTCTAATTTCTCCAGTGGTCCCAACAATGACCTTTATATCAAAATATCTAATCCAGAATCACATTACATATGGTTGACATAGCACTTTAGCATCAATAACTCTAGAACAGTTCATTAGTATTTCCTTTATTTTGCAATCTTTGCACTTTTGAAGATTACAGATCAGTTATTTGTAGAACATTCTTCATAAATGTGCTTGATGATTCACAATGATTAAACTCAGGTTACACATCTTTGTTAGGAAAAGCAAAGCTGATACTCTCTTCTTTATATTACCTTGTATCAGGTAGATAACTGTTTAGATTGTCCCATTTCTAATAACATTCACTTTAAACAGGTGGAATCTGTCAGGATTCTTCACTGCAAAACTAATGAGTATAATATTTTGAGAAGAAGGAGTTAGAAGCTGTGTCATTTTACATTCCTTCAAAATTTCAAAGTACTTATTATTGATTTATATCAACAAAGATTCAAATTTCCATTTTATTGAATGAGTTTCAATCTATTAATAAGTTATCACTTATTTTGGTGTGCAAATCATGCTGGATTTGACTTGTGGGAGTTTCTGTGTCTTCTTTTTTATTTATCCCCAATATTCTTTAAGCACTTTCTCACTTTCTGGCCCAAGAAGATGTTCTAGGTGCTTCTGGTACTTTCTCATCTCAATCCTGGAGTCAGTCATTACGCCAGAGTCCTGGTCTCTTCTGGTGGAGACTAAAATTTAGGAAGCAGATGTGGATGCTGGTTGCCCTCATTGCTTTTGTGATACCGGGGCTCACAGGCCCTCTCAGGAAACAGAACTATGGGGAAAATCACACATAATGCACTTTGCCATCAATATTTATTTCTAAAACAATCTATTTGTATTATTAGCACCAGAGTTTTATATATTCATGCAGCCTATGATTATTTTACAATTTAGTCTTGTGTTATTTTTTGTGAGAAAATCCTTGCATCAAACTAATTATTTATTTTACCTTTTCTAGAGTTTTCTATAGGGTTTTTTCTTTTAACTTAATTCTCATTTTCTCTGGCTGTACCCATGAGCAGAGTCACACAGGTTGTAATCATACATGTATATAGGGTCATAATGTCCTTCTCATTCCACAGTCCTTCCCATCCCTACACCCCATCCCCTCTCCTCATTCCCAACTGCCCAATTCAAAGTTCCTTTATTCTTCCCTATCCCCACCATGGCATGACTCTTAAGATGCAAACTCTCTATTCACATAGTTTGAAGTTTTAGGAAAGACAATTTAGACTACAAGACATATTTCCAAAGAATTAGAACTGTCCAAAAGTGTAACCAGATGTCTTCTGGGTTCTCATCACTAAGTTTGGCCGTGATTCTCCAGGATAGGGTATGGTGGAGGCAAAGTTAAAGATAATGGAGTTAGTAGCAGCTTAATAGTGGACATGAGGGCATGAATAGGGCATCATCAAGCCACAGACATCAAGCTAGGATCAGCAGAAGGAAAGCAGTGGTCACTGGGAGCAATGTAAGGGAAAACTCAGAAGCTGGGGCAGAGCAATACATCTCTGTCAGAGGATGATTCTTAGCAGTCCAGAAAGTGCCTACCCTCAAAGCCTGCAAGAGATGGCTTTGTAGTATGAACTAAGAGGACCTACAAAGTCCCTAATAAAAGTCAACCAAAGATAATAGCATAACTATATTTAGCAAATAGAAATACAAACTGTCCAATTTAATTTGCATTTCAGATAAATACTAATAAGTTTTTGGTTTAGTATGTCTTAAATATGGCATGAGGCATGTGTATACTATCATTTTTAAAATTATTTATCCAAAATTCAAAGTTCACTGCATTAACTGTACGTTATGGGACAATACTAACCAAAGTAACATCATCAGGATGTGGAAAGAGATCTACATATAGGCTTAAGTTAAAGCTATTTATTAAATAGTATTTATAGGGTACCTAATATGTGCCAGAAGCCATGCACAACTCTGGGAGTACAATAGCCTTTCTGCTTCATGATGTTACTGCCTAGTGGAAGAATAAGGCCACACTCTCAGGGCTGAGATGGAGAAAGCTTAGAGTACTGGAAGAGGACACAGTAGTAATATTCTATGCATCTCAGAGGGATTGAGAATTATTCCCCTAAGATATCACTTTAGCTCTTCTGAAAATAGCTTTCTTGATGTATAATTGACATACAAATAAATGTACTTATTCAATGTATGCAATTTAATGAGTTTGGACATATACAAATATCTATGACAGTATTATCACAATCAAGGCAATACATATATTCAACAAATCCCAAAGTTTTCTTTTGTCTTTACCTTTTTTTGTGTGTTTATGACAAGAACACTTTACATGAGATTTATCCTATCATATTTAATAATTATATATTTAAAATCATAATGTCTTATTGTTAACTCTAGGAGCTATGTGGTCCTTGGGATATCTAGAACTTTTTCATCTATCATAGTAAAATTTTATACCTATTGAACAACAACTTCTAATACCAAAAACCTGAAGTATTTGTAGGAGTTACCAGAGGAAGGAACATAGTAAGCATTAGTGGCAGAGGAAATAGCAAGTAAATGAGATTGAACATCAAATCATTCAAGAGATAGTTTACTGAGACTGCAGTTTAAATAGAAATTGGGAGAGTTACAAAAGATGAGTCTAGAGTCAAGACTAGATTATAAGAGTCTTGGAAGCAGATCATTTCAATGTTTTCCAAAAGGAATTAAGAATCCCCAGGGGCTCAACAGGCCAGATATGAAGAATTTCATGTGACAAATGTGCATAAGAGATATAAGTAGTTAAAAAGCACAAAAGAAGAAAGATTTAGGAAGTTGTGTCAGCAGAATTAATGATTATTTAGATGTGTGCAATAAGAGGATCAAGGGTGGTTCCCAGGTTTCTGGTTTGTGCAATCAAGAAGTTGACAATGATAATTCCGAATACTTTGAAGGAAACACTGGAGATAAATAATCTCATTTTGGATAAAAAGCAGCTAGACTTTGAAGTACAATGACAAAGGAAGTATTCTTATATGCAATTGTAATTACTAGACTTGAGTTGAAGTTGAAGATAAGTTTCATAATAATCATACAGAGATGGCCACTGAAATCAAGGCAGAAAAAAAGAATGCCCAAAGATGTTGTAAATATGAAGTAGGCCTTAGCAAAAAGCTCTGGGAATGTTGACAACTACAAAGTGAAGTGGCACCCCCTCTCTCCACAGAAAAAGTCTTAACTGGGCTTCTCCAGGAATTCTCACCATGGCTGATTTTGGGACTGTCAGCCAAAGAGTCTCTGAGGAAAAGTTCAATATGGATAAATTTCCTATTTTCCTGTTACCCTGTTTAGCTTGGCCAGGAAGATACCAGCACTCCAGGTGCTGGACACCCCCTTAATAAATTTTCACAAATGTATCCAGTATAGTAGTTTGTAGAAATGTGCTAACGAGGCTTCTGGCCTTGAGCTGGGCTTCACAGAGATGTATACATTTTTTAAGATAAAAAGAAGATACCAATTAGGCTCCATGGTAACAGCTGGTAGGGGAAGAAAGAGAGGGGAGAAGAAGCTCTCCCTTTCTCAGGTGTTGTCCTTGAAGTATTAACTTGCCTGAAACAGTGAAGGAAAAAGCTGCTTTTGTGTGAACTACTGCAGACTGTGAACTTCTGAGCCCCTTCCCTTACATGCTGGGTATAAAACTCTGAAATTACCTGTATTCGGGGTTCTGAGGATTGATTGATTACAGCAAAGGCTGTATCCTCTGAACCTGGCTGCAGCCAAATAAAACTGTTTTCTCCTATCTTCGGTGCCTTGCCTCGTTTGTCCCTACAACAAAAGGACATGAAAAGTGAGGGTCCGGGGAGCTAATAAATCAGTTGTGTGACATTTAACACATACATTCATCTACCTCAGACCTCAGTTTGACCATTTATTAATTTATTTATTTTTAAATTTTATTTTTAATATTTATTTTTAGCTGTAGTTGGACACAATATCTTTTTATTTTATTCATTTATTTTTATGTGGTGCTGAGGATCAAACCCAGGGCTTCACACATGCTAGGCGAGTGCTCTATCACTTAGCCACAGTCCCAGCCCAGTTTGACCATTTATAAGTGGAAAAATACAACATAGAATTGTTATGAGTGTAACATGAGATAACCCAGTCTACCTTGCAGTAAGTTTCAGTAACTTCCGCATGATAGTCTGTGCTTAGTAATTATCTTCTCTTCTACTGTGTACACAAAGCTCAGTTTATTTTATAGAGCAATGCTTCCTTTTTAAATGTTCTATTGGTGCATAATAGTTGTACATAATAATGAGGTTCATTTGGACACACTTATAATGTATATAATGTAATTTGCTTAATTTTAATCCTAAACTTCCTTCTTTTTTATTGGCACCCTTGCATAATTATGTTTCATTGAATTATAAATCCTGCTGAGGGGATTATATTGTCTAATTTTTAGTTTTTTAAAAGTTTTGTTTGTTATATATGACAGCAGAACATTCATATTACACATATAGAACACAATATTCCTTATCTCTGGTTGTACACCCTGAATTTCCTTTTCCCCCACCTCCTCCATTTCCCAGATCTCCTTTCTCTACTCTATTTGTCTTCCTTATATTTATTTGTTGTTGTTTTGTAAAACAGAATCATTATAATTTTACATAAAAGTGGATGATTTTACATAAAAGTGTGATATATTCATACATGCACATAGCATAATCTGGTCAGTTTCGTACTGTAGTTCCTCTTTTTCCCATCCTTCCTCTCTTCCCCAATCCCCTTCCTCTACTCCATGGTTATCCATTTTATTTTCATGAGTTTCCCCATTTTAATTCTTTGTTTCTCTCTTCATTTGCCTATGAGAGAAAATATTTGACTCCTGACTTTCTGGGTCTGGCTTATTTCACTTATTGTGATGTTCTTTAGTTTCATATATTTACCAGCAAATGACAATTCCATTTTTCTTTATGACTGAGTAAAATTCCATTCTCTCTCTCTCTCTCTCTCTCTCTCTCTCTCTCTCTCTCTCTCTGTGTGTGTGTGTGTATACCACATATTTTTATCCATTCATCTGTTGATGGGCACCTAGGCTGATTCCATAACTTGGCTATTGTGGTGAATTGCACTTCTATAAATGTTAGTATGCCCTTGTCTTTATAGTATGCTGATTTAAATTCTTTTGGATAAATATCAAGGAGTGGAATAGCTGGGTGAAATGGTGAATCCATTTCTAAGCTTTCTTTCCGTAATATGTATTTTTTAGTTGTAGTTGGACACAATACCTTTATTTTATTTATTTATATGTGGTGCTGAGGATCGAACCCAGGGCATCCCATGTGCTAGGCGAGTACTCTACCTCTAAGCCACAACCCCAGCCCCCATTTCTAATCTTTTGAGGAAGCTCCATACTGTTTTCCTAAGTGGTTGTACTAATTTGCAATCCCACAAAAAATGTGTGAGTATACCGTTCTCCCCCATCCTTGCCACCATTTATTGTTACCTGTGTTCTTGATGACTACCATTCTAACTGGAGTGAGAAGAAATCTCAGTGTAGTTTTGATTTGTCATTTCCCTTACTGCTAAGGATGTTGAAAATGTATTCTCATGTTTATTGGCCATTGTATTTTTATAATGAGAATTGTCTCTTTATTTCACTTGCCCATTTTTGATTGGTATACTTTTTTAAGGTGTGAAATTTTTTGAGTTCTTTACACTTTCTGAATATTAAACCCTTGTTTGAAGAGTGCCTGGCAAAAATTTTCTCCCTTCAAGCTCTGTCTTCATGTTCTTGTTTCATTTGTTGTGCGTAAGGTTTTAAGTTTGATGTTACCCCGCTTATTAATTCTTGCTTTTATTTCTTGAGTCTGACTAAGGACGTTGGTGTCTGCGCCAATGTGTTAGAGTATTGACCCTGGATCTTCTAGCAGTTGCAGTGTTTCTGGTCTAATTCTAGGTCTTGATCAACTTTGAATTGATCTTTGTGAGAGATGAGAGATAGGAATCTAGTTTCATTCTTCTACACATGGCTATCCAGTCTCCACAGCACCACTTTTTAAAGAGGGTATTTTTTCTCTAAAGTATATTTTTGGCACCTTTGTCAAGGTTATCTAAACTGTTATCTATATGGATTATATCCATGAATCTTCTATTCTATTGCATTGGTATTCGTGTCTATTTTTATGCAGTATTAAGCTGCGTGTGGTACTATAGCTCTATAGTATAATTCAATATCAGGTATTATAATGCCTCTAGCATCACTCTTAAGAAATGATTCTTAACATTTTTTGTTTTGACCAAACTTTTTGAAAACTCAACATTAGTATATTTTCTCCTCCCCAAAACATGCTTATGAACAATGCAAAACAATTTCAGTGCCCAACACAGTGTTCTGCACATAATAGACACAGGTTAAATTTAAAAAATTAATGAGCTTTTCATTATGATCAAATTACACTGGAAATTATAAAGGTTATATCAAATAAAGGATACAATCAATTTTTTTTAAGTTGCATGCAATTCCAAGGAACTCATGAAATTCCTGGAAATAATACATGAGTCCCTCTCTGCCCTGAAGGAGGGCCATCCAGATGGTATAGACACTGGTATCACTTAGGGTCCCTCTGAGATCCTAGCTTAAATCCAATTCAACTTACAGGCGATTGTGGAGACTTAGGGTTGCTTATATTTAAGACAAAAGTGGGTTCTCTTATTCTGCATGGACAAATATTGAGTCAGAAGAGGCAAGATGTGAAAATATCTTCCAAGGCCCCACTTGGTAACCAGGCAAACTTCCTTTTGATCCTCCAGCACCATCTGGCATGTGACCCTGGTGACAATAGCTGTCAACTTCATCCAAAAGTGGGCATCTATTGGCATTTCCTCTTTTATTTCTTAGTTTTCTTTTCTCTTTTCTTGTTTTTTACCCCTTGGATTTTTTGCTTCTTTCTTTTAACTGCACATAATATGGAAGAGAAATATAATCTTGGTGTTTCATTTTCTATAGTGAATGCATTTCATATTCACTATTTGAAATGTTAAGTTCTTTACTTTGAATGCTTGTCATCCCCTATTTTCTACAGAATGCTTCCAACTTACACTTGAATTATTTTTTCCCATTAGTTTAGGTCTTCTTCTTCTTCTTTTTTTTTTTTAGTTGTAGTTGGACACAATACCTTTATTCCATTCATTTATTTTTCTGTGGTGTTGAGGATCAAACCCAGGGCTCTGGGCATGCTAGGCGAGCTCTCTACCGCTGAGCCAAAATCCCAGCCCCAGTTTAGGTCTTCTTAATGTTGAATAAAAAGGCTCCCGTTTAGGATATTATACCTAGTTTTCCCACCAAATGGTTCTTGAATCTTCTGTTGAATTCTCCTTAAAAACAATCAGCTGCTCTACAACTGCCTTGTGCTATATGTTTTAGATTTCTAATTTTTAGAATTTTATTTTAAAATTTTATTCTTGTTTTGTCACTCCTAATTGAAATTCAGAATCATTTATTCTGATGGTAACCAGAGGGTTTTTTTTTAAGTTTTGGTTTTTTAAAAATATTTATTTTTTTAGTTGTAGTTGCACACAATATCTTTATTTTATTTATTTATTTTCATGTGGTGCTGAGGATTGAACCCAGGGCCTCACACATGCTAGGCAATGCTACCGCTGAGCCATAAGCCAAGCCCTGTTTTCTTTTGTTTTTAAGACAAATGTACCTCAGTACTCTCTTCTTTTCTGACTCTCTTTGGAAATTGGTGACTACTGTCTCATAGCACTTTCCAGATTGTATTTTTCATCTATCAGTAAAATTGGTATCTTTATGACATATGGTAAAAAATGACCTTGAATATTTTAAATAAATGAAGTGCAATCTCCACTTATCAAATTACATTAACATGTCTGTATATTTTTAAGCCTATTGATTTTGCTTCTGTCTTCAGATGCTAGGTTCAGGGAACAATAAAGACTGTGATTTTACACCCTGTGTACACAAATCACTGGTGGTGTGCATCAAGCCATCTGCTCTGCCAAGGAACTTTTTTCTTATCCTTTCCTAAGCATATATTAACCATGAGATGGGCTTAAGATGATAAAGTCATGTTATCCATTCCTTCTGCTATGATTTTCATTATCTTCCCTTATGAAAAAAGGACTCCTTAACTACGTGCAAAATTCCAATGGTAGAGGAGTATTTTGCTAACTGTGTCATTAGTATCTGTCACATCACTTAAACCAGTATATCTTCAAATGGTTCAAAATCTCTTCTAAATGCAAGCGAATACCTAGCTTTATTGTATGAACTCCATTATCCCCCACATTCTTCTCTGAATCTTGATTACTAATCAAATATAAGTAAATTGATAATCACTAACTTTTGTATAAAAAGATCATATTACCTCTTAACATCAACATTCTGTGATAGTGAAAAGCAAATTTTTCTTCTCTTAAATTCTTGAAATCATTCTGTTTTAACTGAGTAACTTTTCAAACTGCTTTCTGATATTCCAGAAGGAAACAAGCCTGTCATGAGCAGGCTGTGTAACCTCCCATAATGCTCATCTAGTTCATCCATATATACTGAAATTATGGTCCAAAGATGATGGATTAGGGATGCCATCTCAGTATCAGAGCATAGTGAAAAGGTCTATGTTTTTTGTTACTATCCTTTCAAAAAAATCACATCCATCATTCAGATACTGAAAGAAAAACAGTTTTTTCATTTCTAACGTTGAATATCAGAAAATTTGAGTTATATTTGAATCCATGTTTTTAGTAATGAAATGCATATTTCAATGCTAGCAACCTTTAGTATTAAGGAGGAAAGAATTTCTAGATGCTTCCAAAGCCAGGGGATTCTCCAACACATGTAATAAAGGTGAGTGTAGAAGATTTGGGATGTGATTTTAGGGGCCACTGGAGACTGGGGAATCTCACCCCTTACTGCCTTGAGTTTTTTATTTCTCTTTCTCCCCACACTCTGCATCATTCAAAGTACGGTCTCTGGAGTGGATATTAATATAATATCAACACAATGTATGTGTTCATCAGAGATTTAATCAAGCCTCAGACTGTTTGCCTCATAGAAGAACACATATAATGTGAAGGAATTTTAAAGAATGTCCTTAGAAAGATTTTGGCTTGCTGTAAATACACAGACCATCCCTGACACTGCATGACCTTGTCGGGATTTCCAAGAAGCAGCCAAGGATGGTAATGTTTCTGAGTTGGGGTGTTCTGCTCCTGCTTTCTTTCGATCTTAGATATTGTAAAAGGTCCTTAACATATAAACTAAGAAGCCATCGTAGAACTGTAGTTCCTGGAGACAGCTGCAATGAACTTATATGATTTTTCTCATTGTAAAGTTTTTAGAAAAATTCTCGAAATTTTTGGATTCTGTTTTCACAGGCTGAGGAAGGCTAGTGGTCTTTTCTCTCTCCTTACTACTCTATTTGTAATGATGTGGACAGAGGGAAACTTCTATGCCAAATATTTTCTATGTTATCTCCTTTAGTTCTTAAAATAACCATGTAAAGTAGGCTTTTTGGTCACATAATTTTACATGTGAACAAAGGAAACTCAGAGCAATTAGATAATTGTTCAAAGTTCTTGAGGGACACAGACTGTATTAGTCAGGGCTCTCTAGAGTAACAGAATTAATAGGAAGTACGATTATAAAAAGGAAATTTATTAGATTGGTTTATGTGACCAGAAGCTGGATAGTCTATAATTGCCTTCAGCAGGCTGCAGAGCTGGAGGAGCCAGTAACTGCACAGTCCAAAAGGCTGAAGCCTCAAAATAAGAGGGATCAATGGTGCTACCCTAGTCTGAGAATGAAGGTTTTTGGGAACTCCCTGGAGAACCACCAGCAGAGTCCTCTTTGGAATAGTGAAGGAGTAATAGTCTGATATCCTGAGGCTATCACAGCAGCAACCAAGAGCCTATTCAAAGAAGAATCCAATTTGCTTCTGCTGATGCTCCTTCTTCTTCCAACTTTCTTCCATCCACACTACCTAGCATCCTATTGCTTGACACACCCTCTTTGCACACCCAGAAGGGCTTAAACAAAGGCATCTCTTAATCCAATCAAGTTGACAATTCAAATTGATCTTTATTGGACTAACATAAGTCTCTTGAATTTACATAGCTTAAGCCAATCTTTCCAGGGAGTACTCAAAACAATAGAATCACCCTGTATTTTACTAATGATTATATAAATTGTATGTGGATGTCTCCTTTAGGGCATCTAGTCCATTCTCTCCATCTGGCAGATGAAGGTGAAGACCCTACTAAGCACAAAGCAGAATGCCAGGACTAAGCCACAGCCCAGATTGTGCTGCCTATCAAATACAGGGTGAGAGGCTCACTGTTCTCTATTTGTTTATAGGGCCCAGGAATTCTGAAACTCTGAGGTATGATAGTCTGGAATTTCAAAGGCTCATTAAAAAATCAAAATAATTTTAATGAAAAACTTTTTATCTACTTTCACTTCCATGGAGCCAGACTGCTTGGGTTCCTGTCCTGGTGCCATCCTTGATAGCTGTATAGTGTGAGCAGGCTACTTGATCTCTCTATGCCTTGGTTCCAGGCACGTTCAATTGTCTAGGGACAGACTCAATTCATCGGGGTTTTCCAGCAAAACTTGCAAGCGTTTCAGTTCATACACAGCAGGCATCTCTGGTGTAGGTATGTGTCCAGTTCACAGTGGTGTTGATGAAGATACACCTACAGGTGAAAGAACAAAGCAGTTACAAGCATTAGCACGGGTGAATTACATCCATCTGGGAAAATCCATGCCAGCTTTGAGTCCTGGTGAAGCACAGTGGCTGCCTGTGGCAGTGTTGTAGGGACAAAGGAGGCAAGGCACCGAAGATAGCAGTTTTATTTAACTGCAGCCAGGTTCAGAGGGCACAGCTTCTGCTATAATCAATTAATCCCCTGAACTCAGAGTTCAGGGAGTTTAGAGTTTTATACCCAGCATGTAAAGGGAGGGGCTCAGAAGCCCACAGTCTGCAGAAGTTCACCTAAAAGCAGCTTTTCCTTTCACTGTTCTGGGCAAGTTAACTCTTCAAGGACAACACCTGAGAAAGGGAGAGCTTCTTCTCCCTTTTTTTTTCTCCCCCTGCCAGCTGGTACCACAGAGCCCATTTGTAACTTATCTTAAAAACGTAGACATCTCTGTGAAGCCCAGCTCAAGGCCAGAGGCCTTGTTTGCACAGTTCTACAAAGTACTATACTGGATATGTTTGTGAAACACTAGTAAGGGGGTGTCCAGCACCTGGAGTGCTGGTATCTTCTCAGCCAGTGGCCAAGTAAACAGGGTGACACGAAAATAGGAAGTTTATCTACACTGAACTCTTTCTCAGAGACTCTTCTGCTGACAGTCCTAAAATCAGCCATGGTGAAGTGGGCTTTTCTGTGGAGAAAGGTGGGGGCCACTTCAGCAGCTTCCCTGATGGTGATATCACACATGTACAGATAGGTCCTGTACTACAGCAAGCTCAGTGTGCACCAGCACCGGGGAACTCATAATTGGCCAATGGGAAATAACAAACATGCACTTCAAAATCTGTGTTCCATCTGTGGTACCTGGGCCAAGTTATCCAGTGGGAGGGGCTTCATTAGTTACCCATGGCATTACAAGGAGATCACACTCCCAACATGTTCCCTGTGGGGCTAACAGGGCTACTCAACAAAGGTGGGAGAACCTTACTGTCCAGAGTCATGTCTAATCCACAGTTTTCCCCCTAGACATTCCAGTGGGAGCAGGCAAAAGAACATTCCCTTTTTTCCAAACCTGGTCTTAAATTCAGCATCCTTTGTTGTCACCTGGACACATGTTGGTGCTGCTGTGTGACACAACAAAGCTTCCATGGGAGCTGTTCCTCCTTGCTGGGGACCCTTATTCAGAGCTTTCACAACTACTAATATGCACTGTGTCCACCCCCTTTGTGGAAGGTTTGTTGACTGCAGTCCTGAGTCCTTTCTTAAGCAGCCCATTATATCTCTCTACTGTGCCTGCAGCCTGTGGGTGATATTGTAAAGGTCGGGCGAATGTCGGAGGAAAAGACCACCAAGAGACTGTCTCATGCAACAGCAAAGGGTTTATCGGGGGTCCAGCATGCTGGGGCTTAGAGCTCACTTGAATAGAGCAGAGAGCCCCGAGTACAACTTAAGCAGAGCTTATATACATTTCTTAGAAAGGGTAGGGACTTTGCATACAGCATAGCAAATCATCGCACACCGCGGGAAAATCAAATAACAACTCTAAAACATGATTAGCACATTCACTGGCAGAAACAGGTCAGGTAGGGGTGATTTGTCAGTAGAAAGAAAGGTGTACATTTGAACTGATTGATCTGAGCCCTGAGGTGTGTACGTGCTGGACTGCACGGTTTCTGGGAGGGGGTATTTTCGTAGAGCAGCCAGATAGTCAGAGGAGGTTTCAACATACATCTAGTGGGCATTTCAGGGAATTGTTTTTAACTTCTACAGGAGTTTCAGGTTCCAGGAAAACAGAACTTAGTCTTAAATCTTATCCTTTACATTCCAATCTCTTTTAACCTTTCATTATGGAAATGTAGCCTGAATCTGTAACTGAGTTGCCTATCACTCCTGACCTGTAAAATGTGTACCTTGGTTACTTTCTATTGTGATGGGCTGGTTATGCAAGGCTGTCAACACAGGGTGCAAATCATAGAGCACTGACTCGCTTGACCACTGGGTCAGGCAAACAACAAGCCTATGCTCATATCCACTGCCATCAAGGCAAACAGTACAGGGCAATTGTCAACCTACTATTGTGTCAAAGGGATGTGTCTCCACATTATCTGGCCATCTGTGAATCCAAGGTGTGGGGGTTGTGGATGCTCCTGAGCACAAGCCACATAAGCCTGGCAAACCTCTACCAGGACATCCCATATTAAAAGCAGACCCCACTCTTTGACTACATTCCACATTATCTTCATACCTGAGTATTGTAGATGGCAGTGCAACTAAGCCACCATGTTGGTGGGAGGCACCCACTCTAACCACAGCACCCTAGCCAAAGCAACTGCTTCATCATTCCCTGGGCTATCAGGGTGGGGAGGGCATGGCCCATAACATGCCCTGTAGTCACCTGTTCTTGGTGGCTTAGCTCCCAAGGCTCTTGCCACAGAACTTGTCCCCAATACACAGCACAACTATCAGTACACATCATAGTGGGGAATGCTTCATTTGCTATCACCTTTTAGCTCAGCTCACTGGCTTCCTTGTCTTATACCTGTATCAAACCAGACAGTGCCTGTTTCCGACTCCAGAGCCATAGCCATCCACATGGGGAATTGTCCACGACTGGAATCATTAGTGTAACCAACAATGAAGAATATGGGTGCCTTACTTCCCAAGTATGGGCTGGTTTCTGGCTCACCTACTTAGGTAATAGGCCCTAGCACCTCTCTCTTTTTTAGTTCATGTCCGCTCCTAATACACTTGGGCTGTTTTGGCCCCTGCTGACTCCTGGCACATTTGGGCTCTCTGGGGCCTGCCAGCTTCTAGTATACAGGGGTCTCCTGGCTCTTGCTGGCCTCTAGCACATGTAAGGCAGAAGTTTGTGCAGGATCCATAACATGTAGCACATGGGTATCCTGCCCCTGTCTGCCAGCAGCACCTTTAAATCTCACAGGCATAACAACATATTGGTCAGGGACTCTCTTGGCCTCTGTCCAAATTATTTTCCCAACTCCACTTTACTGGCAGAACAGGATGAACTTGGTGACTGGGCCAGCCCTGCTGGCAGCTGCCCATCAAAGCCATCAGCTATGCTGTTTGATTTTCCCCATTACCACTGGCTGAGCTTGCAGATGCTAACCTTCCTCCTTCTACTGGGACTCCAGCACCATGGGGGAGGCTGAGGGGAATTTTCAAGGTATGCAGGTCCTCCTCTGGCAACCATACTCTGGCTCTCAAGTCCTCTTCCTTATCTTGTAACTCCTTCTTCTTGGCAGTCTCTGATAAAGGTGCATCGGGTTTTGCTCTCAGAGCTGTAAGACACATTTGAAGCTAGATTCAAAGAGAGGTAGTTAGTATAGTTAGGTAAACCGGGTCTAATATGGAGTAAGATAAATAAAATGGAGGCCATTATTGAGAATGGAGTCCAGGAAAAGAGAGCAGCACTTGGGGGAATTGAAATGGTAAAGTCCCCAAGGCCCAGAGCCTATCCTAAGGAAATGTTAATGAAGCAGCTCCCAGCAAACAGGGAAGTGCTAATCAAAAGCTACCCCAGGTCCTTCCTGCCCAGATTACTCCTTCAGCCCACCTATCTCCCACCTTTTGGGCCTTCCCACCTGCTTTCTATCACTGCAAGATAAAGGGAAACAAAGGACAGGAGTGTGGGAAAGCTAAAAGAAGACCTTAGCTATACAAAAGGGAAGACCTCCCCTTCCAAGGATTCCACCTTTTGGGTCCCCTTCTTCTTTCAGGGAGAAGCCCTTTCTGCTGTCCTTTAACAAAGCTTCTAGTTTCCCCTCTAAACTTGCCTGGGCCTGCTTCTCTGGTGTTATACTTCAGCATTTGGGGAAGCAAGGACTCCTCACTGGTAAACAGCAATAACACATTTGCCCCATGGCCCCAGCAGCTGTGCACGCAGCTCCTCAGGCTGTTTCTCTGTCTCACTGGCACCACCACTTCCCTCTTTGTCCTTGACCATGGGCTGACACCTGGGCTCCACTGCTCAGTTCACAGTGGGCTCCAGTGGGTCCACATTCACTGCAGGGCAATCAGAAATCTTCTCTATGCTCACAAGAGACCCATTCACCACATCCCAACTCTACACAGGAATTTGTCTAATAGGACCTCAGCAACTGAGTGCTACAAGCTGCTCATTAGCCACAGGTCCCTGCTGTCCACCAGGGTTAAGGCATCTCTCATCTGTGGAACATCCTGCCAGATATGCCAGATATCATGCAGGGGCTCAGACCCAGGAAACAGATTCAGCAGGTAGAAGAAGATGCAAGGCATGGTGGGAATATTGGTCAACCTTTATTCAGAGGCAGCCATAGCCATTAGAGAGCCCCCATCTTCAGCTTCAGCCCCTACCCAGTTCCATTTTAGCCCCTCCTCACACCCATTTCCATAGGCCCTTTTTATATGCAGTCCAAACAAAGAAGTCACACTGTCAACAGGTTACACAAGGGGGTGGGGGCACATGCTGACAAGTTCATGTTTCTGATCTTGGGTCTATACCCTAAATCTGTTTCCAGGGTCAGGTCCCTGCAGAACAGCAGGGCACAGCTAACAACCTGACTGTCTGCTTTGCAGCTTCATTACCTAGCTGGGGAAGTGTCTGTGGTGACAAGACAGGAAAGAGGTGTAGTCTGAACTGACTGAGATTAGTCACTGCTGTTTATTTTCTGTTTTACTTTTTGTCTTTTTAAAGTCAACCACACATTCCTGTACCTAAAGTACAGGTATGGGAGTGACTTCAAAAATATTTTATATAATCCCCCCATTCACACACATGCATACTTGACTTATTTGGTGATAAGGATCAGTAATTTCCACCCATCCTCACTGACCTGAGCATAATAAAGACATGAAAAATCCTCACTGATCCCTGACAAAGAAGATGTGGTTCTGTTTGGCAACTGTGCACTAAGTCATTTATTTATCATTGAACATTTTGGATTTCAGAATTTAATTCTGGGTCTTGATACAATGAGCCAGGCTATCTGGGTGATGACCAAGCAGACTCCGTCTTGCCCTGAGACTCCACATCATGTTAGAAATGCCTCTCCCATGGAAAGCCCTGCCTCTGTACTCATCCACAATTGCTGAGCATAGCATGTTTGGCAACACAAAATGGCAATTCTTATACAATGTAAAAGTGTTCTCTCTTTGGTTCCCTTTTTTTCTTGGACAATGTCAGAGATTGATTGTGTAGATGTTAGTAACCATTCTGTAAACTGAACTCACCTACGGACATTGTGGCCCACTCCCTTTTCTGCTTATGATTTTAGATCTCATGACATTTGTTTATGGATTTGGATCCTAGCAACAGCCAGTTAAGCTTCAATATGGTTTTCGACTACAAAAAGTGTACTAAAACCTGGGAGGGGGTTGAAGGATGTAGACTTGCAGCCTACCTCTTGGCCCACCAGCTGGTGGATCCAGAACTCTGGCTGGTGAATAAAGTTTCCATCTCCTGCTTTAAGATTGATTCGGTGATTTATTGCAATCTCTCCTTAACATTAATGACTTTTGAGAGGCTGTTTAGCTGCTGGAAGTTAAAAATATTCAACAGTTCAGTAAAGTCTGGGAAGCTTACCACTTTGGTGTGTTTTTGTTTTTTTTTTTTTTTTTCTATGAGTAATGCACTTACTTCCACTTAATGTGGAAACTTAGTTTTTCATTATTTTACTATTTTACATAATATAGACATGGAAAAAACAAAGAGCAGAGATCCATTCTAGCCCCCAAAAGAAAAAAGAAAGAAGGAACTGTGTGTGTGTGTGTGTGTGTGTGTGTGTGTGTGAAGGCATGAAGCTCAGTGGCAGAGTGCTTGCCTATCATGCAAGAGGCTCTGGGTTCAATCCCAGCAGCAAGATGGAAAACAGTGAGTGGTGAACAAAACACCCATGTACTGAATACAACCAGCATGTTCTCAAGACCGTAAGTGTTCAGTATATGCTGCTGAATTGAATTGAAAAATCATTAAGTGCAAGAGAAAAGCAGTTATTTATAGATAGATTGCTTGGGTGGTATTGGACTCACAGAGCTTGTGAGATCAAAAAATAGTTGTGAGAAGCTGGATATGCTGGTTCACACACCTGTAATCCCAGCTACTTGGGAAGTTAAGGCAGGAGGATCACTTGAGTTTAGGAGTTGGAGGCCAGCCAACTCACTGAGACCCTCTTTCAAGGAGATACTTAAAAAAAAAAAAAAAAAACCCTTCATGTAAAACATTGGAGATGTGTGATTTTGCCTTGGCCCCCCTTCCTCTCAGCTGGGTGACCATGGGAGCATATGTGATCAGCATGGATACAGCCACTCTGCACTTGACTCTTTCCTTCGGAGCACATGCTTAACTTTATGATCCTTAGCCCACCTACCCCAGATTATTTCAGCCAGTTGGTGAAAGTGTCATGTATGATGAACCCTTAAATCCCCTGGGTAAGAATCAGAGCGCTGGGGCCCAGGAGGATTACATCTTTAACCTGGGTCTGCTGATATATTTCATCTTTATTACTAAAATGTAGATAAAAATTTCAAGAATTCCTTTAAAGGCAAAATAGAGCAACATTATCTGTTGAACTGAGAAACCAATGTGAGTCCATTTTAAAAAATAAATAAATAACAGCAGCTTCTACCTCAAGGCCTGTGCTAAGGAAGGGGGCGTGACCCTTGTCCTTGGAAAAACCCACAGAGCACTCCTAAGCACATACCCACCCTGCTGAGTTGTTTGTCTGTAAATAACAGGAGAGGTCTGTGGCGCCAGGTGTCCCTGACTCAGTTAGGCTAGGTGAGGACCCATAGCAACCTCCCTAGCAACCTCCAATCAGCATGAGACAAGGAAAATACCTGGAATGCCAGATGACCCCCAAGTAGTTTATAGTGGTTGATAACATGTTGGGAAACCATGTAGTTTAGCATGTACATCCCTCGTGGCCTAAACCAATCAGTTCAAATGAATCCCCCTTTTGTACTAACCAATCACTCCTACCCAACTTGTTCCCACCAGTGAATGTGCTAATCAATGTTAAGAGTTGTTGTTTGATTTTCCCGCGGTATGGAATGATTTGCTGTGTGATGTTTTACGTATAGAGTATCCCCTCAAAACCTATAAAATCCCTCTGAACAAAGGACTGGGACTCACTCCCTGGGACCGCTGCGTCAGGAATGGTTGTGAGTCCAGGCTTGAGCTTGCAATAAAGACTCTTGTGTGCTTACATTGGATTTGGCTCGTGGAGGTCTATTGGGATCCCACGAATCTGGCATAACAGAACAAATATGGAGGAAACACCATGTCCCAGACGTGGTGCTAGGTTCGTTTCACTAAAATGGTGAGTTGAAAATAGGTTCAGTCTCTCATCATTTATAGTCTAGTGGAGGAGACTCTAGATCAATTGTCAAATGAGATTATCAGCATTAGAATCCCATCATTCATTGAAGGCACATTATTTCAAGGAGCACTATCTAAAAATGCAATGGGAAAAAGCATTTGACAAAATACAGCACACCTTCATGTTCCAAACACTAGAAAACGTAGGGATAGTAGGAACACCCCTCAACATCATAAAAAGCTATCTATGCTAAACCCAAGACCAGCATCATTCTACATGGAGAAATATTGAAAGTATTCCCACTAAAAACTGGAACAAGACAAGGATTTTTCTCTTACACCACTTCTATTCAACATCTCTAAAACTCTAGCCAGACAAAAGAAAAAAATAAAGACATACAAATAGGAAAAGAAGAACTCAAACTGTCACTATTTTCTGATGACATGATTCTATATCTAGAAGATCCAAAAAATTCCACCAGAAAACTTCTACAACTAATAAATGAATTCAGCCAAGAAGCAGTATATTAAATCAACACCCATAAATCAAATGCATTCTTATACATCAGCAATGGCTCCACTGAAAGAGGAATTAGGAAAACTACTCCATTCACAATAGATTCAGAAAACAAATAAAATAAAATACCTGAGAACGAATCTAACAAAAGAGACGAAAGACCTTTACAATGAAAACTATAGAATACTAAAGAAAGAAATTGAAGAAAACCTCAGAAGATGGAAAGATCTCCCATGCTCCTGGATAGGCAGAATTAATATTGTCAAAATGGCCATACTATCAAAAGTGTTATACAGATTTAATGCAATTCCTGTTAAAATCCCAATGACATTCTTCATGAAAATAGAAAAAAAAATCATAAAATTTATTTGGAAAAATAAGAGATGCAGAATAGATAAAGCAATCTTTAGCAAGAAAAGTGAAGCCGGAGGCATCATAATACCAGACCTTAAACTATATTACAGAGCTTTGGTAATTAAAATGGCATGGTCTTGGCACCAAAATAGACTTGTGGATCAATGGTACAGAATAGAGGACACAGAGACAAACCCACATAAATAAAGTAATCTCATACAGACAAGGGTGCCACAAATATTCACTGGAGAAAAGATAGTCTATTCAACAAATAGTGCTGGTAAAACTGGAACTCCATATGTAGCAAAATGGAATTAAACCTCTATCTCTCACCCTGCACAAAATCAACTCAAAGTGGATCAAAGACTTGGGCACTAGATCAGAGACCCTGTGCCTAATAGAAGAAAAAATAGGTCCAAATCTACACTACATCAGCCTAGGATCTGACTTCCTTAATAAGACTCCTAAGTGCAAGAAGTAAAATCAGGAATCAATAAATGGTATGGATTCAAATGAAAAACTTTTTCTCAGCAAAGGAAACAATTAATAATTTGAGGAAAGAGCCTTCAAATTGGGAGAAAATCTTTACCATATGCACCTCCGTCTGATAAAGTATTAGCCTCTAGGATATATAAAGAACTAAAAAAACTTAACACCAAAAAAAAAAACCCCAAATAACCCAATAAATAAATGGGCTAAGGAATTGAACAGATATGTCACAGAAGAAATATAATTGATCTATATATGTATAAAATGTATAAAAAAATGTATAAAAAAGTATTCAACATCTCTAGCAATTAGAGAAATGCAAATCAAAACTAATCTAAGATTTCATCTCACTCCTGTCAGTATAGCAATCATCAATAATATAGGCATCAATATATGTTGTTGAGGATGTAGGGGAAAAGATATACTCATACACTGCTGGTAGGACAGCAAATTGGAGCAACCACTATGGAAAGCAGTATGGATATTCCTCAGAAAATTGGGAATGGAACCACCATTTGACCCAGCTCTCCCACTCCTTGGTTTATACCCAAAGGACTTAAAATCAGCATACTATAGTGACACAGCCACATCAATGTTTACAGAAGCTCAATTCACAATAGCTAGACTATGGAACCAACATAGGTGTCCCTCAATAGGTGAATGGGTAAAGAAAATGTGGTATATATACTCAATTGAAATTACTCAGCTTTAAAGAACAGTGAAATTATGGCATTTGCCAGTAAATGATTGGAGTTGGAGAATATCATGATAAGTGAAATAAGCCAATCCCACAAAACCACAGGCTGAATTTTTTTTCTAATATGCAGATGCTAATTCACAATAAGGTTGGGGGGCACTAGGAAAGAATACCATTACCTTAGATTAGGTAAAGGGAAGTGATGGGAGGGAAGGGGGTGTGTGGGTGTGGGTAAGATAGTAGAATAAAACAGACATTCTTACTGTATGTGTATATATGACTACATGACCAATATGATTCTGCAACATATTCACTCAGAAAAATGAGAAATTATATCCCATCTATGTATAGTATATCAAAGTGCATAAATGCATTTTACTGTCATATATGAATAATTAAAGTAAATATTTTTTTAAATGCAATGGGAGTTATATTTAAAGGGCAAGAGTTCTGATATTAATTAGAAAAAATAGAGTAAGGGAATTATGGCCACAGATTCTTTGATTCTACTAAATGTTAAGTGTTTTTAAAACACCATGGATCAAATTTTCTTTTAGATAATTAACACAGGCAACTATGATGGAATACTGTCTCATTATGGAAATAATCTTGCAGTACCTTTCCCACCACTATCCCATGTTCGGACAGTTATGTTCACAGTAGGTAGTGTGGAAACATAAGGATGATTATGCCAAATTTCATAGAATGATGATGTAACAATACAGTAATATAATATTTTATATTTAATTTGATTAACTTTAGGTTTTAAAACTTACACCATTAAAGTAGCATTAAATATAAATGTTATATTAATTATTATATATAAGTATACAACAATATCGTTATGAGAAAATAAAGTATTTATAATTTAACTATATCAAAATATAATAACATAAAGTGCTATAAAATAATTTTATATTATATTATTATAAATATAAGAAGACTAATTAATACAGAATGATTTTCCTCTATCTCGAAAGGGGAAATTTCTCCCTATTTTTCAAGACAGGGAAAGGAATGGGTTCTAGTTTAATGTACTTCAGTCTATTATGAAGGAACAAAGACTAGGTTTGGGAAAGAGAAAAAAGAACTTTAGGGACGTCTAGGAAATTAAAAAAAAAAAAAAACAGCAAAGATGTTTCCTAAGTCCAACAGGATACATGAGGATGAAGGAAAGAGAAAGTGGAATTTGTGAGTGGGCTGTGGGCCTGAAAAAGTTTCTTAAGACATTAGAGCTGGGTGGTGCATACATGTAATTCCAGCTTCTCCCGAGACTAAGAGGATCACAAATTTAAGATCAGCCTGGAAAAATTAGCAAGATCCTATCTCAGAAATTAAAAAAAAAATAAAAATAAAAAGTGTTGGTTATATATCTCCGGGGTGGAATGTCCATGGGTTCAACTATCAGTACCACCAAGAAGATGAAGAAGGAGAGGGTTAAAGAGAAGGAAAGGAGTAGTTGGAAAGCATGGTTCAAACCTGTATCAATCCCAGTGACTCTGGAGGCTGAGCAAGGAGGATGGCAAGTTGAAGGGCAGGCTCAGCAATTTAGTGAGTGAAGGGAAAGTGAGAAACAGAGATGAGTAAGTGAGAAATGAAACACGGAGACCAGGCAGAGATACACCCGACAGATTATTTATCAGAGTTGAAAAATAAAGGCCATCTCTCCATAGGAGAGAGAGGCAAAACAGACTTGGGTTCTGGAACTTTTATAGGGCAGACTTAGGAATCAGAGCCAAGCAGGTCCTAATGTGGGTAGTTGAGTTGGTATGAGGGAGTGGTGAGCCTTTCTCAGAAACGCCCTTGGGCAGGAAAGAAACTTGTTCCTTTTTTTCCTTAAAATGGAGGCTGTCACTTAAGATGGTCATCCAGATGCTAAGCAAGGACCTTATAGTAAGACCCTAAGCAACTCAGCAAAACCCTGTCTCAAAAAATAAAAAGGACTGGCGATGTAGCTAAGTGGTAAAGCATTCCTGGCTTCAATACCCAGCACACCCAATATAAAGAAAGTGGGGAGAACATTGCCCAGTATGATCTGGGTAGAAGGTGTCACCAATGGCGCTATTAATAATTACTTGGGGGCGGATTGCCTTTAAATGCAAGCGTATATTCCATCACACCAATCATCAAATATAAACAATTAATGCAATAGTGTTAGATGTGCTGGAGCACCCCAACTAGCATTCAATGCACACTAATTAAACACTATAAGCTAATGACAAAATCCTAGGGCAATCACAAGCCCCAAAATAGCTCAGCTGCCAGGTGACTTCTCTTAGCCAAAGAGCAGAGTTATCCTTGTCTGGTGGTTCTCTCCAGCCAACAACTGGATGTCAGGAAGTGATGGAGTTGATCTGGGGATGGAAAGCAAGGTGGCCAGTCTCTGTGATGTCCTCGGATCAGCCTCATTGATGTGCCAGGACACATCATTTAAATATAGTTCCAAGTTGATGGTTTACGTTGTTGGTGATTGGTTTCCTCCAGTGAAAGTCAATCTCCACTGGTTGTGTCCAGTGAGACAATGTGTATTTGCAACAGGACTTGGTTCTTTGTGCATGTCCATGGAGCTGTTCTCCCTTTTAATTGTAACCAGTCATTGTTAAGTGTGCGTATTGCTTGTGCTCTTTACAGTTCCTTATCAATTGCGACCAGACATGACAAAGCATGCCTATGGCTGCTGTTCCTTATGGTCAGCAACTTCATGAGTCCCAGCATGTCCCAACAACAAGGAAGATTCTCCTTACAATGGAGAAATCACCTCTTTGAGGATTATTGGTCTTGCACCTAGGAACTTCTTGGGAACTGAGCCACCACCTGAAATTGTCTTGCTTTCATACAAGAAAAAGTCTCCAATACCTGTACCAGGGGACAGTATAACTGCCTTCTCTTGGGGTCCATGAGGATGTCTTTCCTCCATCATCTACTCTCCTAGGGCTAGGAGGACTTGCAGCCAACACCATCTCCCACTTCAATATCTGTTGTGTTGGGTAAAGGTGCAACTTATGCAGTTGAGGGGGAGAAATAAAGAATGTCCACAGGCTTCTGACCTTTCAATGCTTTATTCATACAAATCACTCATATAATTTCACTCTATAGGTTCTTTTTTAAAGTTTTATTTATCTTATTCATTTTAGTTGTTCATGGACCCTTATTTTTTTATTTATATGTGTGCTGAGAATTGAACCCAAGGCCTCACACATTCAAGGCAAATGCTCTACCACTGAGCCACAACCCCAGCCCCATCACTCTATAGGTTCTTCGTCAAGAAAAAATTACCATCCTAATGTTAGGCACTGCAATAGACATAATCAATACACAGCAAACAATTCTAGATTAATTCTAAATACTGCAAACACCTTAATCATGAGAGGCTCATGACAGACATTCCCTCTGCATGCTAAGCTCAAGTGTCAGATCTAAAGTCCCAAGCCTTAGGCTCTAAGTTCACCAGATGCACGCTCACTCAGGCTGCGGTGATCAGGTGGGGTGGTGCTGATGGCCAGCTGAGGAGAGGGTCATAGGGAGAAGTTGCATTTCTCACCAGTGAAGTTGTGGCTGTAGAGTTTGAGAGCTTCATTATCCTTCAGTGAGGATAGTCACTTTCTCTTGGAAATTAGGGGGAAAAAGACATAATCCTTCTACAGTTGCTACTGCTATCTTATAATTGAAAACTATGTAAATTTAGGCTTAAGCAGAAAGCAAGGAGAAATTAAGAGAAACTAGATTCTGAGTGACATTATTGAAACACTAGATCATGACTGACCAGAAACCTATTTTTTTTTTAGGATTTTACATTTGTTAGTAAAAATGTTGCTTGTGTGTCATTTGAGCTAGTTTAAGTCATGTATTTTGTTTCTTGCAACCTAAACATTCCTAAAAAAGTACATCTTTCAGTTTGTGGTTTTCCTTTTATTAGGTGGTTTATGCCAATCTATATTATAATGGCAAATGTTTCTTACTTCCTATCAGACCAGAAGTTTGGAACTTTCAAAGCTGTACACCCGGTGTGTTTATGGCATCCATTCCCTGCTGCAGGTGACCTTGCTTATCCTTCATTCCTTTATACAAGCAGATCTCATTTTATTGCACTTTGCTTTATTGCATTTTTGAGATATTTTATTTTATTTTACAGATTGAAGGTTTTTAGCAGCCCTGCATCAAGGAGTTGATTAATACCACTTTCCAAAAAGCTGGGATGATGATTAGCCTTTTTACCAATAAAGAAATTTTAAATTAAGGTACGTGTACTGGTTTTTATACATAATGCTATTTCACACAAAACACACTTATAACTTTTATATGCATTGTGAAACAAAACTTTAAGGTGCACTGGGAAACCAAAGAATTTCATGTGTTGATTTATTCCACTATATGCTTCATTGTAGTGGTCTGGAGCAACTCACAATACCTCTGAAGTATGCCTATATATTAAATTAATACTAGTCTAAATTTAGACTGAAAGTTTAAATAAGTCATCCATGGAAAGGTAAAGAAATAAAAGCATTCCAGGAAAAAGGCATAGCTTGTGAAAAGTCATGGAATAATGGATGGTACATGTTATTTTCTGTTTTTAATGAGTTTTTTTAATGTTTATGTTATTTATTTATATGTGGTGCTGAGGATCGAACCCAGGGCCTGAAACATGATAGGCGAGTGTTCTACCACTGAGCCACAAGCCCAGCCCCACACATGCCATTTTCAAGAAACTTCGGGCTGTTCTCTAAGGCGAGAGAAAAAGACACATGTTTGCACAATCAACACGTGACAACCAATCGGAGTAACTTGTTGGCAAATTTGTTATTGTCTTTCTCATGTTTTGTTTAAAACCAACCAACAATATTAACAAACATAAAACCAACCTTTGTTGTGATCCCAGCTTCCCTCTTATTCTTCTCTTCATGCTGGGTTGGTGTCCAAATTTTAAGATTTATTACCTTCTAATATCCAGCACTTTAAATTGTATTGATTTCTTTTCCCACCTTAAACAGGGTAGACTTAAGTAGACTGCATTGAATCCTATTCTGTCTTCAGTTCTGACCCATATTCAAAGAATGAAATTGGCTTCATTGAGTATTATAAAAAATATTTTGGAAATTAGGGAGATTATTGTTGATTTTAAGTGGTTGGATCACAATGAAAATTCATTTACAAGGTCTTGAATGTAAAGTGAATTGTTAAGCAGAAGAGGGCTTAAGTGCCTACATATTTTTTAAAATTTATTTTTTAGTTGTATTTGGACACAATGCCTTTATTTTATTTATTTTTTAGGCGGTGCTGAGGATGGAACCCAGGGCCTCTCTCGGGCTAGGCAAGCGCTCTACAGCTGAGTCACAACCCCAGCTTCCTATCCCCAAACCCTAAGTGCCTCCTTTTTTTAGAAGGGAATTTAATTCTATCTAGTAAAATAGGAAACTCAAGAAATGGTAAGCTACAGAAATATCCAATTGTGTGCTTTTTGTTGGTTTGTTTCACTTTGGAAAGCTATTTTGCCAAAAGTATATGTTCTGAGAAACACAGAACTCTGTTCCAATAACTAAGCTCTTGTCTTTCAGTGGGAAACCAGGCCCTCTGTACTCTAAGCGACCTTGCTTTGCTGGGACAGGGATTCCACACTTTATTTTTGCCCTCTGCATTCTCTTTTTAGGTTCCAATACTGGGAGCACTAGAAGGAAAACGGAAGCGTGCAGGAGACAGTGCGGCAATTCTCCTTTGATTTCCTACCTGTTCACTGTCCTTCACATGAGCATTGTTTGTCCTTGCTTCTTCACTCCAGTCAGCAGCAACTAAAGGCAATTCAGTTTTGTTTTTTTCCTGTGAGTAAGTTTCACAGTATATACTCAGAAACACTAGAATCAGTCAACTAGTCCTCTAGTTTTTCTAGAGGGCTCTAGTAAAGCCCTTACAAGGCCCTTGGGATCTGTCTTTGGTTTTAAAATTATTACAACTTAATTTCGAATTTTAATAATTATTAAAACTTAATTTTTAACTCTGTGATAGCTCTGAGTTCTGTTTTGCACTGTCAGTCACCTAGCTAATAACTTCTTACTTAGTTAACAATTATTTTGAATTCTCATTGTTCAAATAATTAGTATACAGAATTCAAGTAATGAAGCAGAAACAGAAGGGACCTGTATATCTATATACATGCATATTTATGTATATATGATTTATAGAAAACATATATACACACACACACTTGTACACATGCAGTTACATATAGTTGTTCCTTGGTATCTGCAGGGGATTGGCTCCAGTCCCCCACCTCCAATGAATACCAAAATTTTTGGTTGCACAATTATCTAATATAAAATATTGTAGATATTTCCTTACTATCTATATACATCCTCATACATACTCTAAAAAACATCTAAAAACCTCTAGATTACTCATAATACCTAACACAATGTATCTGCTCTGTAAGGAGTTGTAACACTGTATTTTGGGAGGTATAATGACAAGAGAAATGCCAATATGTGTTTAGTAAAGACAAATTTTTTTCTAAATATTTTTTATCTGTGGATGTTTGAATCCTCAGATGCAGAATACACAGACATGGAGAACCAACTGTGTATACGAATTGGCTTAGAGTATTGTGGATGCTGGCCGTCACTTCTGAAATCAACACAAGAGCCCATCCGGAAAGGTAGGCTGCAGCTTTTTGCAGGCATGCAACCTGCTATCCCCAGGTGAGATTTCTTCCTTAGGGTACTCAGTTCTGCTCTTAAAGTCTTTCAGTTACTGAATCAGGTCCACCCAGTTCATGTAGAATAATCTCTTAAACTTAAAGTCAATTGATCATGGGTTTTAGTCATACCTACAAAATACTTCCACAGCAAAAATACATTGATGTTTGATGCTATAACTGGTGGCTGCAGCCTATCCAAATTGACACAGACCATGACCATCACAGTTAGGGTGGTTTCCTACCTGATATGTACCTCCAACTCACACAGACCTTCCACTATCTGTAGATTGCTGGACTTTTTTTCTGGCTGAATAAATAATGGGAAAGAATTGCTTGATGAATTTCTCATTCTAATTCCCTGAAGAGATCACAAAAGCTAAATCACCTGTGAATCCAAAGGGCAGACTCCAGCTCTTTGTCTTTGCATATTCTCAAGAGTGACCTATTTGCTGCTATTCCTGTCTTTGGATTCTTGTATTTGATTATGGCTAATGAATTATGAGGAATACAACTTAAAGTTTTATTGAATAACAAATTATATTTTCATTAAAATAGTGAATTAGATATGGTGTTCTTGATTGATGCAATATTATCAACCTTTTAGCTTTCTGAATATTTCCATTAGATGCCTACATATAAGAACTGCTCTAAAACATTCTATGCTTTTCTATTCTATTCATTTATTGTTTTGATCCAAGGCAAGATACCTAGTTAGCTCTATGACCTTCAGTTCCTTTCTGTGTTTATTTCCCATGGTTCTGTGAGGTTCAAATAGAGAATATGAAGAAAGATGCTGGTTGCCTACTGAGAGGCACTCTGTACTTTAGGGACATTTACTAGGATTTCAAAAAGAGATTTCACATAGCCACTCTGTTTCCTCTGTTCTAATATTTTTAACTCAGTTTTCTATTTCTATTTAGAAAAGCTTTATTTGGCCTCTGGATTTATTTGTTGAACCTACTATTCCAATAAAAAGCATCTAAGAAATGGTTTCCTTTGGGAGGCAGTTATGAAGAGATGTATGACTTTGATTTTCTAGATTTGTTTTTCAGAATGATAGACATGACAGAGACTGTTTGACTTCTCTTAACCTAGCATTCCTAAGTAGCACTTATAGACCTGGCAAGCCAAAATTAGACCCAAGACTAAAGGTGTTATGCCAGATTTGTGGGACCCCAATAGACCTCCAGGAGCCGAATCCGATACAATCACACAAGAGTCTTTACTGCAAGCTCCAGCCTGGACTCACAACTGTTCCGGAAGCAGCGGTCCCAGGAAGTGAGTCCTGGTCCTTTGTCAGTGAGATTTTATAGGTTTTGGGGGGATACTCTATGCGTCACATCACACAGCACATCATTCCATACCGTGGGAAAATCAAACAACAAATCTTAACAACATTAATTAGCACATTCATTGGCGGGGAACGAGTTGGGTAGGGGTGATTGGTTAGTGCAATAGGGGGATTCGTTTGAACTGATTAGTTTAGGCCACGAGGGGTGTACATGCTAAACTACTTGGTTTCCCAACATGTTATCAACCACCATGAACTACTTGGGGGTCATCTGGCATTCCAGGTATTTTCCCAGTCTCATGCTGATTGGAGGTTGCTAGGGGGGTTGCTATGGGTCCTCACCTGGCCTGACTGAGTCAGGGACACCTGGTGCCAGAGACCTCTCCTGTTATTTACAGACAAACAACTCAGTAGGGTGGGTATGTGTTTAGGAGTGTTCGGTGGGTTTTTCCAAAGACAAGGGTCATACCCCCTTCCTTGACAGGCTTTGCTCTGAGGTAGAGGCTGGTTTCTCAAAAATGGAGTCACATTAGTTTCTCAAAGGGAGATTTACTAATGCTCTGAAAATAAATGCACTTGGATCCTAGTTTTAGTGCATTTGGTCTTCATGCTGATATGACTGTGGTCTCAGTGCTATAGATTTGAGAATAATTTCCTGACTGCTGAGAACACAGTACCAGGGAGTGTGGAATGAAAGTCTATTTAATGTTTCCTCCCAGATGAACTATATCATTCCATTCTGGAGTTTGTTTCTGAAATGCCTAACTCAATAAGCACAAAACACTGAGCAGAGGACAGATTGTTATTCTGCCAGATAGTCATCGCCTCAGACATACCCAGGAATGGATATTGGAATGAAAAACTAAGGACATAAGAGTTTGGATCGACATGTGTATTAGTTTGTTAGGGATGCTATAACAAAATTCCACAGAATTTTTTTTACAGTCTGGAATCTAAGAAGTTTAAGGAATATTTGATTCCTCCTGAGACCTCTCTCCTATGGTCCCTGAAATTAAAGGAAATGTGAGAAAATCACAGACTTCGGGAAGTTTCTGTCAATTGAAAATGAAGATATAGAAACAAACTGTACTTTAGTTTTACATCACCTATTGATATGCTTTTGACTTTCAGGATCTTGGTCAAGAAGAGATGATTATGCCAGAATGTATCCAGGAAGGGCCCCTCCAATTGGACTACCTCCTTCAGTAGACTGCCAAGGTTTTGGCTCTAATGGCCCTTCTCCAGAGGACTCTTCTTGGATTACTCATGCTGTTTCATCTCCTGGACTTGAGAAGAGCAGATAGATACTGGGAGCACAGATTCCCTCCACCCAGGATTGTCCACTAGTCCGTGGCTGACTGGTCCATAATCAGGAAGCCCAACACCCCATGTGGAAGCAGGACAAATTGCAGTAGTAAGAAATGTCCACCCCACAACAACCTTGGTCATCAGATTGAAGTTGGAACTTTACTGGAAATTTCAGCTTTTCTTGGTTTCTTCTCTGTTCATGTTCTTCTCCCGCAACTCCTGTCAGTTTACTCTGGCAATGTGTCCTTCATAAATTATTTGCACATTAATCTTTGACTCAGTGTCTGATTCTGAGGAACTTAACCTACGTCAACTTCTATGACTAGATTTTATTCTAGTTTAAGTTCCTTGGAAGTAACTAAATATTAAATCCAGACACTGTGATAAAAGGGGATTAAAACAGGAATCTGAGTTTAACTTCCACTGTGCCATGTATTAGCTTAGTGTCTAGGTCATTCATTCTAGTGCAAAAAGGCAGAAAAATCTATTCCATCAGTCATTAAATTAAAAAAAAAGAAATTTGCTTATGTACATAACACCATATATAGGGTAGTCTGACTTCAGGCATGATTTATACTAAAAATTGTCTCATTCCTTCTGGCTTCTCCCTGAATTATGGCAAGATAGCCACCATGGACTCCAGATTCACATCTTAGTGTCCAGCAACCTCTGCAGGAAGGGGTCCATTGAGTCCCTGTGTTAGTCACCTTCACATTACCATAATGAAATATCTGAGAATATTAACTTATAAAGAGAAAAGGTAGATGGCAATGGTGGGGACCCTGTGGAAGAGGAAATTGCTCATATCATGAGTTGGAAAACAGAAAGGGCTAGCCAAGGTCCTCTAATGCCCTTTCTGGGAATGCCTCCAATGAAGGTCCTCCTAAGGACATTGTATGAGGCTCTGGCTCCCAAAAGTTCCTCAGTCTCCCAGTCAGACCACTTTGAGAACCAAGTCTTTAATGCATACGCCTTTGGGAAACATTTGACATTCAAGCTGTAATCGTCACCCCAAATCGCCAACATTCCTTGAATTTACTCTGATTGGTCCAATGTAGTGCACATGCCTGCCCTTGTACCAATGAATGTGTCTGCTTGGGTAGTTCTGGAGAAGATTTTCTTCTCTGGAGCCAGAACAGAGTCATCTTTATATTGACGGAGAGTGGGGAAGATAAAGAATCTTGAAAAGAAAAATTGAGGTATAAGAAGAAAAGTGAGTAGATATTGAGCAAATAATTAATTAGCTCATAGAGTGAGCATGAATTAAAAAATTAACATTTGTAAACCATAATATCCTTACTGTTCATTAGGGATACAGTAGTGATTGCAAAAGGTTGTTGTGATGATTAAATGATAAGAATAGAAAAGTTTTCAGCACAGGGCCCGCAGGTCATACTTCCTCAGTGCATGGTAGCTATTTAGTACACCATTAGTGGAGTTATGTTGGTCCCACAAGTCTCCTTCTGCCTAAAGAACTTCATATTCTACTTTAGGTTTTCAGTAACACAATAAGATGTCAGGGAATAAACTAAGGCTGAACCAACATCCTGTGGACATGGGCCTGGAATGTCAAAGTTCCCAGGAGCAAGTGCTTAAAGATTTAACAGAAGGCAATTCTGTCAATTTTTAATATCCATTTGTAATTATTATTTCATCATGAGATCAAGAAGTACATGTTAGGGTTGATAACATGGAGATTTTGGGGGGAAATTAGTAGAGTAATGTGGAAATATTGCATTTTGGGTATCTCTTTCCAGCTTCGCACAATGTCTGTTAAATTGCTGACTAAATGGTAAAAAGAACTACATGATGTACAGAATTTTACTCTGATGATCATAAGGGTGAGCATGAGAAGATGATGAGTACTATCTGTGGCCCTTAGTAGAAAAAAATAAATTTATCATATCACACAGCCATGTGTTAGGTGATAGTGGAACAAATTCCCATCATATATTATATCTTGTTGAGTTTCTAGGTGTCCTTTAATCATTTCCTGATTGAATGTAAATATATTCAAATTAAACAGTGCAAACTGTCTTTACAGTTAAACTTTAGTCTTTTTTCCTGAAAATAACCTAAACAATTACAATTTTTTAATATTCAATTGTTTCTGTTCCCGTAGACCCACACAGAAGAAAAGAGGAAATTAAACAAGAATTCTGGCTTTATCTTTATTATTTTTTTCTTTGAAACTGAAAAATATATATTTCATCCTGAAAGTAATTTTGTATTTATAATTTTATGGTTAATAAAAATACTTTCTTTAATTTTTTTTTTTTTACTTTGGGAAAAATGTATTTTCTCCTCAGAACATATGTTCCCTTCTTGTCACAGGATAATGTCATTTCATTTATTTTGAGAAGAAAAAAAATTATCAGCTACTCAGACATACCCATTTGCTCAATGTTCTGAACAGATTAGGGAAGACCTAGAGGGGTCAAAATGTATAATTTTCCCATTAGTAATGGCTCAGGGCTCAATGGCCTCTTTCTTGCCAACTTGATCATATGTGCTTCATTGAAGAACAGGAAATAATGTTTTCAATGATTTTTTAAAAAACGTAGAATCATTTGATCTATTATGAAAATGAACAGATAAATCAGAATTTTTTAAAACTGTGATGGGTGAACAGGTGTTTTTTGCTTGTTTGTTTGTTTTTTACACAAGCCTAACACCTCTTTCTGGGCTATTAGGAGAAGTCCTAAGTATGCCACGCTCCAATGCATTTGTTGAGAGGCTACTTAGCGTGATGTCTTCACCTTGGAAATACACCAGGAGTCAGTGTAATGTGGGCTTCATAAAACCAGAGCTGAGAGTCAAAGTGCATTTTATTTGAGACTGTATTCAATTTTACAACTGCATAAAATTGAAGAAAAATATCTTCAGCTGCAGGGAATTCAGAGGAATATGAAGAGGAATATGGTAGATGACACAACTAGAAATATCCAACTTATCATGAGTATGACAAAATTATTAAATATTATTAAACTGGGCTAACATATTTGTTTAACAACTCCAACTACAAATTGCCATCTGAACTAGTTAGTCTTGTTTTACTTAACTAGTAGCAGTATGAATGTAATAAAGAAATTTAAGAAATAACACAATTTTTAAAAAATATTAATTTTTGTAACACAAAACTGTGAGATGGAATCACATTCACATATTAAGAAGAATAAATTAGCTCTCTACATACATACCCAATTTTCCAAGGTAATTAAGAATTGCAAAGTAAAAAAGGCGTAAATGTATGAACTCATGAACAGTTATATAACTATTAATACATAGAAACTATTAACACATAGAATGATTTTTTATAAACATGTATATTTTAAATTTATTCTGTTTTAATTATACATGACAGTAGAGTGTATTTTGATATATATACATGTAGTATAACTTTCTTGTGGTTGTACATGATGTGGAGTTATACTAGTCATGTATTCATATATGAACATAGCAAAGTAATCTCCTATTCATTCTACTGTTTTTCTTACTCCCGCCCATCTCCCTTTCCTTCATTCTACTTTCTGTAATCCAGAGTACTTTTATTTTTCCCTACACCCCCTCTCTGATTGCCTATTAGCATCCACATATCAGAGAAAATATTCCACCTTTGGTTTTTTGGGATTGGCTTATTTCACTTAGTGTGATAACCTCTAGTTCCAAACATTTACTAGCAAATACCATAATTTCATTTTTTCTTTATGGCAGAGTAATATTCTATTGTGTATATGTACCATATTTTCTTTATCCATTCATCTGTTGAAGTTCATCTAGGTTGGTTCCACTGCTTAACTATTGTGAATTGTACTACTATACACATTGATGTGGCTGTGTCACTGTAGAATGCTGATTTTAAGTTCTTTGGGTATATGCCAAGGAGTGGGATAACTGGGTCATGGTGTTTCCCTTTCAAGTTTTCATACTGCTTTCCAGTTGCATCAATTTTCAGTCCTACCAGTAATGGATGAGTTTACCTTTCCCCTCATATTCTCGTCAACATTTATTGTGACTTGTATTCATAATAATTGTCATTCTGGCTAGAGTGAGATGAAATCTCAGTATAGTTTTGATTTGTATTTCTCTAATTCTAGAGACACTGAACATTTTTTTCATATATTCATTGACCAATTATATTTCTTCTGTGAAGTTTTTGTTCATTTCCTTTGACAATTTATTGGTTGAGTTGTTTGAATTTTGTTGTTGTTGTTTTCTTTTCTTTTCTTTTTTGTTTTTGGTGTTAAGATTTTGAGTTCTTTATATCCCCTGGAGATGAGTGCTCTATTTGAGGTACACAGGTGGTAAAGATTTTCTCCCATCTGTGGCTCTCTCTTCACATTCTTGATTGTTGCCTTTGCTTTTTAGTTTGATACCCTCCCATTTATGGATTCTTGATTTTGCTTCTTGCACTTCAGGCATAGAATGATTCTACAAGCCTAAGCTCTAGAGTTGATGACCTACAAGGAGGATTAGAATCGTGAGCTGTGTTTGCAATGAACCTTTTTTCTTGTTCTTCAAATGTTTCTATGTGAAAGTCAGCAGAATATTATAATAATACCACATGTATATACACATCATCCATATTCAACAATTATCAGCATTTTCTATACTTGCTCCTTATTTTGTTTCTTTTCTATTTTATTTTGAAGTATTTTAATGCATATCTTAAACATTAATATTTCATCACTAAGGACTTTGCTGTACAAACATCTCCAACTATATGTGAATATTTACCTGCATAACACTATATCATTATCTCCTTCATCACAATTGCCAGGGACAGACCCTTAGCTCCCCCACCTCTTCCAATTCAAATGTTGAAGCACTAATCCCCATGATGGTATTAGAAATTGGGGCCTGTAGGAGACAATTAGTTCTTAAGGGTGGAGCTCTCATTAATGTGATGAGTGCCTTGTTAAGGAGAGGACAGAGAGTTACCTAGCCGCCTTTCTGTCATGAAACCACAAGGAGGATTCTGCTGTCTGCAACCCAGGAAGTGAATCCTCACCAGATGTTGGATATTGCCAGCACCCTGATTTTTGATTGCTCATCCCCTAGAACTGTGAGAAATAAATGTTTATTTTCTAAGACAATCTATGGCACTTTTTTTATAGCAGCCCAAACCTACTAGGAAAATATTTAATAATAGATCATTATTCTTATAAAAATAAAGCTGTCATTCAATGTTTGACTCCTTTACAAATTTCTTTGTTTATCTACAAAATAGTCTTTGAAAGGTTTATATATTCCATTCAATTGCAGGGACCAGACCATAATGTCAAGTCATTCTTAACATGAAGAAATTTTCATCTAGAGCAGGATCCTTTACTTTTTTATTTTTCGGGCCATTAACTTGTTTGAAAGTCAAATTTGAAAGTCAAATACCTATGGAGTGTCTCTGTTTGTGTTTGTGTGCATCTTTGCTGTTTCATTTAGTATGTTCCTCTATCTTCCCATGATTTCTGAAAATGGGCTAAGGGTTGATTAGATTCAAGTATGTTTGTTGCTCATACAACAAATAAATGATATTTTGAACATATTTCAGCAAAGACTGAATTTTTAAGGGTCTAGCTACATACTTCTGCATATGCAGATACCTGGATATTTTTTAAATGCTCCAAAATACTTCCTTTTGATGCATTGAGTTGCCCATGAATGAAGACAGGATGTGAAAAAGTTTGTTCCTACCCCCTCAAGAGTTGGTGTTTGATACAGATGGACCTTGAAGATCTGAAAGTTCCTTGTTAAATAGATATCAACCTCAGATAGCTGAGTCATAGGAAGCACACTCCTGGAAACATGATAAATACCAAGGCTTAACACTTATTCACTTATTTAGAGCATGACTGTGCTTTTACTTGGCAAATTTAATGTTTTTCAATCTCCAGAACTGGTTAAATAAATCTGAAAAGTACACTCAATTTACCAAAAAAATATTCATAGTTGATTGTATATTCATTCATTAATAATCTCTGAATGCCCACTTAATACAAGCACCACTCTAGGCATTGGAAGAGAGGCAAGAAATCTCTTTAGTCATTTAATTGGTTTTCATATCGGTTAAAACTATTCAGCATCTAATATATGTGTGTACAATACACAAATCATGAATAAGGTTTCACTGTGACACAAAGAAGTATGCAACATATCACCTGCCCTCCTCATGCCTTAGCTTAGGGTTAAGACAAACAACAAGCTGTGCTAGACTAGAAAGACATGGAAACTGCTATTGATATAAAAGGGCGATTGAAATAGTTTCTGACTAAAGACTCTTTGAGTTTTTCATTTCATTAGAACTACCAATTGGGGGGGGCTGGGATTGTGGCTCAGAGGTAGAGTGATTGCTTAGCATGTGCGAGGTCCTGGGTTCGATCCTCAGCATAAAGATAAATAAAATAAAGATATTGGGTCCAACTAAAATATTTTAAAAAGAACTACCAATTAGCTAAAACAAAATGAGGGAAATAACTGAGTTCAATAAGTGTTTTGTTCATGTCTTAAAATTTTGGATTTGTGTTTATGTTCAAAAGAGCATTCATCATGAAGTCACGAGCACATTTATTTTTTTTTACCAGACATGGTTTGTTGCTTTGTCAATTTTGCTTTATCATTCACTAGCTAGAAGCCCTTGAAAGATAAGTGATGAGCATCTCTCTGTGTTATTTGCATCTATTGATTTCCTGTTATACACAGGCAGTCTTCTTCTCCCCATTCCCCTAATGCTAAACTGGCTTCAGAGAGAGGAAACAGGCTGAGTAGAGGAAACAGGCTCATGGTCAAGGCAAAGACATTGCCAGAAACCCATCATCCAGGCCAATACCATAGCAATGCTTTGCACAGAAGCCTGACTCAAAATTAGTTATTCTTGCACAGAAGCCTGACTCAGAATTAGTTATTGTTGAATAAAGAAAGTACAGAGTACTAAAGAGAAATCGATTCAAGTCCCAGAAACCCCTCCTCTTTTTTGGTATAATATAAAACTTCTGGGTTTCAAGAGCCCTAGGGCTTCCTTTACCACATAATTAGGCAAAGGCAGGAACAAGAACAGCTCTCCATGGCCCTACTTTATTCTCATTAGTTGGTACTCTTCTGACACTGAGTCCCAGCAACCACTCTGTGGAGTTCTGCCTGGGAGCAGGATGTGATAGAAGCAGCCTTAAATATCCCAAGGAACATGTTTGAGACCTGGCGTGGCTGCCTGTTGGCTATTCATACACAGGCAAGTTTTGGCTTCCTTGATCCTCACTTTGAGTGAGAACTGGGCTTAGAATACTTTAAAAGGCTGTTGTAAGAACCACACCTGACCACGGAAGTAAAAGAACTCTGAAAGCTGTACAATGAAGAAATTGTCATCCATCTTCTTGATAATACTTATTGCAAGCACTATGCCTGGGGCTCCCACAGTTAAATTGTTATCATCCTCAGAATAACCTTGTAGGGTCTGGTATTAGTTTTAACCCTGCTTTACAAATGAGGGAACTGAGGATTTAAAAGGTGGGCATCTTAAGTTTAGAAATCTGGTGTAGATATGTGAATTCTGTCAGGCTGATGTCAAGGGCTCGGTTATCCCTGTTCAGAAATAAGTCTACAGTTCATTTTATATGTTAGGCTTACCCCTGGAGGGAAAAATCTGAAACAAGGAAGCAAATCTGGAAGTAGCTAGAAAATGGTATAGAGATGAATAAGGTTGAAATCTACAGCTGGCTATTTATGGTTTTTGACCAGGAAAACAGAGAAGAAGCCTGGCCTAAGAATTCTTGCAGGGAAAAGCATTAGTTCTTTATTCTGGATAAGACAAATCACAGACTTTGCCAAGTTTCACAGTGTGATTCTAACTCTCATTAAAGCACTTGGACATATTGAAAAAAATCCTAGTGTTTAAGTTACACCCCAGATCGGATGAACCAGACTCTGGGAATAGGTACTAGCATTTTTACAGAACTTCCCAGGGGTCGGAAACTGCAGCTAAGGTTGCCAGTGGTGGAGTCTGGAGTGTGGGGCCCTGGAAGGAAACCGATACCATGCTGAGTTTCCTAGGAAATGCCACATTTCCTAGGCAGCCTCTCCTGGCAGCTGGAGGTATTTTCTTCTTTTTCTCAGCGTCTCTACTTTTATTTCTGTCTGAGAACACTGGCCACATGCCACCTTTAACACGGGTACTTGCCTTTACCCTACTCCCCTACAGCTTTGGAGACCACAGAAGAGTCTAGTATAAAGCATACCACACAACAGGTTTGTACCTAGTCAGAGTCCCCAAATGAAGTTCATGGCAGCAAAACTTTCCTTGAACAAATCAGTTGAAGTAACATAACTCTCATAATAGTTGAGAGTTTCAGAGGATTTTGCATTTAAAATCCCTAAGATGTTCTGTAGTAAGAGAACTTCGCCTTTAAATTTGTCTCATGGAGGCATTCAAAAAATTATTTGAACAGAAATCAATCTTTTTATTTTGTTTTTTAAAGCATAAATATTCTAGGGGGAAATGCTAGTATAGAAAAGAGAATGGTCTTATGTAATAATATTTGGCTACCAACTCCCCATAATCATAATAAATATTAATACTATTAATGATTACCAACTTTATAGTCTGCTGTAAATGATTGCATAAATTGTGATTGTAAAGGATAAATATAATAAGTAACATAAATAAAATAATATCATTTATGTAATGTGTCTATTACAGTTCCTTGTGGTGGTGTTTCTTTCTTTTACACCTGGCACAGATTCATGTTAAACACACACACAAGGGGCCGGGGCAGTAGCTCAGTGGTAGAGCGCCTGCCTTGCATGTGTGAGACACTGAGTTTGATCCTCAACCCCACATAAAAATAAATAAATAAGTGTATTGTGTTCATCTACAACTAAAAAAAATTCAACTCACACAAAAAAACCAGTCATAATTTTTTAATATTTATATTAGTATATTAATAATATTTGTTATCTATTTTATATATAATTATATAGAAATATACTATAATTAATTAATTAATTTATTAATAATCTTTATTTTTTAGTAAAGCAAAAAAATTTTTAATTCAGAGATGGGTATCAGAAGCACAAAATGTCACCTAAATTGGCCATCACAGTATTCCCTCTATTATTAATGGTTAAAGAAAAAGAGAAAATATTGAAGGTCACTTTCCTCTGAAATTCATCATTTTTAATCTATTTATTAATTGAGAATTTACTGGGAAGTTGATAGGGCAAGGCGCTCTGGGAGTTACAAAATTGACAAGACAAGGTCAAATTGTGGACTCAGATGCCACTGCGGCCAGGGCACTTGGGAGCTGTTCTGCTGGCGGAGCAAAGGGAAGACTCTGATCTGAACTAAAACTTGTTGCTTGCACCTTCGCGTCCCTGGGTGTTCTGTGAGTGTGTCTGTGGTTTTAATTGTCTACTAACTCAGAGCAAAGTGCATGCCTGACCCTCAGTAGGTATTTTATAACAGGCTACTAAAGTAATCTAACGTGGGGTTCTTCATAGATGATACAAGAGCCTGAGGATTCTGAGAGAGCACAGAACATCATAAAAGTGTGTGCACATGTATCTGGAGACACTGTTCTTTTATAAACAATAAAACATGTTGCAATTGTTGTTGTTGAGGACAGAATCAAACTCAGACATTCCTTCTCCCCTCCCCACCCTCCTCATTTGGTTTTGAGTATACAACTGTCTTACTGGAGGATCCTGGATTTGATTGGAAGATGAGGAATGCTGAGAGAAGAAAATTCATCATTTCCCTGGGAGTTGTTGTTTATTCACTAATGAAGCTTTGTTTTCTCCCTTGCCACCTGGGTCAATATTTTGTTAATATTTTGTTACATAAAGTATAAGCCAGAATTATAGGTAGGAGTATGAGCTTTTTTTTTTTTTAAAATAGAATTTTCATTAATTCCTATGGATTCATTCTGTTTGTTTTAATCCAGTCTCTATTCACACTGAGATGATCATTCTCAAACATGGCTGCAGAGCAGAAACACCTGGAAAACTATGAATGATAGGCTTGCTTCCCAGAGATCAAAAATTAATTGGCTGGGAGGATAGGATAGTCAAGTTGTCAGTTTTGTTTTTAAACTCCTGATATATTTCTAAAGTGCAGCCCAGGTTAAGCAACACTGCCTTAAGGGGACTCTAGGATGTATTTCACTTTCATTAATTGTAAACCTGAGAAGTTTGAAAGACTTCTATGATATTGGTTGGCTGGCTGTTCCAAACAATGAGGATTTACTTCTATGGAAGCAGCATATCTGCAGATCATAAGACTGTGAGGCTCCCATCGTACCCTGAACTCTCAGCTGAACTACTAACTGTGTCAGCTATTCTGAGTCTCAATTGTCCCATGGCGGTCTAAAGAATGACAGCATCTCAACTCTGCCTTTGGCCAACAACACACAGCATGTGACACAGCAAAGTAGATATTGACGCTTCTCTTTGGAAATCTCTAGAAGAAACTTTGGCAACTTTGAGCAATTATATGGTCAAATTAGGACAAGATGTACCCCATAAACATCATTTCCTGACTTTCTTTTTTAATATAAAGGACAATAGTACTTGCAAAGAAACTAAATTCACCAACATTTTAAATTTATTTTTCCAATAATTTGACTGATCCTGTAATTTGTGATTTCTAAAATGGTTTTCCACCTCAGCCTTCCTTTAACTTTGGTAACAGACACAAGAAGTATTTTGAATACTCAACTGTAGTTCAGGACTCTTTTTAGACTCGTTCAAGTTTAGGAAAGCTTGGAAAATGGATTTTTTTTTTATTTCAAACATACAGAGATGATGTTTCTTAGGCTTTTGTTAAACATTTAGAGATAAAAATAGAAGCATCTATATTCCTCCTTCTTTTAAACCAAAATATGAGACATAAATTTTAGACTTTTTCATTTCAAGCAATCCTGCTTTACATATTATACATAATGCTCTGAAGCATTATTGCTTGAACATACCCAAGAGCCAGAGAAAAATGAAATTTGTCATTCAGTTTTTACCTATATATGCCAACAGAAATGGCAAAAGGAAAGATGAGAATCAGGAGACTTTAATCTTTCATGAGTGTGTGTTTTGTCTTTAGCTTAGTCTTTAGTTTTAAAATAAATTTAGAATGGTTGAACAGGAAAAAAAAGTGAAAATGTATAATATTTACAATCTCTGGCTTTTCTTAACTTAGTTCTAAAGAGTTAGACTTGGGGTGGAAATGATACCTGGAGGATCCACAATGCTTCTAAAGTAGAGCAGGCTACAGCCGATTAATCTTGGGCCACATTTTGCTACCTGCTACAATGGGTAGGAAATGTCTGGACACTGTTGCCAACTGATCAGGGAAGAATATAATGCCACAGATTACATCTTCCTTTTGTCTTGGGGTTTGTGGCATGTCACTTGGCATTGCTAATACAGGTCTTGGCCAGAGCCCCTGTATACCTCCTATCTCACTGGGTTTCAGACCCTGAATTTCTCAGGCTCCCTTCTCCCAGAGGTCTCTAGCTGTTTTCAAATAAAGGGTGTGCTTTCTACAGGAGAAACAGAACAAAAATAGCAAATTGTAGTTCCCAATAATAGGACTCACTAATTATAACTCCTGTCTCCACAAAAAGCATTTTCTATCACTGTTTCTCCTATCACCCCCAGAATTTTACCTCCAAACTATAATGTTTGTAACTATTTTTTTGTTGTTGTTTTATTTTAAAAATCAGCTTAGGAAATAGAGAAGTTAATTAGCATTAGTTAAAAATTATGAGAAAGTAAAAACCTTTAATGATGTCCGCAATTATTTAAAAATGCTTTTCATCCTCACCACTACTGAATAGTAAACTAAACATTCCATTATGGTAGGATTATGAGTTGTTTTAAGCTACATCCAGTTACTAGTTACTTGACACAGACTTGATGTCAGTCTTCACCATCTGACCAAGTTTTGATAACTGGAAAGGGCTGTTCGCAAAAATCTGTAATAAAAATTGCTGCATGTGCTAGTCTGTGGCTATGTGGAAAGGGATCATGCAGGGTAGTGAAAAATTGTAAAAGGAAAACAAACAGAAGTACTTTTCATCATCAAGTACTCAGTTTACTGGGAGCAGTCAAGGTGGCAACTGCTCAAAGTGGAAGGAAACTTGTGGGTTCCCATAGTCTAGAAATGTGGTAAGGTAAGCCATGAATTCTTCAGGTCCTGTGCATCCTCACTTATTAGCTACATGACCCTAAGCTAGTCTAGGGTCATGTAGCTAATAACTAGAGCTACCTAGTGCTCCCAAGCCCCCCTGCCTTGTATGTGATGATAAGGCCTGGTAACTGTGGCAGAGGGAAGAGAAGCGTCTACCATTTATGATCTCAGGCATTGGGATGACTCCTGTCTTAGTCTCCCTTGAAGTCAGGCTTCAGGGGACACCTCCTGACCTCTGAATGCCAAGTGAGGCAAGCACCTCTGTGTCCTACAAACATCCTGCTCAGCACTGAGACTCACACAGGTGCCCTGCTGTAGTGAGGAAGAGACCTCATGTTGCAGCAAGGGTTGCTACTGTATGAAGGCGGGTGACCCAACCTGCATGTGGCTTTATGTGTGCTTGAAATAAATGCTATTTTTAAAAAGCACTGAAGTGTCCTACATTCCCTTCCCCTTTCCTCCTTCTGTCCCTTCCTTCCATCTTTCCTAGCATAACCTGGTCCATCCTGATTTGAGTACAGTGCATCACATCGGTTTCACCTGTTCATATGAATTAAACACTATCAGGGATGTAATGCTAGGGACACAGGGGCACATAGTAGGTCTTTAATATGTTTATTTTTACTTTGTGTAATCCCAAATCATTATTTTGAGACAAAAAAAAAATGCGGAGGCTTAAAGAAGTCACATGATTTACCCAGGACAAACAGCAAACTTTGTGTACAGCTGAAGATTTCCAGCCAGGAACCTAACTCTCATATACCACATAGTAAAAAAAAAATATACAGGATATACCTGTTCAGTGAGATGAGTACATTAAAAGTAAGAGCCAAATTTAATTTTAAGAGATAACCAATGAATTGAGGGTGTTTTAATAACCACACAATGTTAATCTCGATCTTGTATTACTGAGTATATATACTCCTTATTAGGAATTTGGCAATTTTTATATCCTGGCACAGAAATTTTCACATTTTGGAGAAAAGAAATAATTTCCTCTAGCTTTTCTTTTTTACTTTAAATTCTTTCAGCACATATCCTGGAATTAATAATGACCTATTAAATAAAAGTGATCTTTAATTAATTTTAGGTAAATGTTACTTTTAGAATGGCGCAATAATAAAATAAGTGATTACTAGAAATCTGTTTATTGCAATATTTTCAAATATTTTTGATAAATTACTACAATTAAATGGATTTCTAAATTAGAATTATTTTCCCTTGGTAGCTTTTCATGAGAAGTCCTTGTGTGGGAGTAACTCTGCTTGTGGAGGTAGATAAGCTTCCTCAATTCCATAGACTCTAGGAGCCCTCTGGGGGACAATTCATGCTCAGTTTCTAACTGATGATTCTAAAACAGACAATATGAAAGTTCCATTGTTTAGCTACTCAGGCTAAGTATGCATATTTGCAAGCTTTCTGAGTATTTTTTTAGCATAGCGTTTCAGCATAGTATGGTGGTTACAAAAATTGATTTTGAAATTACAGTATGCATAACTGCCTAGTCTGACTATGTTAGGCAAGTAATTTCATCTTTTTGAGCCTCAGTTTGAGATTTACAAAATAAATTCTATCCCAAAGCTGTTATTAGGTCCAAAGTGATGTAAAGTTTAGACTGTGTTTGGCAGGGAATAAGAAATAATAATAACCAAATAATTGATTAACAATATCTTTAGAAACAGACTAAAGTGACAATAATGTTATATACATAGATGGAGAAGTTTTGGGCATGAAATAATTTCTCAGGAAATTAGAAATGTTCAGTGTCTAACGCTAGGGAGGTGGTGAAACAAATCATGAGCTAGCAATGTAATGGGTGTTTTTTTAGATATCCTTAAGAAAGGTCTTTCAGGTAACTTTGTCACTGACCTCAGGCCCTACATGCCAACACCATGGTGTTTCCCATTCTGTCGAGTCTGCCTTGGCACACTTTGCACACTGCCTGTGTGTCTTCTTCTTGGTCTCAGATGCTGCTTTTGTGGGCTTTTGTGAGATTTTGTGGCTGTGGCCTGTTGATGTTTTGCTTTTGCTTGAATCCTTGAATCTATCCACAGACATCTGTCCATATGTCCTGTTCTGGATAGCCTGTGTGGTGGCACTGATTCACCCGTGATCCCTAATATCACTTGAGACTCTCTCCCTTGATGTCACTAAGAACTCAAGTACAGCCTGTGCCTGATCTGCTGTTAGCAAACAAGGGCTCTGATTCTCCTCATCTACACCAATTTCCTTTACACCAAGGAAATTCTCTCCCCCATTTGAGGTTTTCTACAAATAATATATGTGATGGTGGGTGGGGAGCATGGTAGTGGTGCAGCTGGGGAGGGTGTAGACTAGGAGACTTGTCAGGCCAGTTGAGATAGCTCTTGACATTGAGCTGCACTGTCCTCTCCATCACCCAGCACCCTGTGTCCTGATGGGTTTAGTCACCTCTCCTGACAATCCCAGCCCTGTTCCTGATTCTGGCCAATTCTATCCTCAATTGGCAAGGCTCCCTCTTCTCTTAGGTCATGTACTTCCCCTGCCCACACCCTGATTTCCACAGACCCGTCCCATCTATCAGTTAGATTTGAACCTCAGTTTCATTTGAATCTCAGTTGGGAATGAGGTCAGAATTATTTTCCAAATTGTTCCTGGATTCCATGGTAGTGGGAAACCTTGCCTAACTCCACAGGCAGGTTATTCCTCAGATCTAACCAGTGGAAACTCCTGCTGTAAATCAAAATGTCAACTTGAAAAGGCAGGAAACACAATTATAAATGGAAGTTGATTCTAGCCCTGTTAAAATAGAACTTATATGAAAGTCACTGGAAGGAAAAATAAAAATAACTATAATGATAACATTTGGAGTATGTGGCTAGAATATTTTTCATTAATTTGGATTTGTATAATGTATTTTATTAGTTTTTTACTAAAAAACAATTACAAAATTTAGGAAGTTATTGCAAAGAAATAATCTGCAGACAATATGCTCATTTAAAACAAAGTGTAAGTTTAATTTTCTTTTGTAATGTTCCTCTTGGTTTGAACAAAACAGTCTTTTGGGGTGATTCTAGAAGTGTCTGTTCTTTTATTGTCATTGTTGGTGCATACTAATTATACAGGATAATGGGTTTCATTGTGACATATGTGCAGATGCACATAACATACTGCGATCATTTCCATCTCCCATTACTCCCTTACTCTCTCCTCCCCTCCCTTGATCCCATTCCTTTTGTCGAATGGTCTGCCTTCTGTTTTCCTGTTATTTTTTTTTTCTTTTAGATTTTGCATATAGTCTCAATGATGATTTCCACCTTTATTTGTTTTCTGGAAGTGATATGATTTCTTTCTTTTTTATGGCTGAATAATATTCATATATTACACAAACATATATATATATACATATAATTTAATATATGTGTATTTATATATGTACTTATATATTACATTTGTCTTATCCACCCATAATTGTTTTTATAACTTGGCTGCTGTGAATTACAACATGATAAACATGGGGATGCAGGTATCTCTATAGTATGGTGACTTTACTTCTTAAAAGTGTCTGTTCTTACTGAAAGGGCCTCAGTAGACCTCTGCTTTGTGTTCTACAGATCATTGCTTTCACATATTTACCCATACTGGTATTTGTATCTGTGAGTTCATCTCTCCCTCTCCTTCTGTCTCCAAAAGGGCGTCTGCAGCAGAGATTTTTATTACTCGATCCACCTTCCCTTGCCACTTACCGTTCTTGCACAGTCCAACATTACGTTGTTCCATTGTCAGTTCCTGAAACTTTTGAGCAAGTCTTTTCTCTGCAGACAGGAGCTTAGGAGCCTGCATAAGAAACATCCTGAGAGTAACCTGGAAATTAACATGTACCTCCTTCCCCATGGCCCTTAGCATAACTAACAGAAGTTGGTGCACAAATGTTCCTGATTTCTTTGCCCCACTAGGAGAGGGTACAATTATGAAGCATGTTCCCCAGAATTCCACAAAGCTAGCCCTCGTTTCCTACACTGGTGCTGGTGATGGACATTCTCCTTCTGTTGTCTGCATATTGCCTCTCTTCTCATCTACTGCAGCTTTCAGGAATCGAATCCCTAAAATACAGCTTTCTCTCAAAAGCTCAACTTGAGAAAATATTCACATCTGTCCTCGGCACATGCCTATAATCCCAGCTATTCATGAGGCTGAGGCAGGAGTATCACAAGTTCAAGGGTAGCTTTGGCAACTTAGTGAGAGCCTGTCTCATAATTAAAAAATATAAAAAGTACAGAGGATGTAGCTCAATGATAGAGCACCCCTGGGTTCAATCCCAGCCCTACAAAAAGAAGAAAAGAAAATACTTACATCTATGTCCATTTCCTACAGAAAATGGCTTATGTGTGATAGCTCTCTCTGAACTGAGTGTGAGCTCAAAATGTGGCCATCCCACAAACAAAGGGAATGTCACTTAAGGCAGCAAAGCCAGAATCACGGTGAAAGAGACTCAAAGTATGTGTGTGGTACTATGTCTACTTTTGGATATAATCTTTTTTTAAAGAACATTCAAAAATTGGAATACGGCCATGGCCTGATTAGAGGTTAGGAACATAATACAAAAATAACAATGAAAGAAGTGAAGCTCTTTGGCTTCGAGAATCAATCACAGAGGAATGACATAGTCACTGTACTCGAGCAGCTGGGAGGAAGCCATGTGCACAGTGGACTCAGTTTGTTCACTCTTTTTCCAGAGGACAGAGCTCTAAGGAAAAGATGGAGAAAGACACATGGCAGCTCAGGGAAATGAAGAATGTTTTAATACTTAGAGCCTTTTCTGATGAAATACAAGATCCTGGTCCCTAGAAATACTTAGAAAAAGAGCAAAAATCACCTAAATGTAGAGACCCCTTATACGTTCTCACCTTATGTGTTCTCACCAAAAGCTAAGCTAGATCTCCAGAATTTTACCTCTGGGGTTTTATCTGACCACCTTGTCACCCACCTTGCCAGTTATTGCTTTTAGTTTTCTGGCTCCTGACTCCATTCTGTCTTTGTGCCTAAGATGGGTTCTCCGGCAAGTCTCATGGATTACCAAAAGGTTTTGAACTTGCCCAGGATTCTCTGCCCTCTGCCTTGGCACAACAACTGCAGGCAGTAGTCATTGTATCTCAATGCCACCTCAGTCAGCTGTGGACAGAAGGGATCCTAAACAGGTGACAGCTTCTATTAAATCACTTCTATGTTTATTTCCAACTGTAAGATTCTGTCTTATTTTCATAATTAAACTTCATTTCTTTATTTTTTGATATAAACCTTCCTCTCCCAAGTTACATCCTGAGAAAAATCAAGCCGGTTTCTGGTTTGTGTATAGTATTATTAGTTCAACTGTCTAACTAAGATAATCCCCTCTCTCCCATGTTCCTACAGCCCATAATAACTGCCTTTGTCTTTCACTTTGTCTGAATACATGCATTTCAGTAAGGAAGGGATACCCCACTACTCTCACTTCTTTCTCTGGGAGTGATTTATGTGGCCCTGAAACTGGTGCCCCCCTGAAGCAGTTTATGTTATACGAGCAGTTCTCCTGCAGAGGGCGACCTCTCCCACACCTAACACTGCCCAGGCCTCTAGTTGAGCTCAGTGGACACAAAGTATTGCCTCTGTCTTCTGCAGAAAAGGGGAGGTCAATGGGACAGCTCTTTTTGATGCCAAGAGGTGAGCTTGTTTTTCCTGATTAAAGCATATGGCTGTCCAGATGTCAGAGATAGGACCAGTAGGTGGAAACATGGAGCTCAGGACCCATCCCCATGGGAAAAAATCTTCAGGGAACTGAGCTGGGAAAACTATGGAGCTATAACACTTATTTACTGTTACTGCTTTCCTAACAAACCTTTACTGAATATCTGCTTTGCCCTCAGGGCTCAGAAATTAGAATGAAAAATTGATCTCAAGCAAAATGGAATCAGCTCTTCCATTCTTCCCTGAGCTCTGAAGAGGAACATGAATTTGCAGGCTCTGTACTCAACAGAGGATGGGGATCAAAGTCCTGCTGGGCCACTTACCAACTGAGAGACTTTGGGCAGGGTATTTCAGTTCTCTAAATCATCCATGTGGTTGCAGTCCTGGGAAAATTAAATGAGAATAAATGCAAAAAGCCTAACCCAGTGTCTAGCACAGAGCACATTCATCAAGATATTCTTACCCTTCTGTTTGATTCCCTGCCAAGGTGTTCTGTGGCAATTACTCATTCATCATTTGTTGATTCTGGACCCCAATCCCAAGTTCTCCAAATTTCTTCTTTCCAAGTGATACTTTTTTGGGGGATTGGGGGCGGGTACCGGGAATTAAACTCAGGGGCACTTACTGAGCCACATCCCCAGCCCTATTTTGTATTTTATTTAGAGACAGATCTTACCGATTTGCTTAGCACCCTGCTTTTTGCCAAGGCTGGTGTTGAACTCAAGATTCTCCTGCTTCAGCCTCTCAAGCCTCTGGGATTACAGGCATGTGCCAGAGCACCTGGCTCCAAGGGACACTTTTGTGCTCTCTCCCAGCTTTTGTGACCTGGCAGGACATCTGTGTATATCTCTAGACTACACATCTTAAATATTTTCTCTTTTGCTTTCTAGCACTTTTCTTCATTTGTTTTTTCTTCCTGCTTTTTTGTTTCCCATTCTTTCTTTTATGACTTTTCTTGCTGAGACCCCTAAGCTCTCATTTCATAATTTCTTATTCTATTTTCCAGGTACACAGAAGAAATCCCTGGAGTCTCAGCCTCTTCATCTGGTAATTTCTTCAGCACGAGCCTCTCTGTATGGAGTTCTCCCCTCCCAGCCAAAAGCTCCTTGATCTTATGAGTGTGGTCTTTTTGCCACCTGATGTTTCTTTGACTGACACCTGGAAAATACTCTCCCTTGTAGAAATCTCACAGCAGAAAATGTCAATGATTCCCCTTGTTTGGAAGATCAGTGATGTCTCCATTAGAATTTAGGGGAATTAAACTTGGGAGAAGTGGAGGGTTTCCAAAAACATGGGTGCTGGAAATGTCAATTTTGGATTGCACTTAAAACTGCTAACAGCTTGAGGTACCTCTTCCTTATAACCAAATTTTACTCTACTTTCTTACTCACCTGTTCTGTAGATTCCATGTGGTTCTTTCCAACTTTTACCTGGAAGGCATATTCTGAACAAAATCAAATTATTGGACTTATTTTGTACACTGGCTTATTTCTATTATTATAATGCTTCCAAAGTTAAGAGAAGGAACGTACACATTGAGTAAATAGAAAATATTTATTGTACAGCATTATCAAGGTTATTTGATAAAAGGCAGTAACAAGCCAAAGGAAAACACTTTTACAAGAAGCAGAACAATCTATATAAGCACATACATTAAGGTGAGGAGTCTCTGACCTTCTGGTACAGATATGTATGTGTACATCTCCAACTGTGAACAATTAGGACAGAGAGCTAATACTCTATTTATTCAGGATAACTTGAAATCATGATGATAGTAGGCATTCAGAGTATAACTGGAATTATTGTTTAATGTATTCACCAAATGTCTTAAACCAAAATCTCAGAACAAATTACCATGTAACATTATTTGAATGAAAGTTGTTTTCTTTATCTATTCTGGTGTTTAAAAAATCTGAATGCACAGTCCTGCAATATTAAGGATATATATTAATATATGGCATTAACATTAAAAGATGTTCACTAAGAAGAGAGCATATGTTCTCTTGCTAGTTTGCCAATTAGTAGAACTCCATCTTTTAAGCACCGGAGCTGTCCATTTTTCTCATTCTGCTTCATTGCAAGGAAAACATGGAATTGAAATTCACATTTTTGGTCATGAGGTCTTTTCAGTAAAGGTGTTTTCAAATAAACTTTTAAAAGGAAAGGTTGTTCATTCTGGATATGGAAATGACTAAGCTTGATGATAGAATCTGGTAAAACCTAAGGAATAAAAGCCTCCAACATTAGAACTGATGTTAAATTCTGAACAAATGATGCCGTTGATATTTAAAGATTCTCAGATGAGTTTTGGCTGAGAAATCAGCAGCTTCAACATGAAGAAAGCATAATAAAATATGACTGCACATAAGGCATAAACAAAGATATTTAAAGAGATAGGATTCATCCACAAATAATAGAAGAAATCAAAACAGGAAGAGAAATCCTTTTATTGGGGAGTTAAAGGAGGGTAAAAATGGAACAACAAGATTACATGTACAAGGATATTAACATAGCAGCAAATGAGAGAGTTACAAACAAAAGTTATGACAGCAAAAATAGCAAGAAAAAATGACATGAAAATAAAAAGAAGGCAAAATGTGATTGATAAATAAATATTTGATAAATTATGTCTGGACTTGGCTGCTACTAAGTGCTAGAAGAACAAAAAGCTCAAGTAGCCATGGAAAATCTTTTTTAAAAATCTAAAATAATCTGGAAGAGTCTAAATACTTTTCAATCTTTCGTTTTAATAATGATGTGTGCAAGATTATAAAATGTCCCTTTTTTGTCACCCATAACTTTTGTGACCTTTTGATATAACAAATTTTCAAACTAATTCATTAATAACATACCCACATCATAAAATGTCTGAAAAATAAGTTCCCTCTCAGAAGAGGAATTACCATCTGAGCTGCATATGACATACACTGAACCAAAGTACTCAAACCTTCATAGAGCTTCTGCAGGTACTGGTGACAATGATATATAAAACGTTATTAGAACATGAAAATATCTATAGCTATATCCAAAAGACAATCTTCTAGTTGCAGTTAGATTGACGTTACATTGCACAGGTCTATAATTACATGTATATGAGGACACAAGAACACATTCACTTGCTAGTTACAGGGACTCCCATGACAACAGGAAATAATTACTTGTCATTTGGGCGAGTAATAGTTGCTATGAGTACACCACCAGGTTCAATAATGGATTTGTTTCAGTTGTACATTGGAGAAACAATGGCACCACATTGTACATATACTGGACCTTAGAAGTCCAACTGGTTAGATTTATTTGCTACAGTAAATGGAAGGTAACACTTCTGCCACATGGTTTGTTCTCTTTAACTGAAGGGCAATGGAGAGCCCACTTGGCACAAGCACAAGTGAATCCACAAAAGTTACAGCAACCTATTCTTTTCACTGTTTTCCAAAACCTCCAATAAACAGGTATTGAATATGGGAGGCTGGTTGTGCTGACTGATTTTGCCCAAAACCCCATACTTAAGTTTTGCCTTGCTTCTCATTCTTTGCATTTCTCTCCCATTGCATTCCCAAGGAAGCACTTTTTGGTGATGATTTTGTTCTTATTCCTCTTTTCCTAAGTAGAGGAAAATCACAGAGCCTTGGGGTGTTCATGCACCTTTCTCCAAGTGCCACAGCAAGGCTGGTGCTGGATGGCAGCAATGGATGAAGAGAGGCCCCAGTGAGGGTCAGTTCCTGAGTCTTCTGAAGATCAGGATTCTGCAGGTCCAGCAGGGACAAGGGCATCCAAGAAATGAGTTGCTGTCCCATCATCTGGTCCCTGGTTGTCCCCATTTTCCGGCCCTTCCCTTTCACCTGCCTGCTCTGACTGGCTCCACCTGCTAATTACAAATGCCATGAACTAATGCCATGAACTAATGGTTCAACTGGCAGGTCCCCAGAGGTGGTTCCTTTCCTGGCTTGGCCAAGTGTGTGTGGGTATATATATATATGTATATATATATATATATGTATGCACAATTGTGCAAAAGAGGAGATTATTTTTGTTTATTTTATTTTTTATTTTTATTTTTTGCAATAAAAGTTACATACCATATGGAATTGTGCTTTGTCAGAATTCCCTTTCTTCCTAAAGAAGGTTTTGAATAACTCAAGAATCAGAATCCTGGCCTGGCTCACTGTTTGCTTGCTATCTTTCCCTCTCTCCTCCATTAAGGCGGCAGCAGCAGCTTTCTCTTCCTCTCCTCCCCATTTGCCCCCACCCTCTTCTCCTCCTGGCTTTTGCACATCCCTGGAGGGGTTGGAGCTCTCTGGCTTATCCTGCTTCTCCATTCGGAGGCCTCCTCCCTACAGGGTGGAAGAGCTTTGCTTGTAGTCCCTCAGGATGACAGAGGCATAGGACACATTGGGAGGGGTGCAGAGCACCGACTCAGACACTGGGGAGCTGGGCACTGAGCTGCCTGAGGCCACCGAGTCTCGGAAAGGCGACGGAGGCGTCAGGGCAGGAGAAGCCTCAGGGGTCAGCTTGCTGGCCGCCTGCAGGTCCTCATCTTCTTCTTCCAGTTCGTCTTCCTCCGTGGTCCCTTCGCGCTCATACACGTACTCCTGGAGGAGCTTAAACCTCTCGCTGTCGTCCTCCGCGGGCGGGGAGATGGGCTCTTCCCCGAAAGTGCTCAGCTGCAGCGGCAGCATCTGCAGGTGCTGTGGGGGTGGCGGGGGCGGGTACAGGGACCGCAGCCCGTTCCCCGGGCCCCCAGAGCCTGCCAGCACCGCATGGAAGTCCGGGATTCCCGCGCCAAAGTTGTTGACCACTCCCTGTAGCTGGTCCATCAGGGGTTTCTGCTGCTGCGGTGGCTGCTGCGGTGGCTGCTGCTGCTGCTGCTGCTGCTGCTGCTGCTGCTGCTGCTGCTGCTGGAGGGGAGGGGGCAAGCCCTTGGGAATGGCCGGGTCGGCCAGGAAGAGAGGGGTCTCCTCCGCTGTCAAGTGGGGCGGCAGAGGAGGCGTGGTCACCGCGGGTGACACGCGTCGGTGCACCACCATGGAAGGGCTGCTGGGAGGGCTAAAGCGAACCGGCTGGGCATCCTCCTCCTCTTCCACGTTGTAAAGGGACTTGGTGCTGGTATCTGAAAAGGTCAGGCTCTTGCCAGAGCCTTGGTAACTTTTAGTGAGGGGCTTGATGACGGCCGTTTGGTTGCAGGCCATCTCATTGGTCTTCACGTGCACAGAGAGGCGGTGCCACATGTGCTGTCCCTTGGGCACCTGTCTTCCACCTGGTTCAGACCATGACACAGACTTGCCATTAGAACTATGAATAAAATAGAGATGGGTTTATTTGCTGATGGATTATTCACAGAGAATAAAATACATATAATTCCTACGCATACCCAGCTCAATGTGATGTAATTGTACCCTCCTCTCTAGGTCCTCCCTCCACACCCAGCCTCCCTTCAGTATAAATCCAACACCAAGAGCAGCATTTACGCATGCCTCTGAGCTGCAAGCCGGACATGTGCTCCACTCCAAGAAAAGAAATTCTGACCCTGGGCAACATTGTTCCGGAGAAAAGCTAAACTGTGGAGGGGTGTCTGTCTGTCTGTCTCTTTCTCTCTTTCTCTCTCTGTCTTTCACATACACAAACACACACACATCCGCATGCTTGCGCGCGCACACACACACTTCTCAAAGGCAATAATGAAACAATTATTCAATGCAAACCTTTGAAAGATTCCCAAACTGATGAAGGAAAAAAAAATATTTAAATCTTAGTTACACTTGGGTGACAGAATGTGATGACTACAATTTGTGAGACAAATTAAGACTCATATATAAGTCTAATCCCATGGCCTGTGGAATTATGAAATAGAACTTCTCAGATGCCCATTCTGCTATGAAGTTATTTCCTATTACCAGAGGGGCACGTGGTACCTGGATGAAAGAGGAAAGTGTAGATGGCAGAAAAACTCACATCCATGATTGACCGATGTGTTCCATACCTTTCCATTTTCTTTTTTATTTCAAAACATTATTCCCGACAAATACAACAGAAAACAATTCCTTTAAAGGTCTTGAATCACAGCAGCTAGTTTGGGGTTTTTCACACTGGAATTTTCAACTAGCTGTGTTTGAAAAGAACGATGAAGAAGCCTAAGAAAATACTGATGCTCATATTTCGCTTTAGCCATCCACCATAATTTGCTGCAAATGAGACAAAATTAGGATTCAGACAAACTGGCAGTTACTGAGACACAGGCCCCTGCCTGGATTTTTCCTCCCTGTGCCTGGCAAATTATCAAGTTTCATCTTGATGGAACCCTCATGAAACCAACCAAATATAAAACCTTTCTGAAGAAGAAGAAAAAATGAATAAACTTGCTGTATGTATAAACCACAAATTCTACCCTGTATATTGCAGTATGGTCTTGCTTTTGGACTTGGTTTATTTTCTGTGTAACTTTAAGCAGATGGCCGTACCTTACCATAGCATCCTATTAATAACATCAGTGTTAATAATTAAAAGAAGTAAGTCATTTTTTCTTCTGTTTTTTTAAGGGTTTACTTTTTTTCTTTGTACCCATTAAAGCAACAAGTAGCACAATAAGAACACATTTGAGGGCCTGGGGCTGGGGCTCAGTGGCAGAGTGCTTGCCTTGCATGTGTGAGGCACTGGGTTTGATTATCAGCACAACATATAGATAAATAAAATAAAGGTCCATTGACAACTAAAAAATATTTTAAAAAATTCAGAACACATTTGTGACATTGAAAAGAATGTGAACACTTTTTCCCTTAGGTTGGGATTTGAAATTGAGGATTCTGTATCATAGTTTTTTTTGTTTGAAAGCTATGTGGGAAATGATAAATAATTACCATAATGGTTTATTTAATAATTTTGATTCTATAAATATGAATCACATTAAAAATTTTATGTGATTTTCACATTTATGTGGATGATAACATTTCATATTATAATCCTGAAAGGTGAAGTGAGCCAAATAAGTACAAATGAGTGTACAAAGTCTGATATTGATTATAAATAGTGCTGTTTACAAAAGGCTCTATAATACACACACACACACACACACACACACACACACATGCATGTATATATACGTATATATGCTATATAAAACAGAAATAACAGCTAAAAATTTTGACTTTATAACTTTGGGGAAAAGATAGTTCTCCCATATAGCTGAAGCATTTTTAATTGTCTGAGAAAATTTTTATTTCTAAACTATTATATCAAAACAAAGGCCATGGCACATTCCTATAATCCCATCGGCTTGGAAGGCTAAGGTAGGAGGATGGAGAGTTTAAAGCCAGCTTCAGCAACTTAGCGAGGTCCTAAGCAACTTAGCAAGCCCCTATCTATAAATAAAACATAAAAAAAGGGTTGGGGATGTGGCTCAATCGTTAAGCACTCCTGGGTTCAATCCCTGTACCCAAAACAACAACAATAACAAAATGAATATCTCTCTCTAATATGCGCTTGATATATTATCAGAGAATTTGTGTTTGTAGATGCTAAGTTTATAAACTTCTTCTCTATATTGTTAGGATAGCTGACCAGCTTCTGAGATGAGGAAGCTCAAGTACAAGATGGTGGTGTCCCTGGCAAGTACACAGCTAACCAGCCAGCCCAAGACAAAACCAGAAAACACAGTTCCTCTTCTGAGTATAAAACTCTAGATGAACATGCCTCCTCATTTCATTGTCTGCTCCACCACTCTATACACACTGTTTTTCTCTATATATTTGATATAGCTCTTCAAGAACACAAAATACTGCTATCTGAACCTTATCCTCCTTAATTATGCCTTATTAACCCTTCTACTTTAGTGATTTTCACTGCTTTCAATTGCAAAGGAAAAACTTTTTTTCTTTCCCCAATATCTTCCCCTCGTTACTCACTTTAATAAAATCATTAAACTAAAATTCTATTTGTGTTTTCACTTAATTATGGGCATGTGTGTGAGAAAGAAAGAGAGAAAGAAAGAAAGAAAGGAAGGAAGGAAAGAAGGAAGGAAGGAAGGAAGGAAGGAAGGAAGGAAGGAAGGAAAGGATTCCTTGAGAGCTGGTCTGCACCTAGTTCAACCCTCAGGCTTAGGACCCAATGAAACATTGCCCCAGTCGCTCCATATATTAGCAAAAAAAGGGTCTTCTAGTATATTTCTGGGAAAACCTTAGGTGACTCCACTCACTTTAACCACTCACTCACATGGGCCATTTTCCATATTGTGCAGGGGTTCCACGTGGAGCTCTTTTTAAATCACACACGTCCATATGTTAACAGTATTATTAATGATTTTGCAGACAGATAAAACCACAATTTAGTTCTGTTTTGATGGAACCCAATTTTTATTCTTGTGAAGGGAAATTTTCACCGTGGCTGTCAAAATTAGCAGCTTTTCTTTCCACTCAGAGTCTTGCTCTAATTTTGCTGTAAAGTCCTGTTTAATTAGGAAACAGATCTCATGCCCCAGGGCATTTATCAGATTACAAAAATTAGACTAACCTTGTTTTTCTTCAAGGACAAAATAAATTGCTTCTTAAAAACCCAAGTTAGTAGATGAAATGCATCATCTCAGAAACTGTAGCTCAGTCTATAGAATCTGGCCCTTTAGAATTACCCATTTCTCACTGGTGGTCCACGGACAAGCTGAATGGTCTATGAATCCACACATGCATTAAGCATTGTTTTTAGAAAAAATATATATTATGTCTTTGTAAATAATACACTGCTATTTTTAAATGCATGTGTAATCTTTAACCATAAAGTGTAAATAAACACTGGGAAGCTTTGTTGTGTTCTGTATTCAAACAACCTCTAATAAAGGTAGTTACTATCATTAATTGAGGTAAAGTTTTAATAGCTATGTTGATGTGAGAAGAAAATATTCTATTTGGAAAGGTTGGGAACCTATTTCTGTGATGTTAAGAAGAAAATAATGCATGAAATATGTGGCACCAAAAGGAAATGAATGCATTTTTAAAAATGCAAGAATACAATGAAATAAGACTTCTATTTCATTCCAGGGAATCCTAATATATTCTCCTTTGGCCACTAGCTTACTCCTTGTATTGTTTAATTTTATTTGTTTCCTAATCTTAAGAAAAGCAGTCTGGTTTAGTAAACACCACATAATTGTCACAAAACACCATATCCTCTTGCTTCAACTTCAAAAGACAGAACTCGGGCCTAACAAAATCTCCTATTTGAAGATCAAATGTAGTACTTTGAGGTAAATACCTCAGGTGGTTAAATATATTTACTGATATTAGAGTTAATGGAGGAAAAGGCTGTAGGCTTAGAGGAAGCAGGGTTGATGCACGGTTATCACTTGCAGAGCTAAGCAGGCCTGGGGCTGTAGTTCCAGCTACAAACAGGAACAGGATTTTGCTTTGATTTTTCTTTCATTAGATAAGTATCACAATCCCCCCAACACAAAACCCAATATTTACAGCACTTTAGAGAAGAGTTGGGAGTGGGTGGTGTAAACAGATTAGTATATCTTTGGCATTCAGAGTGATCCTGTCTGTTTTTATTTGTTTCAGTAAGTACTAGTTACATCTGCAGAGTACACTGCTTTCTGCTCCAGAGAGGTCTAAAATGGGAATAACAGTGGGTGGGTGTTTCAGATCAGGAGGGAGGCATCCTGCAGAAGCTGCCTGAAGGGAAGGCTTACACAACACCTGTCTCCTTATGTCCAACTTAAGTCTCTGCCATTAGCCTTAACAGCTTCACAACAGATGTAAGGACAGTACCCAAAAAACCCATGGACAAGGCAAGACTTTCCCATAAAGGAGGGAGACTGACTTCTTGGAATCAGAGGAGTTTAATTTTGCTTTCTCTGGAAGTGAAAGGCGTGGTGCTACCTCTGCTGAAACACAGTGTGGCAGAAGGGGTTGTCCGAATACTCTCGCCTTCAGGGGCATCAGTGAGCAGGTACTACCAGTTTAGAAGGTGACTCCTGTAGATTCTCAGGCCTAGGAACTTTTTGAAACCACTTGAGGCAAACTTCTGTTTTCTAAGACAATCCCAAGGGAGTCTGCCATACAAAGGACTTCAACTGACTTCAGTTCTACTTCTTGAAAGATTTCCAGAAAAATCTGCATATTTAGTATATATTCTACAACCTGGGGCCTATCTGAACATAATTAAAATTTCTCGCTTTTTGACTCACCACTAGTTGTAATGTGGAGAATCTCTAAGTGTGCTTTTGAAGAGAAATGTTTTCTAATTATATGAGATCTTGGTAGTTTCTGTTGTTATTAAATCTTAAATAACATTGTGAGTCCCCCAGAGAGACTACCTCATCAGAAGCAATTCAGAGAACCACTGTCTTACTGAAATTCACAATATTATATAGTATAAATATTCAGCCCTCCCTTTAGAATCTTCAGAACGTCTCCATCCTACATCCTTAAGCAACATGATATGGGTCAAAAGACAACCCGAAGAAAACCACTTTGACTTTATTAGGCTTTGTGCTTTCTTCGATGAACCAATAAAGAAAAAGACATGTACTGATTAAATTATCTCATTGAAGTTAGTGAACTATAGAAGTTTCCCAAATGTCTTATGGGTATAGGACCTACTGTCCTGAGAAAAGTGCCCAATCAGTTTCAAACTAAAGGGTAGAATTCTGATGGCTACTACATGGTCTTAGTTCAATGTAATCATGATTTATTGACTGATAAAAGAAATTCTGAAGTTTATTTAAGACATCCTCTTGGTACCAGAGCATCCTTTCAGCACAGGTAGATCAGATGAAATTATTCCTTTAGGAAATATAGATAAGCCTGGATTATGTTCCCCTTGAAGGACTTTCAGGTCAAACATTACCATTTACTTTATGCTCCAAGCTACCAGATCTATCATTTTAATTGCAAGATGCACTTCAGCCCCACATGAAGGCCTCACATTTGCCCTGGAAATATAGGGCAGTTGCATTGCTCTGCTGGGATTATTCCTCAGGGCCAGGATAGACCTCGACAGACCGTAATGATCCTGATCTATTTTATTTCCACAAGTCCCTTTGCCCTGCTATTCACAAATCAGTGGGAATGAAGGTCAAGGAAAGAACATATCTTTTTTTTAATTCTGTAGGAACAACCAAAGCTAAACATCATTTTTAGTCTGCAGTCCATGGTTTCAAAGCCACTGATCTCTTCCTGATCTTTTCCAGTCTCAGGCAGGAAAGCTGAATACAACACATTCTGAAAGTTCTTCAAGACAACCTGTTGGTTGTGCTGACAGTTGTATTTTTTTTTTTTTTTTTGGGCTGCCCACCAAGGATGGACCGTGTTGGACTTTAACTTTTACTTCTAGGCACTCACCTTTAAATCTTGAAATGTCAGTTGATTCTCCTCTCTTTCTCTGGCCCTGCTGTCATAACAGGACAAGCACATCTACCCATCCTCATCAATTCTTTTTGACAGGCAGCCAGCAGCTGTCACAATTAGGATCTCCTTGCTGTGTCCTTGGTCAGACTCACCCCTGGTACAGAACCCCTCAATGCTTTTGGACTTGGGAGAATTACAGAGAATGCACCCAGCCCTGCTCGAGTGGCTCTGGCCTAGATGTGCAGAGTCCTCCAATCACGGCCTGAAACATACTGGCATGACTACCATATTTGTCCCTCTAAGAACCAGGATGATTTGGTGGAGATCGCACTCTTTGATTTTAGGCTTTTAAAGGGAAAAACCCAAAGGCAGGCCACGGACTCCCCAGTGTTCTCAACTGTGTGAACAGAAGAGACACCATGGCCCCAATCACCAGCCTCTGTGGCCAGTTTAGTAGCAAACATTTGAACAAATTGGGCTCTTGGCATTGAAGAGCTATTCAGGCCACAGAGACCTCATCAATGGGCCCCCTCCTGCTGCAGGAATGTGTACCTTTGACTCTCCCAGGAGTTTGAAGGGCTGTAAAGGAACAGCTGAAAATGACCACAGACTCCATGCACAATGAATTGAACATGGTCTATGTTCTTTTGTTAACTTAAAGAGACACTGTCAAGATCTAAAGGTCAAAAATTGGACCAGACATGCACTGTTTTTATCAGACAGGAAAATCTGATAAAAATCACTCAGAATGTTGAGGAAATGACTAATTTTTTTTTTCTTAAAAGCTCTTTTTTTTTTTTTTTTTTTTTTTTTTTTTTGTGGGACTGACAAAACTCTTGTTTTGTGCTCCCTAGAGTGTGGGAGACACCCAGCAGAGGCTCATGCTGGCGCCCACCCCCTCAAACTGACATTATGGAATTCTGCTGTGAATTTAAGCTATGGCTTTTACTTTAATGCAGACAGGATCATTTCAAACATTTGTGCAACAGCAAAAAGGCAAAAAAGAAAAGAAAAGGAAAAGCTCTGTTTGCCAAGGAGAAGCTGACAAATTTCTGAAGGGGGAAAATTCACTTTCAAGCTTGTGAGTGGGAGTCACAAACAAAAGTGAATCTCCAGAATTGAAAAAAAATGTTGCATTGAAATAAAAAAAAAAAAAGCGAGAAGCAAAAAACTCTGCTAACAACTTGACAGTGTCCTTTTAAGAACGATGGACAATCAAATTAAGGCAGTCGTGCAAACCATGGCACGTACATGAGTTCCTCATTCTTGATGGCATGCACCACATCTGTTTCCATGTTAGAAAGTGGAAAAACCCAGGAGAGAGAAAGCAAGAGGCAAAACACTATATTTTCCATGCAGCTTCTCTTACACATTCACTGCAGTGTGGGGGTTTTCAAAGCTGCACATGTGCCGACGGACATTGGCTGGTGGGCGAGAATTCTGGCTGCCTCTTCCTAAAGATTAAAAAGAAAAAGACACCCAGTGAGCAAGTGGTTATACATGGGTACAGGTATGGTGAGCACAGCACTCAGGCAGTGCCTAGTCCTTGGCCAGGTTTGGGCCTGGCTCCTGCCTTTCTCCTGGTCACCTCTGTCTCCGGGTCCTGTATGCATCCTGCGCTACCTGCCTATTTCTATGTCTAGGCTCATTTCTGAAAGCCATGTCAGCGATGTGCATTAATTCTTTTCCCTGTGAAACCATCCCTTTCCAAGTGGCAGATGCTTTCTCTGCTGTGTGTATCTGTCTCAGATTGACTGTTTTCCCTCACTGTTTGACACGCTCCTTATTCTTCTTTGCAGTGGACTCTACACCTCTGTTCTGATATAGGCTGAATCTTCCCACCCACAACCCCTCTTAAAGGAAGTTTATAAATTTATATCTGACATTGCAACTTTTAATTGCACTGCTGATTTTTTTCCCATATTGTTTCATCATAGAAGTATGGCTGTCACTTCATATAAAGTCACTCTTGGCATTCACAAGATGAAATGTGTTTAATGGTACAGGGGTGGAGAGCAGCCAGAGACCTGCCTGCTGAGATTGGAGGAGATACGACAAGGGGAACATGTCATTCCCTTGCCTGGATAGACATGGCGAGGCTGATGGGGAGCCATGAAGTTGGCCTTTACATCACTGGTTGGAATAAGGATAAATGGTTTTCCCCTGTGTCCAGCAGCATTTCAGAAAATGGTGGGATAAAGCTATTTTTGCAGCCAGGCCACATAAGAGGAGTGCTTGTCATAGGAAAGTATTTCAAGAATGAAGTGCTAAGCATGAACCATCAGTACATGCTGTGGGTGATAGGGTTGAGGTTGATTGAGTTTTCAGGAAATTTCCCATGTTAGGAAATTGCATCATCACAGTTTCCTATAGGGCTCCCCAAAGAACTTACAAATGTTCTCTATGAATCAGCGTTTGGCCATCTGCCCTCAAGGACCCTGGCAATAGTTCTCTAGTGGCAGCTCCCAGCAAGTCAAAGACCTTTTCCCTCTCTCCTCTCTCTTTTACCCATCTACGTAGACAGAGGAATGGAAACTCAGAAGAAGGAGGAGGCAATGTTGCAGGATGAGACCATGCCCTTCCCACGCCAAGTCTTTCAGGTTGAGGTCTCACAGATATTAGAAAGGAGAGGTAGGAATTTAAATTTCAAACAATAATATGCTGAAATAACTTTTCACTACCTAGAAGTAAGGGATCTGATCTGAATTTATAAAATGAGGATTTTTCCCATAGTACAGGGGAATATAACATGTAAACAAAATTGATCAATATTTGTATTTCCTTTGAGTTTGAGTTATTCAATAAAACTTTTTAAAGGCACATGATAATATACCCAAAACAATTTGAAATCTTATCCAGAAATAAGAAGTTGAGAGGTTACCTGGTGTAACTTCATTGCTGCTGCAATGATACATCTATTTTAGAAAATTAGACAAAGAGACAATGTTTGCTATGTAACTTGCCAAAGTAATATATCCCTGACATTCAATTTGCCCACCTGAAATCACAAGTATCATTAAAACAATGAAGAGATGATAAGGAATAAAAGAATATTTGAATATATAAATGAGGTTAGTAGAAAAGAGGTTTAATCTGTAAAATATTGATACAGTTCCTCATGAAAGAGAAAAAAAAAAAAACCTTACTCAAAGCATTTGGCTCTGTCTTGCCAAAGTGCTTGCATCTTTTTGCACTTTCTAATTCATTCTGTTTTGGGATAATGTCTATAGGTGGCCTGGTCAAATGGTGCAAAGGATCAAGGGCCCTGAAAGGGCTGGCTTCAGGGGTCTATGTTAAGCACAGACAGACACATTGTCCCTTCAACAGCCCTGTGATTGATGTTTAGTGATCTGTGATCATCCTCTTGAAAGTCTATTACTTTTGTCTATTGTAAGTGACAGTGGATGGAAAAATGAAACACGCTCTGGGGACCTGGAAACAGCTCATGGATGGTCCCTCATTCCACAGCCTCCCTAACTTCCCAGGACAGGTCCTGGACTTTTTGTTCCCCTGCCACTGGAGTCCCAGCCTATCCAGCCTCCTCTAGTTGCCCTTGTACAGGGATCATCACCATCCTGGACTGCTTGAGGGGACCTGGGGACAAGCCCCAGGAAGATCAAGATCTGGTAGCATCTTGAGGAGATGAATGACAGTGGCCATCTCTCCCTGGACTTGCAGTGCCAACACATGTTGGCAGGAAACATGCTGTGGTAGAGGCCAGACTCATGCTCATCCTTGATCCAGATGGTTCAGATTTCCCTGTATTTTTTTTCATACCTGTCTAACATGGTCTGGGGCAGGAGGTGTGTGGAAAAGGGAAGCAACTAGTTCAGTTGCTCCAGCAGTGACTGACAAGAGGGGTTGTTGGCAGTGTTGTGCCTGTGCAAGGTGCAGAATGGGATCTGCAATGCCTAGAAAGGACTGCTTCTGCCCTGAAAGTGTCCTCGCACAATGAACACAGCATTCAATGGCAAACACAAAACCCCATGACACACACACACAGAGGGTAAGCTCAGATTTTAATGAAAAAAGGCATGATATTATATTACCTTTAACACATCCCCTGCTTTACAGACCAGGGGCCTCATGTTTTCATTTTGCACTGAATCTTGGAAATGATATAGCTAGTCCTGTCTGCTGGGGCTGTATGATAAGAACAAGGGGGCGGTCCTGACAGTCCAGAGACTTGACCTGCTGACTTCAGCGCAGGGGCAGAGTGCAGCATTCCCTGGGCAGCATCTGCTCATCTGTGTCTCCAGGGGACAGGGACAGGAAGCTTCACCAGCCTCGATTTTAGTTTGCTTTTTGTCACTGGGACCAAAATATACAACAAGAACAACTTAAAGGAGGAAAAATTTATTTGGGGCTCATGGTTTCTGAGCTCTTAGTACGTAGAAGGCTGACTCCATTGCTCTGGGCACAAGATAAGGCAGCACACCATGGGGGAAGGGCAGTGGAAGAAAGCTGCTTGGCTCTTGATGGGGTTAGGAAGCAGAGAGGGGGTGGGGAGAGACCAGCAGTGAAGATGCACCCTTCCAGGGCAAGTGCCCCCAGGGATTCCCCCTCCTCCAGCCATGCCCCACCTGCCTACACTTACCACCCAGTCCTTTCAAATTAGGATGGAGGTATTAAGTTACAATTGTCACAATTCAATAATTTTAACTTTGAATTCCTGCAGAAACGAGAACTTTTGGGGGATACCTCCTGTCCAAACCATAACAACCTTTGTCTCTGACGTTGCCTTTTGGAACCATTCCCGCAGTTAGTGACAGTTCTATGATTCCTTTGGGGGCTTTAGCCATATTGACAGCCAAGCTTCACACAGTCACTCTAAGTAATCCCAAAGCTATCTTAATTAACTATTGATTGAGGTAGTTGGATAGAATAGAACATCTTCTTCATGGTCCCATGTCTTTAGTCTCTTTTACTTTGCATTGAAGTGAAATATAAATGAGCCCTGCATACAGATTTTGCTTCTAGAAAAGAAATGGTTTATTAAAGGTTACAGGCAAAGACTTGGAAACTCTGTTGCCCAAATGGCTACTTTTTCAAACTACATAAAAACCAAGAGAAGGAGATTGACTTCAGGGTATTTTTAGCAATTGTAAACCACATATCCAACCAACCACAGATTCAGCAAGCTAGAGAAAAATCTTGGAGGGAAAATGAAGCATATGGGGGCTTGTCAAATATAAGTCCCAAATCTGTGCTTGAATCTTTTGGCAGAACTGGATTTAAAGAAACCTTGTAAGTTTAGCTAGAAAGATTCCTCTTCAATTTCTTCTGAAAGTGCAAGGGTCTTTCTCTCCTCTGTCTCTTCCTCCTTCTCTCCTTTTTTTCTTGATTTTTCTTTCTTTCCTCTTCGTGCAAACTCACTGCTTTTCAAACTCCAAAGGAGTGTACATAGCTTTCCCCATTTATTTTCAGTGTCCAGATAATATTCTTCTGTGTAACAGCAAGTCACTCTCAGGGGTTACTTAGCTCCACATGACTCTGTCTTAACGTATCATTTTGTTTACATCTGGTCATCCCTCCACCAGTTTCTGTGTCAGGAGTCAGTCTTTAAATGGAACTTGAGAAGTGGTTACAGACAAGTTTTATTCAGGGTAGTGTTAGCAACACTCACTGGTCAAGGATCTGGGAACCTGGCTGCCTCCTGTTCTTTCAGACTTGGCCATTCCATCTAAGAAGAACTGCTGGAATAGTCTATTTGAAATTGCTTCCAAGTGGCAACATACTGCTCTAGTTGAGACTCCCACTTTGCATATCTTTCCTCTGAAGGATGTAGAAGCAAAGACACCCACAAAGAACAAAGCAACTTAACCTCAGTGTGGACTCAGATTATGCTAACTCAGCATCTCCAACTTGGCCTTCCCTTTACTCCTCGACTTCAGCCACTTTCCTTACTCAAGACTTTCAGTAACCTCTTGTAGAAAATGAACTGAATTTTGTTTTCTCTTTCTCCCAGAACTTTTTTGTTTCCTGGATGAAATCAGTGACATTGAATGGATATGTCAGGAGCAGGCAAAGGCTCAGAGTGCAGTCAGGATAGCTGTCCGTGTCTGAAGCTGCGAGTCTTTGGCAGGGTTGGAGGTGAATCTTCTTTTAGCAGAGAAAAAATGGTCTAGACAATTCCAGATGGTCAGTCTTAAGGATATATAAAGCTCACCATGGAAATAATAATGTGGCTGCTGTCCAAACTAATCAGAAAGAATGACAGCAACCACTCAAGACTGTTTTAGCAGAGTATGGTCTCTTTTTTGTTGTTATAGATAAATAAGATAATTTGTGCTTCTGACTTCTTTCCAAAGCCAAGTACATTTTTTCCCTGGTATCTAAATTTTAGTATTTATTCTCAGCATTTGCTCCTCAGAGTGTAGAAGGGAGCTCTGACTGTGTATGCAGACCCTCTAAAAGACTAATTTCTTCCACATTTCCTTTTAACACATGAATCTCTAACATAGTATGTTAAGCTTCTTTATATAAACACAAATTCAGTCTTTCTACTACAGGGGTAAAGTACTATTTCATTAAAATTCTTATTTATTAACATTTGTGAGCTAATGAGAGACTAAATTACCGCAACCACAGTTTTGTCAAATATAAACATTTGCCTCACTGAAATCCTCTTTCTTTTGAAAACATTAAGGTCAAGTTTAAAGCTTTTTATGTATCACTATAAATACTAATTCACTCCTTTTAAAAAGAAAAGTTAGTGTATTTTATCACTTGGAATATTTGAATCTTTTACAACATGTATGTGTATTAATAAGTAATATATGGCTCATTTATCATATTATTAGATTTTATTCACATAGCATCGCAGTCTTTTTGCACAGTGTTTAATTGATAGATGCAGCTCTAGTTCATTACTTATATTAAATTGCATAAATAGCACACTATAAAAAAAACACCCTTTCTCCCACTGATGATCTTTCAGGATGTTCCGGTATTTTGCTCTTTTAACTAGTGCTATGGTGAACATACTTAGGTATTTCTCTTTGCACACATATGAGAGCTTTTTAAGTATGCACATAGAAGTAGAATGGCTAGACTGTTGTACATGTACATCTTTCTAACATTACCACATTGCTAAAAAAAAAAAAAAATGCTTGCAGGCTGGGATGTGGCTCAAGCAGTAACGCGCTCGCCTGACATGCATGGGGCGCTGGTTCTGATCCTCAGCACCACATAAAAAAAATAAAATAAAGATGTTGTTTCCACTGAAAAAACTAAAAATAAACATTAAAAGATTCTTTCTCTCTCTAAAAAAAATGCTTGCACAATTTACACTAGTGCGTGAGAATATGTATTATTTTTTCCGATTCTGTTTGGCTTTCAGGTATTTTTAAAATTAACGTTTTATTATGAAAATTTCAAAAAAATTAAGAGTCAGCCTGATGAATACATTCTCAAACCCCCCAAAAGTCTTTCATCTAATGGTTTTAACAGTCATTAGTGATCATGATATATGTCAATTGTTTTGTTGCAAAACTAAAAACCATGATAAAATTCAGTCACCCTTTCTGTGTTTATCACTTGATTTCTTTTGTAAAATAACTTTCCCTCATCAGCTGTTTGGTGCTTCTGTGACAGAATTCAAACAGAAAAGACTGGCCACAGAGATGCACTTTTTTCACCCTCTGTTTACCAATGTTCTAAATAATGAGCTGGTTGTGTGACATCCTCCAACAGGGATCAGTGAATCACCTGTGGGTCTCTTTCTAGGATCCTATTGTTTTCCTTGGTTTTCCAGTTATATGGTCCTATCGCTTGGCTTGCCTAACTGTTTCCTATCAGATGAGACATTATGTGTATATAAAATAAGAAAACGTAGAGAGTAGATAGCATTATTTCACTAGAAGTGCTTTACCATTTTCTCTGTTAGGCAGAGGAAACTGATCAACTTAATCATATTGGCGACTGAATTCAACATTCTTACACAATTTGATAGGAATCAGTCTCCCACGGGGCTTTATCTGCTCAGGACTTTCAACAAAGTCTAGCTGTGTACCAGTGAGCTTCAGCTGATGAGTTTCTATCTCTTCCTTCTGCTTTTCAAAGATTTTCAATTTAGATTTTTGGCCTCCTGCCACTCACTCAGAATTAGGCAAATGGCCTGACACAGAGCCTTGATCACGTGTTTGCGGCATGTTTGAGTCTCCAATTCTGTCACTCCGGTCTTATGTGATAGCTGAAAGGGTCTTGCAATTCTCTGTTCAGGGGAGTCTGTCTCCTCAGCACTGAAAAGCTCCAGGAAAATCTCCTCTGTATGTCAGAGGTTTGCAGCTTATCTTTTAACCATTCTGACCCACCCAACAGCAGACATCAGCAAATGTTTTGAAGGAGAAGCTAGACCTCGCAGTAGCCTCACTTGCCTTTATTTTATAACCCAGTACTATGAGACCACATGATTTCTTCTGCCTTCTCTGTTTCCTCTGCTATTCTGCCTGGGCCACTCCCAGAGACTCCACCTATTATAGTGCTTTGATTTGGCAGGTGCCCCATGGAAAAGCAGCTGGCAGCTGCTTACTCCTCAGGGCTCCTCTCTGAATTTCAAGACCCTTTAATGCTCACCATTTCAGCAGCTCCTGACACTGTAAACAGATCACTTTTGTCTTTGGTGTTGCTTTTCCAATTTGTTGAAAGCTGTTCTGCCACAATCTGTTCCATTCTACCATGAAGCAAAAGTCCCATCAGAGTTTTTAATTTCTTAGTTATTAATGTCTTGATTTTTTGGCCAAAGTGATGGCTGTAAAGTGACATCCTAATGTTTTTCTTATCTCTGTTCCTTTGATTCATGTTTAGGTTTATATTATACTAGGTAGGCCATGGTCTCTTGGGGGGCAGGATCTATGCCAGATTTATCATTATTATTAACCTCATTCTTCTTTACATGTCTCAGTCTTGCAAATAGTTAAGGAAATCATATAGTTTGTCATGCAAATCAATTACTTTTAAGAGTTAAGGAAGTGTTCTTAATAATTATGTCATCAAAAAGCCATAAACCCACACTACTCTGGGCATACAAACACAAAACAGTCATTTTATTTACTGTAAATGTTGAATGAGTGATCAAGTAGTTCAAAACAGAACAGAGAAATATTGTTAACATGGAACAAAACCAGAAATAGTCCTGAACTTCTGTATCATTTTTCTAATTATAGGGACATAAAAAGAACTTATTATATTTATTAATAATTCCTAAGCTAATCTTAATACTAAATATTGACTCATAAAATTCCTAGTAAAACTCAAATTTTTAAAAATATAGGAAATATAATGTCTTGTGTATTTGTGCATACCTGTGTGCAAATATAAGGAAATACATAAAAAGTGTTAATGTTGGTTTTTCTTTGGGTATTGGTATAGTTGTAGGTAATTCTTACTAGATTCCTTGTGTTTTCCTATATTTTCCAAATTGCCCACAATGAATATTTATTACTTTTTAAAATGAAAGTAATAATTATTATTGCAAAGAGAATAATATCATAGTCTATAATTTAATATTCCCTCTCTTAGCTATACCCCAATAACTTAAGTTATCATATGGGAGAAATGAACATTTTGGTGTTTTTGTTATTGTTGAATAAGGCAATTAAATAAAAATCCTAAAAATATATTTTAAAATATATGAGCAAATACTAAGGAAACATTGAAATAATATAATTTAGCAGTTAATACTAATACTTCCATGTCAAACAATACTGAAATCCTTATTTTAAAATTCTGTTTTACAGTTAGACTTTGTGCTGCAAAAAGTTGTATTACTGTACACATAAGTATTCTCCCATATAGGCATCTTTACTAAAAAGAAGGTAAAAGCTCAAAATTTGGGAGAAAAAACAACTAAGTTACACAAAAGGGAAAAATATCCTGCTGCTTTTCCAGATAGACTGTAGGTGACAAACTGCCAAGGTGAGACTTTTTATTATTTCACTCTGATTTATCACAGAGGGGGAGAGAAGATGCTGAAAACAACTCACCAAATGCTAAAATCTTCACCTTGGGAGGTTTTTGGGAAAAAAAGAAATCATGACTAAGATAAGAGGCTTAAATCAAAGACATAATGATAGCAAGACAAGACATGGTTCATGTAAACCTAGAATTTTGTGAGGATTCTGAAATTCTTGGCTATCACACTAGTTTCAATTCTCCATGTATGTTTTCACTAAGGTTTATTTTGTGCTATTATTTCTATTTAAGCAGAGATTTTAATACCCTCATGCCATCAAACCTGCAAAAGAACTGAATAGGCAATTATCATTGAATTTTTCTTACAGTGTTAGAAATCACTAGAGCCCAAAGAAATTATAGTCACATCACAGCCTACTGGGAAAGGTGAAGGGTAGAAAGTAAAATGGGATGATCCCCACTTTCAGTTAAGATAAAGTACCTCTGGGCAAACCAACTCTCCCCCTGAAAACAACTAGAAAAAGCAGATAAAACACTTTTAAAAGCCATTTGAAGATACTAGGATGCTGCCATGGCAACCAGAATCCAAGGGATCAATAAGTCAGAGATGAAGAGAACTTCAGAGAAGTAAGCAGATAATCTCAAAGCTATTTTTTTCCTGGTAGACATTTAATGATTCTTGATGTAGAACAACAGACTGAGAAGATCTTAACAAAGAGGGAAAGAAGGATGAAAAACTGTTTTTTTTTTTTCTTTTGGTATTGGGAATTAACCCAGGGGCATTTTATCTGTTCTACATATATAGTCCTTTTTAAAATTTTTTATTTTGAGACAGGGTCTTACTAAATTGCTGAGGTGGCAAGAAAAACTTTTAATAAATTAACAGGACATAGATAGACACAAAAGTTTGAGTTCAAATCTTCTGAGTCAGCTAGGACTTGAGGTGCCAAGATCCTGGACAGAGGGAGGTAAAGAAAAGTGAGACCAACACTTGATGGTTCCCTCTAGGAAATTTTGTAAATTTTATATTGCACAAAGCACAGACTACAAAGCTAAGTAGGAGGTACTAAAAATGAGAGTAAAGTTTGGGAGCTCTCACAGTGCTGAGCAATCAAAATTGTAATTTAAATATGGAGAAGATGAAGGACACAGTCAGCAACAGGGGACCTAGGTTCTCAGTGGGAACTTCTGGACAGTTATGCCCTTGAAACAGGATGTGCCAGGTGACATAGAACAAGTTGGTAAAACCACAATCCACATTCAAAGCAGCTTAGCCTATAATTGGATTACAACATAAAGGAAAAACATATGGGAATATACAAATAAATACAGATGGCTCCTGGCTTATGAAGGTTTAAGATTCTTTTTACTTTAAAATGCTGCAACTGAGCATGATGGTACATGCCTCTAATCCCAGCATCTCGGGAGGCTGAGAAAGTAAGATCACAAATTCAAAGCCAGCCTCAGGAACTTAGCCAGGCCCTAATCAACTTAAGAAGACCCTGTCTCAAAATTAAAAAATAGAAAGGGCTGGGGGTGTGCTCAGTGGAGACACAGACACAAAAGTTTAAGTTCAAATATTCTGAGTCAGCCCAGACTTGAGGAGCCAAGATCCTGGACAGAGGAAGGTAAAGAAAAGTGAGACCAACACTTGGTAGTTCTATATGTCATAGTTATATAGTTCAAATCTTGAGAGAACAAAAATAGACAAAAGGAGTGTTCCTAGAATTTTTTTGACACTGTTTTGTGTTTTTCTATCTCATCATGTCCATGAAACATTCATCTCTGTGTGTACATAAGATTCTCCACACTTTACGTAACATAGGCTTTGTGTGAGATGACTTGGCCAACTGTAGGATATGATAAGTTTTCTTGGCATGCTTAAGGTAGGCTAGGTTAAGCAATATTTGTTAAGTTAGGTGTACTAGATATTAAACCTATGATATTTTCAACTTATGATGGTTTATTGGGATATAAATCTATAGTAAATTAGGGAGCATTTGAATTCATTGTGCAAAATAATTATAGTAGTATACAATACACATGAAATTAAAATGCATAACAAAATGTACAAAAGTTGACACATGATAAGTACAATTAAAGTGTTCTACCACTTTCATCTTGTTTGGAAAGTGATAAACTTTTAATTTATTTGAGATCATAAGAGATTAGAAAAACTATTTTTGAAATTTCTACAGTAATCATAAAAAGAAAATGGATTTGGAATCTATCATGCTAAGTGAAATAAGTCAATCCCAGAAAACCAAAGATAAAATGTTCTTTCTAATATGTGGATGCTAACACATAATAAGGGGGCAGGGAGGAAAAAATAGAATTTTAGTGGAGTAGGCAAAGGGGAATGAATAGAAGGTGGGGTGGGAATACAAAAGACAGGAGAATGAGTTAGATACAACTTTCCTATGTCCATATATAAATACACTACCAGTGAAACTCCACATCATGTATAACCATAAGAATGGAATCCTAATTAGAACAAGTTATCCTCCATATATGTATAATATGTCAAAATAGACTCTACTATCATGTGTATCTAAAAAGAACAAATAATAAAAAAAATTAAAAATCAAAAATATTAGAGGGGAAACTGAATATTAAAATACTAGATTAATCAAAAGAAAGGAATAAAGGAAAATGATGGACATAAATTCAGCAAGATGTGAAAAGCAGTTAAATACTAGATATAAATATGATTATGCCAGCAATCATATCTAAGTAAATTGTATATTCTAATTAAAAGGGAAACATTTTGAGACTAAATTACAAAATCAAAGTATGTGCAGCTTAGGAGAGATATTCCCTAAAAACAGGGACATAAAAAAGCTAAAAATCAAGGGATGGAACCATGTTTTACCATTCAAACACTAAACAAAACATAAAAGCTGCTGTAACAATATTAGAGAAAGTAGACTCTTAGGGATAACAGATTACATTAAAAAAGGAGAGTTTATTTCAGCATTTCAAGTCTCAATGATTATTTGATAATAATTCAATATATTCCCCCATGTTAATAGAGTGAAATAGAAAAAAATATAACAATTGATACATACAGAAAAAAAATTGACAAAATTTAATGCTGACTCATGACCAATTTCTCAGAAAATATGAGTATAATAAAATTATAAGGGAAAGTCATTAGACCAATAGTGATTCATGTACATAAGACCTAAAGATAATGTTCTACATTATGCTGAAGAAACTTTGAATAAGCATGACAACATCCTACACCTAGAATGGCCAGAACAATCATAAAAGAAGAACAAAGTTAGAGGACTTATGTTATCTTATTTTTAAAAATATTTTTTAGTTGTTGATAGAGCTTTTATTTTATTTATTTATATGCGGTGCTGAGGATCAAACCCAATGCCTCACACATACCAGGCAAGTGCACTACCACTGAGCCCCAGCCCCAGCCCATGTTATCTTATTTCAATAATAAAGATTTGGCAGAATCAAGATAATCTAGTATTTTAGAAAGAAAGATGTATGTATCAATAGATATTAGTCCATAATTAGAACTACACTTGTAAGTTTAGTTGAATTTTAACAAAAGCACCAATGTTATTCAATGAGGTAAGGCAAATATTTGCACAATTGAGCTAGATGAACTGGAGTTTTAAATTTTTAAAAATTTTTTTTGAGACAAGATCTATTTGCTGAGGCTGGCTTTGAACTCACAATCCTTCTACCTCTGCTTCCTGAATAGCTGCTCTGGATTTTTATTTAGATAAAATGAAAAATGGATCTTGGTTCACTTTGTGATGGATTGAATGCCTGTGCCTCCTTCAAGTTCACATCTTGAAATTCTAACATCCAATCTCATGGTATTAACAGGGAGGATGGCCCTTAGGAGGTAATTAGGTCATGAGAGTAGAACCTTCCTGAATGAGATTAATGCCCTCGTAAAAAATTCTCTGATCTCCCTTTCAGTCTTATCCCAGAGATGGCCTTCACTAGAACTCACTCGCATAGCACCTTGATCTAACATTTCCAGTCTCCAGAATTGTGAGAAGTAAATCTCTGTGATTTCTAAGCAACCTGGACTATGGTTCTTTGTTAGAGCAGACCAAAGTAACTAAGGAACATTCCACACTTTTCACAAAATTACTCAAGATATATTATAATACTAAGTGTAAAAGCCAAACCCATAAAGCTCCAAAACAAAATGGAACAAATGCTTTTTTAACTGGGGATAAGCAAATATTTCAATACTGAACACAAAAAGCATAAATAGTAAAAGAAAAGTGGATGCATTGGACTTGATCAAAATTAGAAACTCTTACTCAATTAAAAAACACCACTAAAAATGAAAAATTAAGACTGAAAAAATATGTAACACATATATCTGACAAATAACTTATATTCAGATCATAAAATCAATAATAAAAAAACAAATGATATGATAAAAAAGTGAACAAGAATTTGGATAGGCATTTCACAAAATAGGATATATAGATGGCAAATCAGTACCCAAAAAGACTCTCAAAATTATTGGCTATCAGAAATATGCAAATGAAAACTATAATTAAATATCTGTAGATATACATTATAATGGTTAAAATTTAAAAGACTATCAACACCAAATGTATTTATACATTCTTGCTAAGAATGTAAAATGGCAAAACTTTACTAGGGAAATTTGTTTGACAGTTTCACATAAGTTAAACCTGCACCTCGCATATCATCCATCAACCCCATTCCTGGGACTATAATCAAACAAATGAAGATAAAAATCCAAAAAAACTTGTACATTTATGTTGATTGTGCTTTTGTCATAGTGAGAGCTGGAAGCAATCTTTACATTGACAGGAGAATAGACATTGTATATTCACACAATTAAACATTACTCAGCAGGTAGAGGAAAAACTATGGATGCCTGCATGAACATGGATGTATCTCATGCCATGTGAAAGCACAGACATGAAAGGTTGCCTACTGCATGATTTTAAGAAATTGAAGAATGGGCAAGCTTAATCTACGGGATAGAAATCAGAATAGTGGTTCTCTCCAGCTAGAGAGTGATATAGGTTAGAAAGAAACACGGAAAAACTTTGTGTTTTGCTCTGTATCTTGATTGCATGTTGGGTACATGGGTATCCTGCACAACTGTCCTTCACTTCTATGTGTACTACTGTATGAAATTGTGCTTCAATAAAAAGGGTATGAAATAAGCACATAAAAAGAATTAGAATGTGAAAATACTAAATAAAGTCAGAAATGATTCAATATATAATATTAAGAATTCATGAAGAATAAAACCAAAGGGAATGAAGCAAGTAATGGAGACTATAACTCAACAAAATTTTCCTAAAATTATGAATATTTTAAACTGTGCATTGAAAGAGAGCACAATCTCACTGTGTTAGTCTGCTTTTGATCATTGTTACCAAAGTACCTGACAAGAACAACTTAAAGGAGGAAAAGTTCAATTTGAGCTCATGGTTTCAGAGGTTCAGTTCATGGTCTAATGACTCCATTGCTTTGGATCTGATATGAGTCAGAACATCATGAGAAAAAGGGGTGACAGAGGAAAGCTTTCAGCTCATGGCATCTGAGAAGCAAGGAAAGCAGGAGACAGGAAGTGACCAGAGACAGGTATAGTCCAAGGTCCTCTGTGAACAACTTCCTCCAGCAACACCCCAACTGCCTACAGTTACTACCCAGCAGTCCACTCAAATTTTCAAATGGATTAATCCACTGATGAAATGACACCTCTCATAAACCAATATTTTTACCTCTGAACATTGCTATATCACCTTACCCATGAGCTCATGGTGGGGGGCATTTTACCATTTTACCATATCACTATGTACCTGGGAAATCTGACCTAAGACAATGAATACTCAGAATGTTCTATTAAAACAAATGTGCTTTATAGAAAAAAGAAAATGAAATACTTTGCTATCTGGGAAAAAGCAGTCAGTATTCTAGAAGGAAAAATAGATCATTATCCAAATTTTGGATAACAAAGAATCACACTAAAAGCAACTGAAATAAGATGTTGAAGGTACTCAAGAAAACCAAAACATGCATACTGAATTATACCCAGCAAAACTGACTTTTGAAACAGAGATCACAGATAAAATGTTTTAACAAGCAAAACCTAAATGAATACTATTCCCATGAGTTTCCCAGGAAATAAGATTCTAGACCTCAGACTACTAAAATTTCTAAGAGCATTTTAAGGACTAGAGGTGAGCGTCAGATACATTCTTAATCGTAGAACTAAAATTAAATGAAGGTCAAAAAATAGAAATTATAGTATGTAAGGGCTACATAGATAATGTAGATATAGTGAAACTATTTTGAAATGGGGACATGGGAAGATCAAGTGCAAACAATTTGTTTTAAATGATTTGGTTGTGGTAGTGCTAGTAGTTATTCTAGGACATTTGTATAGTTATTGTGGAATGATATAAATATCTACTCATGGGAAATTCTGATTTATCGCCTGTTTCCTTGGGAACTTGCATTCTCGCTGCAGGAGGAAAGAAGTCTCTATGTATTACATGATAATACATGTGTTTTTGGACCAGGGCTAAGAACAGAAATAATCCACAGACTATAATTTTGACCTATTTCTTAAAGTCCACCTACTACATAATTCCCTATCTTGGGATGATACAATGTCTTATAAATAAAGTATGCTTGTAAGTGGCGTGTGGTAAGCAGACTATGAGCATTGTTGTCTCCACCAATGAGAAAAAGAAACCGAACTTACTAAAAAAGTAAATGTGAAAACCATGGCATGCTGCCACACCCAGCAGTATTCCTGAAGAAAGGTCTTCCAAGAGGGAACCAGGATCTACCTCTTGTTTTGCAAATATCCTTTCTATCACTCATGTCTCAGCTTGATGCAAAGGGCAGGGCTTATTCTGTCTGCCCAGGAAACAGTATTATCATCCAAGGTAAGACTTATATTACATAAGTTTGTGAAATAAGATTTGCGAAATAAGATAGCCACACACCAGAATCCCAATTTCATTTGCAATGGAAATAATGTACAGGAATATTAGAATCTGTATGAATAAACCTATGAGGGAAGAAAACACTTGAGAGTTGCTTACTCACAGGAAGACAGAAGGAGGAGGTGGTGAGTTTTCTTTGAAGTTCAATAATTGAATGTTATTTTCTTTATGGAATTAACCTAAGAGTATATTCCATCCTTTTAGGCCTAGGGTTGCAACGTGATTTAACATTTAAAGAGTCCGTTGATCACCAGCTTCTTCACCCTTCTCTAGTGCAGAGGAGCCTGTGGCCATTTTGGGTGTTTGTTTTGATGACTGTCTTTCTCTGTTTTCATGTCTGATCAATCCCCCTTATAGAACAATCATGATTTGGTATGTTCTTATTCTACTTTTAGGTGAACTTACATAGGCCTAGAGCCCAGCAATCTCAGACAAAGGCAAATCTCTGTCTGTTCTGTGTGATCTTAAAATTGAATTTTGTGAGCAATCTTACTTTCACTTTTGTTTTTACCCCCTTAAGTATTTCTCTATAGTCACTCTATTCATCCCCAGCTGTCCAAGCCCTAGGTCAGGGCACCATAATCTCTCCCCTGACCCTCTGACAGGCTCCTCCAAAGAGCTCCCAGGCTCCCCTCTTGCCCTCCTCCTATGCATCTCTGTACTAGTAGCAGAGTGACAGCTACTACATGTAGTGACAGCTACATGAAACATGCATGAAGTGATCACAGTACACCCTGCTTGGTGACTTCAGTGGCTTTCTGCTGTTCACAGAATGAAATCTAAAACTCCTGTGGCCTCCAGTGGGGCCCTGCAAAATCCAGTTCTAGCAGACGTGCATACTCTTGTTCCATCATGTTTTCCTTCTCCCTTTCACTATTCCAGACCTCTTAGAATTGCCTCAGTTCCTTCAGCCATCAGTGCCTTTTCCTGCTCTGAGACTTACATTGTGACTTCTTCCCCAGACCTTCCTTTCCTAGCCAACCTCTTTTCCTTTTTTTCTGAAGTCTTAGCTTAGGCAATGCACCCTGGAAATATTTCTAGCATCCTTGAACTGGCAGAGATCTCTAATAATACTACAGAAAACCCCATGCTTTTCCCTTGAAAAATGACTTACTTGTAATTACTCATTCAATGTCTGATCTCCCAGCTAGATTTCAAATGCCACAAAGGCCAGGGCCAGATCTCTTTTTTCCACTACTATATTCCCTGCACAGTCCTAGTGACTGGCACATAGTAGGCATTTGAAAATCATTCACTGAATGAATGAGTCATGATTGCATCTGTTCTGGATCTTAGAAGGTGTGCATCAGGCCTTGAAACCATTCTAATCATCAGAGCAAATGTGATTTTACACTAGGATAAGTCCTGGAATAACTTTTGGCTTTACACATTTGGAGGTAAACAAATATTCCTATGATAGTACTGCTATGGTTCAGATGTAGTCTGTCCTTCAAGGGTTCATGTGCAAGAGGTTTAGTCCCTAGTGTGGCAGAATTAAAAGGAAGTGCAACCTTCAAGAGATGAAGCCTCCTCGTGGAAAGAGGTTAGGTCACTGGGGGCATCCTTAACTGCCCTACTTAGGAACTAAGGCTGACCTGTAGAGTGAGTTCTCTCAAGAGTGGGTTTTTATAAAGCAATGCCACCCTATAGGCTTGGCCCCCTCCACATGCAGCTGAATCCTTTTCCATTCCTCTGCTAGGTTGTGATCTAGCCAAGTGGACCATTGCCAAAGGTCAAACAGATGGGGCTGTCCAACCTTGAACTTTTGTCCTTCATAATTGTGAAGTAAATAAACCTCTTTTCTTTATAAATACCCAGTTTCAGCAATAGAAAATGTACTAATGCACCTACTGACTTCTTTTTGCATTTCTCTAATATGCTGAGCTCTCTACTACCTCCACATCTCTTTGCATAGTGGTCCCTCTGCCTGCAACACTCTCTCTGCATTTTTTTCCACCTTAACCCATTCCTCTCTAATAAAGTATTAGGAGTATTAGGTCAGCCTTAGTTCCTAACTAGGGCAGTTAGGGATGCCCCCCCCCAGTGACCTAACCTCTTCCCACTAGGCTTCACCTCTTGAAGGTTGCACTTCCTTTTAAGACTATACCTCTTTGGGATAGATAGTGAGAATCACTGTCCACAGATTTTCTTTGATCTTTCCTGACTTTGAGGTCTATGCTAGAGGTCCCTCTGTGTGCCTCCAAAGCAAGCATTCTCTGGAACTGTCATAGCACTTTACCTCACCACATTGTCACTGCTGAGTTTCCTGCTGCTGCTTCCCCACCACCCCATCCCATTCCTCATTGAGTCCTGAGAAGTCACAGACCATTTATTTTCTTCACCAATAAATTGTCCATGATTTGTAAAATGGTAATATCTCCCCATATATATATATATATATGTATAGATATTTATATATATATATTTATATGTATGTATATATATTTACATATTTACAATGTGTATAACATGAGCTCCCTGATATTATTCTTTACATTCTTTGTATTATATAACCCCTTTTGCTTTAGCTAGGTTAAGTTGGCATGGATAACTTGCAGCCAAAGAGTTATGATTAATGAAACTGTAGGGCTGTCCTTATGATCTGAAGCTTCTGAATTCACTGATACTTCGATTTCTTTATTCTAGAAATTATCAATAGTTTGCTCTTGGACTATCTTTATGAACACACTCATGTGACCTGCTTCCCTGTTAGTGGATAACACTTCATACTAGATGCTAAGGTGAACAGATGGAATACAAATGACCTCATCTTTCCTTGGCTGAGGCCAAGCACAGACAGGTTGCCAAACTGTGCCATTGGACATCCTTCCTCACATGCATCTCACACTGAGTAGCACTTGCACACACTCACTTTAGTAGATATACAGCTCTCCCATTTTACACAGCAATGAATACAATGAACTGGTCATGGTAATGTGTATTTCTAGTTTCTAGAACTCTCTCAACCTAAAGGTATAATGAAAAGTTTTGTCAGTATAAGAATTTCCATACACCCTTTCATATTTTCATATTTTAATGTCACTAGATAATAATGATTGATATTTTACTCTTTACTAGTCACTATGCATAAATTCTCTCATTAAATACTAATAACCCTGTCAGTACAGTTCTTCAGTTTTTATAACTAACAACATAGAAGTTATGCAATTTCCCCAAGGACTAGTAATTTTAGGAAAAAAACCAAACAACTCAATAAACATTTGCTATGGACTGAATGTTTATGTATTCAAATTCATATGTTGAGGTTGTACCCTAATGTGAAATTAGTAGTCTAGGCCATGGGGATGTAATTAGGTCAAGAGAGTGGAGCCTTCATGGAATCAGCCCTTGTAAAAATACAAAACTTCACCACTCTCTATTCTCTATCATGTGAGGATATGAGAAGACAGTCATGTTTGAACCATGAAGAGGACTCTTACTAGAACTCAATAATGCTAGCACCCTGATCTCACACTTCCCAGGCTCCAGAAATGTGAGAAATAAAATTCTGCTATTTAATCCACTCATTTATTATATTTTTGTTATAGCAGCTAAAACAACATTGGTCTCTGAAGTTATCATCCACATGAATCATATTTTACTGTTTATTACCTGCACCTAATTTTTATTGTAAGGGTATTTATACTTCAATAAACTATGACTTCTTTTGGAGCAGGCTCCATGTTTTTTTCATTTTATTCAATGAATGAATGAATGAATACATTATTAAAGTGACAGGCATAGACAGCTATCAAGAGTAATAAAAATAAAAGATTTTATCCAGAGAACAATGATTTTTAGATCCATTATTTCCCTTATAAAAGTGGTCTTGAGCTTTTTGAGTCTCAAAGTCTTTATTTACACAATAAAGTCCTGAATGTACCTATCTTGGACCATTATGGATAATGATGTGAAGCTACTTGTGAATTCAGCTTAGAAACTACACATTGTCAATGTATGTGCATAAAATATTAAGTTGGAGAACTTGAAAAATGTCAATCATTCGGGTTTATTTGAATTTGAAAGAAATGTAACCTATACTCAAAATGAATTATGTTCTCTTTGAAGTTGTTGCATAATCCGTGCCCATGGATTGAATTTAGTTTTGAATTTAAAAAGCAAAACATGAGTATTATAAGTAGCTATTTCTGTGTTGTTATTATTATCTTTTTAGATCAGGTGTGTTATCTACAAGAGCAAAAGCAAGGGATTTGGTAACTGAAAACTTGCTGCCTCTGATGGAGGGGCATGTTGTGTCCACCACCATTGTACTGAGGTCATTCACTCCTACACTTGAGCCTCTGCCTCTCTAGGTGACCTCTCACAGCAGCATCCTCTCCACACAAGCTACACCTGAGGGTGTGTTTATTCTAAGTAATGCCTGCAGTGCTTTAGGTAATGATAAAGCATTATGTCTTCAGAGACTGAAAGCATTTAGACTGGCTTTATCATCAGGCACAAGACTTTACCCCAAACAAAATATTCTCATGCTGACAGCCTCAGGTACTATGGTTGGTCTTCAGGGAGGAATCCCAGGGTTTCCAGCACTCTCCAATCATACTCTGATAAATGTACCTGCTTCATCCCCAATTAACCTAACTCTGGACACACGAAATCTGCCTTTCTTGTACAAAATAATAATAAAAAAATACCTTACAGGCTGAGAATCCTTCAGAGTGCCAAGAATTTCAGAAAAAGCACATCCTATTTTCTTAGGTCTCCATAACTGGTCTCTTCTCAAATCCTACAATGTTTATAATTCCAGAGGTCTGATAAAACCAGGACTAGGTATTTTATCATAGTCTTTAAAAGTTTCCAACTTGATTTTCCATCCTTTTGTAATATCAAACATTAAACACTCAGCTAAGAGAGAACCAGCATCAACCACATGTACAGCATGTTCTTTGGAGTTGACACTTCATTGTTATAGTTGTCAATTGATGTCAAATGGCTGTATTGTAATGGCAGAGCTTGGGTCTGGCTCCTGACATAAACCATGTTCTCTCTTTTATGTTTTCAATTGTTCTTTCTCTGTTGGCTCCTTTCTCAGATATAACAAACATGATTAAAGTTCTCTTCTAGTATACCATTCCTCCCCCTCCCTGAACTTTATAAATATTAACTGAGCGACTTACTTTCTTTAATGCCAAACTCTTTCAATTTATGGTAATATAACTTCTACCCACATTATACAACTGATACCTCTCAACATTAACTGTAAAGTCTCCATCCTTGGGATTCCTTGGGTTGGATTGGTTGGATGCCATGTTCAAACATATTGACACAGACTGTTATACAGACTGAATGTTTCTGTCTCCTATTTGAATCCTCAATAAGACCCAGTAAGATTATATTTGAAGATAGGGCTGTGGGTAATTAGGTTTAGATAAAGTTCTATGGATGGGGCCCTTAGGATAGGTTTAGTGCTTTTAAATAGAAAACAGAGTGTTTATGTCCCCCTGCCTCTCATACAAAGAACAGAGCATATGAGCTCATATCAGAAAAGTGGTTGTGTGAAACTTAAGGGGAAACCTCTCATCAGAAATAGACCATGGTGGCATCATGATCTCAGACTTCCAGCCTCATAAACTCTGAGAAAATAAATCTGTTATTTGAGCCACACAGTCTGTGGTACTTTGTTATGGCAGCCTAAGCAGACCGAGACAGTCTCTTCTTTGGTTTCCATGGCACTATATCCTTCTGTTTCCCCTTTCTTCTTATTACCTTGTGTCTATTGCCCTCAAATTTTCCCTTTCTATCACATCTCTTAAGTGAAAGTGTTCCTTAATGTTCTTCCTTTTACTTTCTTCTTTTCTTTCATTGTAATTGCTCTCTTGGATACTTTCAACATTCTGGCGATTGAGCTGCAGATCTAGGGCTCTAGCTGAGACCTCTCTTGAGCTTCAGACTTGAATTTGTGGGTATCCTATGGATAGCTCCATTTGGCTTCCTTTATAGCATCTTCAACCAGAAAGCTTAAAACCCAACTCTTCAACATCTCCCATCCTACTCTACTCATATCTCCTCTATGTTTTATAGTAACTGTTTTCCCCATCACCTAGGCACAAATAGGAGGGTCATATTCTATTTTTAATTCCTTCTTTCAGCTCCCGTAACTGGTATTCTAGTTATAATAAATCCAACTCAGAATTTTTTTCACAGGCATCCCTTGGGTTCAACTTTCATCTCAGTGCTCTAGTTTAAGGATCTTGTTTTTAAATTTTAAAAACTTTAAATATTAAATTCTACTAATGAGTCTTTCTATAGCTCACTTTATCACATAAAGTTTACACATGATCATGAAACTTCACAAAGATCTTTAAGGCACCTTGTGGATTTACAGAAAATTGTCTAAACTTTATCTGAAAATATAAATTTCCCCACCCTTGAAACAGATGTTCCTTGAATTTGAAGGAAGACCAAGTCATTGCCCTAATCAACTCCATGTAATTTCTCTGACATATACTATTTTTCAGCTTATTTTTCCAGCTTCTCTTAAGTCCCAGGAATGGTAGCCTTGCAGACAAACACCCCATGATGGGATCCATCATTCTCTCCAAGCAGCAGCAGCTTCCCTGACACCAGCAAGACTGAACCTGAGACAATGATCAACTGGAGCACAGGTTGACCAAGATTGCTAACTATATAGACATCTCTACCCTTGACCATTGTTCTCTCTCAATAAAATTCTTGCACTATGGTTAGTTCCTGAAAATGGTGCTTCACACAGTGGTCCTTCACTTCCTGGTGTTACACATGCTAAAATAAAGTCCTTCACTGTTTTACCACTGCTTGCCTTTTTACTATTTGGATTCCTGTAAGCAAGTGGCCAAACTTGGCCTATTGGGATCCCTGGGCATAGGCCCTTGGCCTAGGATTCCAGTAGCACAAATAGTCTTCTCCATGTTCTTCCTTTATACCAGAATCCACATTGTGTGCTAACATTTTTTAATCTTCACCTCTATTATTATATGTGAAATGATCTCACCATAGCACCACTTCTCTTGTCGAAAAAAATCTTTCAGGTCAGGTTCACATGCTGCTTTTACTAAAATATCCTTCCAGTCCTTTCACAGATATGACTTCATAGGTAGACTTAATCTCTCTCTTCCCTAGACACTCAGAATGCTATTGGTCCTCTAATATGGCAATTAGCATGGGATATTTACTTAGGTCTTTGTCTGTCCATACTGTAAGGTGGTGCAGTCAGTACCTTAATTTTATACCTTTTTATCCTGAATATAATCTAGAACCATGTCAATTACCTAAATACTTTAAGCTTACTATTGAAACAATGATTGATTGATTAAAGGAATGAATTAAGAGTAGATCCTCAAAAACATGTTTCCACCAAGTGATAAAATTCTAGAACAAATATTTTAATACAACTCCTGATGCTTGCTATAAAATCAAGTGAAGAATTATAATAAATTTCAAAGCCATGTACTGTATGATTAAGGAAAAGAATGATTTCAAAATGACAGATTTTTCTCATTTATAAGCCAGAATAATGTTTGAGTTTCTATTAGAGAGAAAAAGATGTTACAGCTATTTGATTGTGATATTGGTTGGCTCACTATCAGATTTCCTTTCCTAATAAAAGAAGGAAAGAAAAATCAAAATGCTTACCCACGGCAACATGGCAACATGACTAATTCTGCAGGCTTATTTACGTCAACTTAGATTTTGTAGCAGAGAACCAAGGGGGAAATTTCCTCAGAGCATCCTTCCACTTAAGATTTCACTTAGCTCTTGCATTCAAAGCATAGTCAACTGTGTAAGAAACAACTACAGAAGTGAAATAATGTTGTGTTCACTTAGGAATCTATGTTTTAAAATCACACCCTTATATCAGTCTGATGCCTTTTTTTTTTTTTTTTTGGTGGCAACTGCTTTCAGTTTTGCATGTGACTATGTATGCGAAAGGTCCAAGGAGTAAGTATATTGTCACATTTTAGCTTCATGTACCATCAAATTATTTGGCACTCATTGAGTTTATTTATCCTGAAAATAACTAAAAATATGAGTTTAACATTGCGTCATGGATATAACTACGTTTTAAGGAAGCATGTCATTTGCACAATATTTTACTTTCAGTGGAATGATGTTAACTCATTTTTCCTTGAACAGAAGTGATAAATAACTTGAATGTAAATAATTTACTTCTTTACAACTACCCATGGATTTCTGCGTTTCTTCTATTGCCAGAAAAGAGAAATCTCCTGTATCTTTATATTAGCATATGCCTTAACATTTTCCCATTTGATGACACTTAAAAAAAAAACAACTAAAGAAATAAGAGTTGTCAAAGACAATAATATATCAACATGCCTAAAAGGGCTTCTGTCTATAAATAACTCAAGTAAACCAAACTTCAGATTTACTGATTAAACTCCTCCTCTATTATATCTCAGAAAATGTAAAGCAAGGTCCTAACCCTTTTTTGTGTCAGATATTTGACTATGAGTAAAATATAAAATTCAAGTACTCTTTGCAAAAACGCAGGCAATATCATCCTTCCCATACATTTCAGAGACAGCCTATCATGAGGATGTTGTTGGACTTGCAACTTCTTAGAACCATATTCCAATATATAGATCAGCTGGAAGTTCATTACAGCATCTGCTCTGTGTTTATAGCTACATATGTAGGCTGCTGAATACCCTCAGTGCACCATGAATGTAGGAATTACATATCCAGAATGATAATAAACTCACTGGGTGATGTGTTCTCTAGAGCTTCCAATCCCTTGCTTCAGCTGACAAAATTCTGTTAGATTTTTATTGCTGTAGAAAATATTAGATTGTGTTTTTTATAACTTTGGAGACAAACCAGGAAAACATAAAATGGCAATAAGAAAAGGTAAAAGCAGATTTTTGTTACATTTTAAAATTACAGTCTCAAAGAGAGTTACAACAGAAGCAACCACTGAATGAATGAGTAAACAAATGACTGTTCTCCATAGAATTTAAGTTCCAAATACCCTCTGTGGGTCAGCTCATTGGCATGGTGAATATCGGAGAAGCTACAAATTGTACTAAGAAAGCTCCTGTTATTATTGTTAATTAGAACTAGATTTCTCAACATAACACTAAGATAATTCTTGATAAGTTACAGCTAAGTGTTAAACAAGTTTTTGATGAAACCAGGACTTCCTAGACAAACAAACCAGTTCATGAAGGCTAAGGTGGTTTTTCTCTCAAATGCCAGATACCATCGATAACTATATAGGTAAGATACCAAGTGGAATTAATTTATTAATTTGTAATAAATAGTGAAAGGAATTTTCTCAAATTATAAGGAAAGCTGTCCAGGTATGGAAAGGTTGTCAAAAATGAACAGTGAAGTCTGGCTGTTCGAGAAGTGCTAAGCATCATTAGTGTCAGGTTGGATAACTCCATCTCATCCCTGCAGCAAGCACTGCTTACCATTCACGGTCACAATTTTCTTGGACAGGTACCCTGTACAGTTGTCACAAATGCATATTCCTGGGCACCAACTTGAGACATCTCAATTCTATAGGTTCTCAGAACAGTGTTCAGTGACCAAAAATCATATGGAAGTTTCTGAAGAGCCAAAATGAAGACAGACAAATGAGAAACATGGAGCTAGATATTGGTGGATGGCGGAATGTCTCCCTCATGACAGCCACCATATGTAGTACAATAAAGGGAATCTCTTGCTCCCTATGAACATTCCAGTTTCATTCCATTTTATTTTGCTTTCTCTCATTTCATTCCTCTTAAGGAAAATCACTGTGATGCCATTTTACACTGGTATACTCTAAAATAACCTATTCGTTTTCCCTCTCAAACCATGGGATTTTTGCTTTGCTTTCGTGCTGGACAATAATTCCTTGTCAGGAGGTTGCAATTGAGGGGATGTTGGCTAGAATCAAAAACCTCGGCAAGAAGAAAAAAGTTATTAAGCTACTTTTGTGATCAGCTTCTTATAAATAACTTGAAGTTGACATAGTGGGAAGTAGCACAAATTATTGGCTTTATCCTAACATTGATAAAACTTAGGGATGTCTTTTCTTGAAATAATAATAACCTTATGTATTTTAAAGACATGTTTTTTCCCCAAACTTCATCAGATTCCAAAATTATATGATTTCTGTAAAAGGTGTTTGTGCTTCAGCTTAGCACATAAAAATTACAAAACTCACAATTTTAATGCATGTAGGGTTTTTGATATATGTTAAGATTTAAAAAAATCATATCAGTGTAAGACCTGTGCAAAAAAATGACTAAGTGGAATAACAATGAAAAGTTTTACGAATTTACAATTGCTTAGTTTTCTTGCCTATGAAATGTAGAAAAATAACATACTTACTGGTTCAAGTGAATAGAATAGCTATATTATGGTATATAAATTATAATGGTTGCTATTAAAATTCTTCACTTTTAAAGAATTACTTGAAAGAGTAAAATTAATCATGATAATGGAAAATTTTTATGCTTTTTGACAATTCAATACTTTTTACAACTTCAAGTGTCCTTGTTATCTTTCAAATTATTATAAATTATAATTATATTATAAATTATTATTATAGATTATAAGTGTTAAATTTTGTTTTTATGAGTCTCATAAAGATGACACAAGCAAATTTTTTGCATATGTTTCTTCTTAAAACAATCAGGGAAAAGATAGGAAGTTGTTATTATACAAACTGCTTAGAAGAATTACCAGAATACAAGACACCTGAACTTTGATGTTCACATTGACTCTCTAATTTGGGATCATCACTTTTATCTGGTCCTTTATTTATTCTGGTGCTTTGTGTCTAAGAAACCATCCTAATCATGAACTTGAAGTAGAGATAGCCCAATTTACTTATAGCACTGTAGAACATCTTTATTAAAATATGCATGAAAGTTCAAAGAATAAGAGATGATAAAGCAGTTACTTAAGAGATGTTATTTCAGGACACGGTTGGTGCTTATCTGCAATCCAATTTGGAAACAGCCATTTCCTCAGGGGCTTAATTTCCTTGCTCTCTGTCCCTAATTAGTGATAGTGTGGTCCAAGAATGATAAAAACCAATTAGAAACTACCTTCTACTATGGTCCAAACTATAAATTAGAATTAATGTTTGCATCTTTGACCCAGACCCCAGAGGTGTATTGATGCTCCTCAGAGAGAGGACCCATACAAAAGGAAAAAAGTTACTGGGAGAACTGAAGCTTGAGGTTCTAGACAAAAATGAGGATGTGATCAGCCAGCTGTTGGTTCATGCTTCTTGCTGTGTCAAAGGAATGAAGATACAAACTTAATGAAAAACTCTAAGTTCTATCTTCCTACTGCAATAGAATGTGAAATTTGTTAAAGGAAGAAAAAGTAAGAAAAAAACTTAGGGGAAGAAGAGGGCAACAATTTGAACAAATACGAGAGAGAGAGAGAGAGAGAGAGAGAGAGAGAGAGAGAGAGAGAGAGAGAGAGAGAGGAGAGAGGGAGAGAGGGAGAGAGGGAGAGAGGGAGAGAGAGAGAAGACAAACTGGGATGGGATAACTCACTTGGCATTCCCTGCCCCTGGCTTCTTTCTTCGGAAAATGTTGAGGAACGTGTTGGAGCGGCAGGGCAGCTTGCCATCGCCCACATGCATGCGGACCACATCAGAGGTGGTGAAGGCACTGCGGACATTCCTCTCGGGTTTGGCAATGATGATGTACATCTTGGGAGTGAACATGCACCCCAGGGCCACTGTTACACTGAGGCTCACTGCAAAGCAGGTAGTGATGATCTTGTAGTTGCTCCCAAAGTAAATGGGCACAAAAGCCAGCCAGATGATGCAGGTGGTGTACATGGTGAAGGCGATGTATTTGGCCTCATTGAAGTTGGCGGGCACGTTCCGGGTCTTGAAGGCATAGTAGGTACAGCTCATGATGAGGAGTCCGTTGTAGCCCACAGGAGCCACCACACCCAGATTGCTGGTATTGCAGATAAGGTAGACTTCCTTGATACTTGGGTAGGACAAAATGGGCATGGGAGGCTCCATGATGATCAAGGTTACCACCAGTGTTAGTTGCACACTAATCAAAATTGAGGCAATGATCACTTGGGCCCAGGCACTCATGAACCTGGGCTTGCGGGTACAGATCTTCTTTTTGCTGCCAGCAAGGATGCGTGCAATGCGATTGGTTTTGGTCACTAAAGCAGAGTAGCACATGGCAGAGGAGAGGCCAACCAGGAGCCGCTGGAGGTAGCAGGATGTGGTAGTAGGTTTGGCAATGAGAGTGAAAGGGCACACGTAACCCAGGAAGATGCCAGCTAGGATGATGTAGCAGAGCTCCCGACTGGAGGATTTGACCACAGGTGTGTCTCGGTACAGCACAAAGATGAGAGTGACAAACAGAGTAACAAGGATGCCCAGGCAAGAAAAGACGATGGCTATGATGGATTCTATGTTGCTCCACTCAAGATAGCGAACAGGAATGGGCTCACAGCCTGTAATGAGAAAAATCATTTGAATGTGAACCTGAGATTTCCACTGAGCAATAGTGACAGTACTCAGTAGTTACCAGAGACATAGCTACAGCCACATTCTTCATGATTTATATTATTTTTATGCTTTTCACTAAATTCCTCAATGTTACACAAAGGTACTTCTATGTCTTCCCTGGAAAATCATGTCCCCAAACCTAATCTCATTACAATCATGACATATAGAGCCTATACAAATTAAGTTTTTTTTTAACACCAGCATGATAAATAGATGTCACCCAGTAGATGGATCTTACTTCTACACTGTCAGAAAGAGAAAGAAAAAATAAACTGCTTCCAGTTGCAGTTCAGCTGTGATAAATTAATAGAATAAGATAGTTAGAAATAAACTAACACAACTTTTATGCACATTGTCCATAAGCAAGTGCAACTCATAGACAAGTATATTTGAGGCAGCAGAATGTTTTAAACATAAATTTAATTGGGAGTGTGTAGAAGAATCCGAATTTTTACGCTCACCACATAATTCTATATTACCTGCTTAAATTCCTGTTAGTCATGACTGACATGCATCCAGTATTTTCAGGTCTTTGAGTTAGTAGCCTCTTATAGTCATACCAAAGAGGAATGAACTTTCTCTTCATCCACCTCTTGCAAGCAGAGACCAGCATCGTGTTTTTAAATGCTGCACTCATTTATTTCCTCTAGATGAATAAGTACATCTATTTTGTATTTTAAAGTGAGAGAAAAATATGTCAGGCCCTCAAAAAAAAAAAAAAAAGACGATCCTTTTACAGGATTTTGTATTTGGTCTGGGCCAGTATTTCCCAAACTGCGGGAGTAAAAACATTTCCACAAATGTACAAAAAGACTCATTGTTCTCTGGTCCTGGCAGCAAGGAAACCACCAGAGACTATTTTAGGGTTGTTCAGTTAGTCAGAACCAACCCACCTCAGTGAACATGTTTTTGTATGCCAACCAATGGATGTTAGCTCTTACTGCTAAGATCACACAGCAGGGGACACACTCACTTCAATAAGTGCATACCCACTAACCCACAGCAGTCTCACATCAGTATTGTATTTCTACAGATGATGTGAATCACTTTATGTTCAGAAGTTTATCAATCCCTGAAGTCAGTACTTTACAAGAACCCCATAGAAAATGAGCAGTCTCTTCTGCTCAGAGAAAACTTATCTGTAGAGTATAACTATACTTTGTTATACTTTAGCAATAAATTCAGCTTTTGTACTTTTAAAAATTCCACATAAAGTTGTCCCTCAGTATTGATGGGAAATTGGTTCCAGTAACCCCACTAGTACCAAAATTTGCCGATGCTCAAGTTCATTATATAATATGGTATAATTTGTTTGCAAATAACTTCTACACATCCTTCTGTGTAAATAATTTCTACATATCTAATGCAATGTAAATGTTATGTAAATACTTTTTTGCCCTGCATTGTTTAGGGAATAAGGACAAGGAAAAAATCTGTAAATCGTAAGTACAAACTCAACCATTGTTATGATTTGGATATGAAGTGTTCTCCTAAAAGTTAATGTATTGGAAATATGACACCCAATGTAGCAATGTTCAGAGGTAAAATAATTAAATTATGAGAACTGTTTAACTCCATCAGTGAATTAATTCATTTGATGGATTAGTAGTTTGAATGGACTAATTTAGTAACTGTAGGTAAGTGGGAAATGGCTGGAAGAAACAGGTCACTGGGGGCATACTTTGGGGTTGCATTATGTTGGTGACTCCTTGTGCTTGCTCTCTCTCTGTCTCTCCATCCCTCCTTTGCTTCTTGTCTACCATGAATTGAATAACTTTCCTCTGCCATATCTTCTGTCATGATGTTCTTCCTCACCTCAGGCCCAGAGCAATTAAGCCTGCTGACCATGGCCTGAGACCTTTAAAACCATAATCCCAAATACACTTTCCCCTTCTAAGTTGTTCTTGTCAGGTATTTTGGTCGCTAACACAATGATCATAGTCTAACTATAGTATGTATATATGTCTACAGTACATGAATAATTCATAAAACATATTAGCAACAGGGAAAATTGTTTCCACCCATTGTTGGTTGGATCCAAACATGCAGAACCAGCAAATACAGAAGGCCAACTGTATTTAGTCTTACTGTCTTTCATAATTCTAGAGATTTCAATGATATTGTTTTAAAGACCTGCATTTAGAAAGATTTCTGAAGATGCTGTGACCAAGTTTGACTTGCTGGGACCCTCAAGTCCAAACTGTCCTTCCCACATACTACCTAAGAGTCAGTCTAAAAATGAAAATACTTACACTGCATATAATTCAAGAAACAGCTATTGTTCCAGAACCACTACCGACAAAAGACTCCACTGAAATAAGGAAGATCAGAACAGAGCACATAAGTCTTCAGATAATCCTAGATACCTGGATTATATAAGAATCTTTCCTTTTGTATGGTCTGAAAGGTTTACACCATGCTAGGGATAAATTAACAACATGGCACATATTGAAGAACTATTGCCCATTGTTATAGGAAGCTTCTAAGATGTTCTCCAATGACCCTCACCTCTTAATATTTATGTACTTGTGTAATCTCCTCCTCTCAAGTATGAGCAGGGCTGGCGAATTGCTTCTAGTCTATAGAAAACAGCATCCCAATGGATGTTGCTTTCAAGCTTAGGTTACATAAGTTAATGACTTCCATCCTACTAGCACACTGTCTCTTGCTAACTCTGTTGAAGAAACCTGCCATGTTGAGGCTCATAAGACAAGGAACTAAGGGCTGTCCTTGCCCAACCACCTGCAAAATACGAGTTCTCAGTTCAACATCCTTTGAGGCAAGGTATAATCCTGCCAACAACCTCATAAGTGAGTTTAGAAGTGTACTCCTCCCCCATCAAGCCTTTAGGTTACACCCCATCCCTAGTCCTGTGAAAGATCCCAAAGCAAGAACCCAGTTAAACAAATGCCTGGCCTGCAGAAACTGAGATGATAAGTGTGTGTTGCATTAAGTTACTAGATTTTATGTAATTTATTACAGAGCAAGAGATAACTAATTTATCCACTAAACCTAACCCCTAATCCAGTAGACAATGCTAAAATCCCTTGCCTTAGGGCAGTTTCAGACATAAAGAGTCAAAACATTTTTAGGTTTTCGCTATGTCTTTAAATCTAATGTTACTTCATAATAAATTCCTATTACAGTAACTGCCCAACATTATCTACTAGTTAATTAAGTAATTATGAATTATTGCTACTTCTCTTTTCCTTTTTTTATCTACTGATGTGATTCTCATAATAACAACCTTATAAACCTTAATCAATTTAGGAGAACCTCAGTATGTGTTTTTATCATTCAAGAAGTGTTCCTGCTCAGAATAGAATTTGAGCACTCAAGTACTAAATTTTGACTTGATATTGCTTTGCTATGACTTTTATACTTACAATTGCTTTACTATGTTTTTATACTAAAATTAAGAAGGAACACTTCTAAGTTTGATATACAATAAGCAGTGCAGTCAGTATTATAAAGTCCAATACTTTACCCCAACCTAAATTTTTCTAATAATAACTGAAGTAGAGCCTTCTCTATGGTATATTTTGGGTACTGCTAAAATGAAGAAGAAGATACATAAACTAATGGTGCATATGGTTCCAGAATGATTCATTTGTTTGAAATTATATATATTTTTTGTCAATCCTAAGGATCAAATCCAATACCCTGACACCCTCTACAGAAGCACTCTATCACTGAGCCACAACTTCAGTCTCAGAAACATTTTAGGTCTTTGGATGTTTTCTGAAAATAAGCAATGATATTAATTACTTGATATCATAATGTTACCTAAAATAATTACTCTCATGAAGGTTTACTCATAGTAAAAAAGTTACTATAGAAACTAAAGATAGAGTAAAACTAATACAGATACAGAGATATAAATATTTTAGACATGTTTTGATGAAAAGTCCTTACTCTACCCAACTGTCTCATATAAAACAACAAAAAAGCATTTTTTCAATAATAAAAACTTTATGGGGAGGTCACAGATTGAACTTCAAATATACAAAATCAGTCAGAAAATGTTCTAAAAATATCCTAGAATGGTCATGTTGTAAGATCCATAAAGAAAATATTGGCAAAGCCCTAATGCCTATCTGGTGGCACCAGATAAACTATCCAATGGACACTGTAGAAAATCCTCATGAAAAAAAGAATTTATTTTAAGAGGGACAAATTGATAATGTATTAATGGGAAAACATTTCCAGGATAGCAGAAGATGAAGCTAGTTCATACTTAATTTCTGTTTTAATTATTCTTCAAAAGTTGTGAAGATGAGCATTGACTGATAAAACTGCAAAAGGATCCTTTAAACAATCTCCAAATGGGTTGCATACAGTTGTCCCCCTCTATGATTTACAAATGTGCCTGCATTCAAATAGTATGTTTGTTTTCTGAACAGGTTGGAGAATTTTCCTGTTGAAAAGGAGCAATCCTTACAACTGCTAAATTACAATTAGATTTGTATTTCTTAGGTAGAATATTACAACTTATGAATCCAATGATATGAGAACTGGAAATGGTAAGTACAAACTCTATGGAGAATTTCACAGATTGAAAAAAAGTCTTCATGAATTTAAACTTTGTAAGATTATCTTCATTATTCCCAATCTTGTGAAAAAAATAAAAGGGGACCTTAATGTTACTTAAGATTATACCTTGTAGTGATTTTAAACTGAGCTTCCCTGAGAGGATAGAAAACAGAAGGCCCATGACCATTGATTGTTAACCCTAAGCCCTTACAGTGAGCTAATGACAACACAGTGGAATTCTGTGTAAGATACCTGTAAGAAGTTTCTTTCTTATATCATACTCTCTTTTGTGTATTCTTGCTTATTCATATTTTTCTTTACTGACTTCAGGATATAAATCTGAGCCCATATTTACTAGTTACCTTACTAGTATTAGGAATTCACCTAAGCCTAGATTTTACTAGAGACAGTCATTACTCCAACTCAATAATTCACTTATAGCAAGCTGTTGATAGTAAAGATAACTTGAGGAATAATATAAATGTATGTTACAATAACTTTTCCAATGTATCTTGTATATGCAAAGATTTGAAAGGATAAGAGTTCAGATCTTTGAAAGGATTCAGAAGACTCACAGAATATACTTACATAGTGGTTTCATTTAAAGGCAGAAGTTATGTTATAAAAAGGAGACTACAGGTCACCAAGAACTCAAAAGATATCCAGTGCAAGCTTTTATTCATGTACAAATAAACTTTATCTTCAGATTGACCTATCAAGATCTGTCTTATTGCTTTGAGATAGCTCAAAGCAGAAATTCCCAGTAGAGTCTTTTTATCATCCCCAAGATGTGAAGCTGAGTCAGGCTGTTGAATTGGTTATGCCAAATGAAATTTATCAGTAAGAAAGCTGGATTTGTCACCAGTGAAGTTTCAAATTTTAAAATATATTTCATAAATCCCAATTCCCACAACATGGGCAAAAGTCAAAGAAAGATACTAAAGGCATCTCCATAGGTGATCATAAATTTGTCCAAGTCTAGCTGCAAAATATCTCTATCCTACTCAGTATATCATATACAAATAAAAAATGTCTTTATGCTACAAGGAGATTAAATATTCTTGTGTTTTAACAGTAGCAGTTTGTCATGGAAACAGCCAGAAACATTCTGGCAGCTCCACCATGACTGCTTTTTCTTTTGGGAATATCCTAAATTCTTTTCCTTCTGTGAAAACCAGACTCTTCAATGCCAATTCAGACTCACCCAAAACAGAATCAATCACCTGTAGATTAGAGCTGATAATTTAAATTTTGAATAACTTCTTCTAAGTTGACTTTCTTTCTTTTCTCTTTTTTCCTATATATTTTTAGATTTTCTACATTTGAAAAGCATTAACTTTGCCATCTTTGATGGAATTAACTATAATGTCCAAATTATCTACATGTAATGTAATGAGGTTTTTTTTTTTTTTGGTGGAGGGGGGACATAAAAAGTGTTAACCAGCCACTTGGATGTTTTGGGGTCTCCCAGGACTAGAAGGGGTAGGAATTACCTTTAACCAGTGGTAAGTCATGTGCTAAGCCTACTTGACCCCTAGCCTATCTGATTGAAAAGTAGACTTTATGGTGTTGTTCATATGACATTTGAAGTCCTGAGAACTTAAAGACTTGGCAAATGTTCATGGTTACTGTTATCTCAGAGAATCCAGAGCCATCAGACAAGTAAGTTTCCTGCTAGGAGAGTACAAATTACTGAATAAAATCTGAGACGTGGTGACAACTCTAATCCGAGGACCAGAAGCTACTTCTAATTTTTGAATCAAATATTTGAGAGGCTAAAGTTTAACATCAGACTTCTTTCTAATTAGATCAAGTCAAGTTTAACATGAATCAAGAAGAAAGGTAATAACTATTTCACCCAAAGCTTCTCTAGGCAATTCCTAACAATTCCTACTAATTTATGATTGTATAAGGCCTCAGAGAAATATGCTTTCCTTAATATTATTTCATTAATATCAATTGACTATAAGGTGAAATTCTATTTATAATTCAGTGTCCAGCTTAAATGTTTCTTTTCTTTTTTTTCCCTGTGAAGGCTTTTCTCTTCCCAGGGAAAAATATTTGCTTCTTTCTTGGTGTTTGTATGACATTTTGCACATATCCTTATTGTAGGACTTTTATTCTAATTAACTATTTACATGTGCAGTTTCAAATGACACTCCTCATATTTGTTTCATTCTCCTGTAAATCCTCAAGTCTCCAAACATGCCTCACACTAAACAAATAGTAGGGTATCTTACAGAATTAAATAAAGAAGTAGGTAGTAGTGTGAGAGGTCACACAACTGTTGGGATGGAGAAAAATATTAAATTTGTTACTTCCTGTAACATTAATTTCTGTTTTTTTAAGGGAAGTTTCAATGTAGTCTTGTCTTTCTGATAAATCCTCTTATGCTATTTGACATTTTAAAAGAAATAAATAGTATTGGATTACTTATAGTTGGCTAGTGAATTATTAAGCTACTGTCATGTTATATATCAGAATCTTGTTTATGCATCATTAGACATAAAGCATAAAAATGCTGAATTCAAATGTGCATTTTCCCAGTGAGAAAATATAAAAACCTTAAAAGCTTCAAAAACACTTCCTCTAAGAAATGCAATGATTTCTCTTCATAGCCAAAACATGACACATCCCGATGAAAATTTTAAAGTCACTTAAAAGCATATTTTATTCATTGATATTAGCATCTTTGGAATGTGTAAAAAAAAGTAGCTATCTAGAAAAGTAATTCAAAAATATTTTCAGAAAATCTACCTCCAGGAAAAAAATCATTCCTTAAATTTTGATTTCTTGTTTAAATTAAAATTTAATAAAAAAAATCCACCCTTGAAAACAAAACATCTACTTAAAGGCAGTGCTTTTGCTCTTCAGAGTATTTCTATGATTTTGGTATTTCATGCCAGTGGGTTTTCTCTTCACAACTACCACTACCATGGCAACATCAGCAACACATTGCCATGTCCCCTGCCCTTGCTCTGTGCTTGACATGGCAAATGGGGTCTGTTTTTCCACTCATGTCTGCAAGTGAAAGGAATGCAGAAATAATAGGTGTCATTAAAACTTATGTATAAATTAATATGCAGGATGCATGTTCTGTAAGATCCTAAGGTAATATTTACAAAGTGGTTTGGATATATGATCCAAGAGTAGCTGCTTTGCAGAGATAAAGGCAGAATCTGAGCCATTGCCTGGCTCGACTCATTTGACTGTTAAAGTGACTTACATCTATGATGCCTCACAATATGGTACATCTTATAAAAAAACATAATTACGCTATTATCCTTCTGTGTATAGTCAGAGAGGCTTTCTTTTGCTTTACCAAGTTAAAGAGTCCTCATCAATGGTAGTTATGATTTCCAGTGGGCTGACAATATACCCACAATGGAAGATCTCCAGGGAATAAAATGCATGTCTTTGAGTTCCATTATTACAATATATTAAATCCTTTATAAAAGGTTTTCTTTTTGGGTATCTTAATGTTTTAAAATACAATAAAGTTCTTTTTCATGTATGAGGTAAACTCTAATTCAAGTGAAAACGGAGCAATAGGAAGTTTGGGAAAGTTCAAAAGAAGGTGGACAAGAGAAAAAACTCTCGTCCTTCAAAGCCAGAACTTCTGACTTCTAAGACCAACCTAAGAAAGGGATCACTTTTGTCTTTGTGTCTCTTCAATCATCTGTGATCTCAGAGGGCAGAGAGGAATGACTGTTAAATCAATCTCAGCTCCAAAACAGAACGGGCCACTGTGGGACCTGCTTATACAAGAAAAAGATGCCCAGCAGGAAGCTCAGATTATAAAGGATGAGAAAAATTAGAAAAGAGACAACATAGAGTGAGGGGGGTGGATTGGGTCCACAGGAGGCTGGCAAAACTTTTCCATGCCAGCCCACTGCATGAAAAAGGAAATAAATGACATCGGAGGTACCAGTAGGCCCAGGGGAGAAAAAACCCTGGATTTACATTCTGATTTTTCTAATAAACAGCTACATTAATCCAGATAAAATTGGATGAGTCCCTTCTGTCTAATTCTCCAATTTAACAAACATTTACTAGGTAACTCTTATGTCTAAGGCATTGGGCTTTGAGTGAGAGGGTATTTTAGTACTACAGCATAAGAGTTTAAACCTGAGGGAGGGCAAGCACTGATTGCATCAGAATCTGTAGGATCCCACCCCAGAACCAGCAAATGGGAATCTCTGGAGGTGGCTAATTTCTGAGTAATTTTTAGGCACATGAAAGTTTAAAAACCAGCTTTTAGGTAGAGATTAAAAAAAAAATGAGTGCAGTATGTACCTTCAAAAATATTCTGATCTAATTTCTTTTTCTTTAAAAAGGGCCTTTGTACTAGGTGATTTCCAAAAGTTTTCTGATAACTCACTTTAATGTTTTTTTTCCTAACAGTTAACCTTTTACATGGTACTATCACTTAATATGTATAATTTTAGTTATGTGACCTAGTTCTACTTATCCAGCCATTTATAGATGGTTTGAATAAACCACAAGAATTTTATTGTCATATTCTTCTTTAGAATCAAGTAAAAACCTCCTCTTCTCCTCTGATGCTTCCCCCACCCCATATTTTTTACATTGGTTCATATTAGTTATACATAGCATTAGGATTCAGTTTGATATCATTATAAACAATGCATTTTAATTTACTCTAATTCAGTCCCAAGTATTTCTCCTTACCCTCTCATCTTCCTCCCCTTGTTCCTTTCCTTTTCTTTACTGATTTTTTTGGTATTTACTTACTGGTTTTTTTTTTAATTACTGCCTAGTGCCTATACATAATGGTGAGATTCACTGCAATATATTCATATATTTTACATAGGAAAGTTAGGTCAGATTCATTCCACAGTTTTTCCCTTTCCCTTTTCTCCTCCCTCCCCCTCAATCCCCTTACTCTACTCTGTTGATCTTTCTTTTATTTTGATAGTATTTTATTTGATAGTATTTGATAGAGTCCTGCTTAACCACTGAGCCACATCTGAGCCTTTTTGATTTTTTAATTTGAGACAGGGCCTCACTAAGTTGCTGAGGCTAGCTTTGAACTTTAAACCTCCTGCCTCAGCTTCCTAAAATGCTGGGATTACAGGTGTACACTACCGTGTCAGACTCTCTTTCTTTCTTTACTCTTGACTACCTTCCACTGTCAAAGAAAACATTGGACCTTTGACTTTCTGTGTCTGGATTATTTTACTTAGTGTGGTAGTCTCCAGTTTCATTCATTTACCAGCAATTGTCATATGCTCATTTTTCTTCATGGCTGAATGATACTCCATTGTGTATATATGCCATACTTACTTTATGTACTTATCTGATGAAGGACACCTTTGTTGGCTCCATAGCTTGGCTATTGTGAATTATAGAGCTCTAAACATTGATGTGGCTGCACACCTATGGTAGGCTTATCTTAGATCTTTTGGATACATACTGAGGAGTGGGATAGCTGGGTCATATGGTGGTTCCATTCCTTCTGTTTGGAGGAATCTCTATATTGTTAATAAGTGGGCAAAAGAACTAAACAAACTTATCCAAAGAAGAACTACAAATGGCCAACAAATACATGAAAATATGTTTACATCTCCAGGAATTAGCAAAATGCAAATCAAAATCACCTTGAGATTCCATCTCATTCCAGTCAGAATGACAGTTATCAAGAATACAAATAATAATAAGTGTTGTTGAGAATATGGAGAAAAAAGTTACATTCATACATTATTGTTGGGGCTGCAAATTAGTGCAATCCCTCTGAAGCTTTTGATGGTACCCAGGGAAGCAAGAGATCAGGATTTGGTGAACTGGGTTCTGCTTTCAACTAGTTGCATGCAAGTAGACATGATGCACGCTCCCTCACCCCTATAGGCTTCAGCTTCTTTGTGAGGTGAGAAGTTAGGTTATTCAAATGACAAAGGCTATATGTACTCAGATGACAAAATTCCTAGGGTTTATGACTCTATTTATAAAACATGTTAGTGAGAAACCTCTTATCTGTGAGCTCATGCCACAGTCTGTGGAAAACAAAATTCACATACGTGAGTATTGCTCTTTGGGAAGTTATAAACTCTCAGGATGAATCCATCTTAGCCCCACTGACTTTACTATTGAATTATCTCTTGCACTCATTTTTTCCTCTTCATCCCCACTGCAGAGGCCCTAGACTCTTTGAAATGATTCACTGAGACCAACAGGACAGCTTCTTGACTGCTGTGTTTCCAGTCTAATTTACACTCCACCCCACCACCAGGCCTGTCCCTTGATAAACAGATACCATGTCACTCATCACTCCAAAGCCTTTCAGTAGATGCACATAATTTGATCAATTTCTTTCCCCAGTACCTCCTTTTCCCTTTCCTCCTCTCTCCCCAAATCAGATTGCTTCAATTTGCAGATTGATTTTTATTGTTGTTAATTATATATATAATTATATATAATTTTTATATACAATATTCATCATATATTCATTCATTATGTATATTTATATTATCTAATATGTATACTTATATACGTTAATAATAAAATAAAATCCTTCAGTATTTCTCCTGTGCTAACGCCAGAATAAACACAGGGGAAGATCATGTGGAAGTCCCTGTCACCACTGCCAGTGTCCTGCCTAACCTTGTTTTTCACCACTTCTCTACCAGCCCTTTGTGTCTACTGATTAGCTACATGTGCTGGTCCCAGGGTTTCCCCAGATCTATTTCAGACTTTTAAATTTCCCATGTTTTGTTTCCTAGAATTCCTTTCATCTCCTTGTCTACCTTTTATTGCACTTGATAAATATCTATTATATTCTTAATTTATATATTTTCTCATCTTTCTTTCCTTACATATTTTAAGCAAAATAAAAGCTAGGATTATATCTCATCCTCTGTACCTTTGCAGTCTATAGTTGTGACTCATAGTAGATGTTCAAAAAATGGTTGCCAACATAAATTCAGTTGATTAGAAAAATTTTTGATAAAATATTAAAAAGGAAAAACTGAAAATAACTCTAAAACAGAATATCCTACAAAATAACAGCTCACTTTTATTTAGATGTATATGAGATTTCTTTGCAATAGAGATTATGGAAAACTTATAAGATGTCTGTGCATACTGTTTGACACAAGCATTAGAAAGGGTGCACTGTAAATTAACATTGAAAAGATATAATGCTCACATTTGAATGATGGACATTAGAAAGCACAATAGTTAGGGTCAAACAAAGTTTACAGTTGAGGCTGCATGTACCTGTTAGATCTGTATTGGGCCACCACCCCAGGTCACAGGCTTTGCAGGTAAACTCATCTTGCACGTATTCATTCTCCTTGCAGGCTGTGCAAATCCAGCAGCAGCTCACTTCTCCTTTCCGTATGACCTGTAACACAGGAATATTTCACATCCTAAAGGTTTTCTAGCCAGAAAAATCCTATATGTTGAGGAACCTTAAGAACATAGATTAGAACATATAGGATTATTTTAGAATTCAATTGTGAATCTCAATTCAGCCCATCCTGAGTGTGGAGATTTTAAATAATAATTCATTTTATAGATTGAAATGACTGTATTATTTTAAGGTTTTAAAAAATAAGACAGTTTTAGTTTTTCCTAGTTTATATTTGTATTTATTCATTGCTCCAAGGGTAAGAATTACCTTTTGCTCTGGAAAAAAAAAGTGATGTTTAGCCACAAAAGTTTTTATACAATTAAACCTTATTTGTTCACAAAAACAGGGATTATAAAATTTTGTTGTGATTATGAAAAAGAATTATAGATAATTTCATTCTACAGCAACTTTTTATACATAAGGCCAGAGTGATGGCAAAGAAAACATAACCAGGTATTGGCTCTGTCTGACTTGCTCTAGTGAATTTAAACAATCATATTAATTGTTGGAAGAAAAAGTTACTAGTCAAAAATTATGGAAGAGTTGCTTTTTATCTGAGTACTTTAACTTTTCCCCATTTTCTATTTGTTTGTAAATACTTTCACACTTATTTGAACAAAACTAAACATCAAAACACCCTGCACTTTAAGTGAGTACAGGAATGTGGATGACATATAATTAGGTCTTGCTTTCATCTCTTGTCTGACAATTTCTGCCCTTCATTCCTTAATAATTCACTTATTACAATAATAAATATGGTTTGCTATATCTTTTCATTTTTACCTGTCACACTTGTTCTTTGTTACTTTTCCCTGATTTCCTGCCTTCATTTTTAGCACTCCATGCTATTCCCAATAGTGGCTTAGTAGCTAGACCTCTTTTTGTTTCAGTGGTTGCTCTTTCATTGACAGTAGGCACCATTAACTTATCCACATCTATATTTCACTAATACTTTGCCATTATACTACATGCATAAAATTGTATGATGTAAGAATCCTACATTAATGTTCTTTCATTTTTCCTTCCCATCCTTATGGCTACCATTTTAATACATTACTTATAAGCATTTCATAGCACCATCTCCCACAACTATCTTTTTACTTCAAACAATTATTTTTAAGTAAAATTGTAAAAATCAGAAAATTTGGAATCAGAAAAAAATTGTTATATGACCAAGGTGCAGTGGTGCATGCCTGTAATTCCAGCTACTGGGAAGCTTGAGGCAGGAGGATCTCAAGATTGAAGCAATACAGTGAGCCCCATCACAATGAAGGAGAAGGAGGAGAAAGATGATGAAGAGGAGGAAAAGGAGAAGAGGAAGAGGAAGAGGAGGGGGAGGAGGAGGAGCAGGAAGAGGAAGAGGAGGGGGAGGAGGGGGAGGAGGAGGAGCAGGAAGAGGAGGAGGAGGGGGAGGAGGGGGAGGAGGAGGAAGAGGAGGAGAGGGAGGAGGGGGAGGAGGAGGAGGGGGAGGGGGAGGAGGAGGAGGGGGAGGAGGAGAAGGAGGAGGGGGAGGAGGAGGTGGAGGAGGAGAAGGAGGAGGAGGGGGAGGAGGAGAAGGAGAAGGAGGGGGAGGAGGAGAAGGAGGAGGAGGGGGAGGAGGGGGAGGAGAAGGAGGAGGAGGGGGAGGAGGGAGAGGAGGAGGGAGAGGTGTATTCCACAAAACCTTCTTTTAATTCCTTGGCGTAGCAAACCAACGTCTGGCAAACAGTTGATTTTTCTTCCAGTCCTGCTGTTTTAACACCAAAACTTTGCTGATCTCCAAGGTTCACAAATTCCCAACCATCATCATCACTCATATTCTCCATGTCTTGGGTATCTAAAAGGGCTACTTCAGGCTTAATTGAAGCTGTCTTCATTAAAGGCCCCATAACCACAGGAAGGTATTGCTGAAATTCTTTCCCAAGGATTTTGCACATTCTGGCCCATGCTGAGATCATGTAAGAGATCTGAGGATCATCTTCCATATCATTGAAATCTGTCTGAGTCTTCAACAATAGCTGCATCACATCCGAGACATCCTGCATGAATTTTTCCTTCCCAACAGCCAGGCCAATGAGACTGATGCATTCAATAGTTTTCCCTCTCAAAAGTCTGAGTTCCTTTTGAACTGCATTCTCAACAATGTGCTTCAGTGATGGCATAAATAAATCATAGTAGGGGACAAACTTTTCTTCTGCAGTATCTGCAACTGATGCAATGGATGTCACAACTTGTTCCAAAACTAACTTGGTACCTTTCTGAATAACTCTTGAAGTTTAAGTACCATAACAGAGTGCAGATGTTTCACTAAATTATCTAAGTATGGAATAAGTAGAGACTTGGGACAGTCTTCAGTAAAGTTTATGAGAGCAGCAGCTGCATGGGCCTGCACCCGTTGGTTGCCTTGGTCTTCCATGGTCTGGAGCAAAGCTGCAATCACCTTTTCATGAAATTTCTTACTTTACTTTTAAATAATTTTAAAACTAAAATGAAATCAAGTCTTTTTTGAAAAAAATTTATAACTATCCTCAAAATAGAACATTTACATTCCCAATCATCATTTGTTTTCTAACTGATATGAGAAAAATTCAATTAATAAATGAATGTTTCTTTCTTATTTTAATTAGAATAAGTGGTATCGTAAGAGACAATACAAAATATTGTATGTTACTTCACCTACCTTTAATTTTTCTTTTCCTATTAAATTAGTACCACTAATTAGGCAAACTCAAAAGATGATAATGCTAAGCAATTTATTAACTTCAGTTTTTCTGTCCTTTTAGTGTATTCCAGCTCATTAGTCCTCCAATCAAAGGTACTGAGATAAAAGAGGCAATATTTTACCAGAAAATAATGTTAGAATATCCTTAGTTATTTTTCATTTTGATGAACTTGTTGCAACATTTCCATTATTGCGAAATATATGGAACAATAATGTTCCTTAGACTGATCTCATATAGTACAAGTTTCATAAATTACATCATTGACATCATGTAATATTTGGGTTAATTTTGACATAGTCATACATGCGTGAAATTTCATTTGCTCCATTCCAGTCCCCAGTGCTTCCTCTTTCTCTCCTCTATCCCTCCTTCTAGTCTCCTTCCTCTTCTCTCCTGGTCTTTCTTCTATTTCTTTTGTTTTAAAAAATGGCTGCTTCTTAGATAGACAAAAAGGTGGAATTCACTGTGGTAGATTTGTAACATGTACATGGTGTTGTGTTTGGCTGGTTGAAGGTAAGAAGAAGAAATGATCAACTTCCCAACCCAGTCTCCCAACCCCAAACCCTTTTCTTGGACAAAATAATCTGAAGAAACATTTAAAGGAAAAAGAAAACAGAAAAAAAAAAAAGAGGGAAAGGAGAGAGAGGGGAAAGAACGGATCAGAGGCCAGTGAAAGCAACCTGTAGGGTCCTTTCTCTTGCTTCCCTGCCATTTTCTTTTATCTCTACTAAACCCTGTCTCCTTCACAAATATTGTTTCCTTAAGTCTGGATTCTGTGCCGTCTGTGTTTTAAAAGTGGATCACTATTTATGATTTTTTTTTTGTGAACTACTGAGCAACTAAGGCTTGGAAATTGAAATTTGCATTTGTCGGATACATGCCAGTTCACATAATGAAGGATAACTTAGCAACATGTGGCCTTAGGATGATAAGAGCTTTGGAATGGCTCCAAGCCCAGTTTTGGCAGATTCTAGTTGAGAGAGATCAGGAGCAAGAGACTTAACCCCTCTCAGTTTCAGATCCATCATCTGTAAAATAAGGGTGGTAATGCCTGCTTCATAGAAGTTGTCTCAAGGAGTAACTGAAATGATGTAGCTAAAGCATCGGTTGCAGTGGAACAAGAACATGCTTGGTTGATGTCGGTCCTGATCTCCCTCCCTTTGCCTTCCCATCCTTTTTTGTTCTTCACCAGAACAAGCAAAAGAGCATCAGACTCTGTATATGAGACCCGTCACTCCAGACCCTTGTTATTTGCTTGCATGACATTGTCTATAAATTAAGTGCTTCCTCAGACTCTCTTGGCCTCCCTTGTCCCCTGTGCCCTTGGCCACCAGCTTCACTTCTGTGAATACCAGCTCAGCCTCTAATACTATTGTTTCTTCTTCAGACACCTTCAGTTGTCTTTCTCTCTCTGAAAGTACGTGCCAGATCCCAGAACTTCCTCCACTGGACTCACCTTCACAGAAACCCTAGCCAGACCACAGGGGACACACAGGCTCTTTTCCTTCTCACTACCTCCAGAACCAGAAGAGGAAGCCAAGTAAGAAGACATGGATTTTGGCTTCCTCAGTCATTACTTGAGGGGTCAGGTGATGCAACTCCATGTGAGCATAAACTTTGACCAAAGGAAGCAGAAAATAGATACATTCATTCTTTTCCCCTCTTTTCTCCAGTAGTGTGAATAGTCTGCCCTGAGATCTCTGCAAGGCTCAGTCAGTAGTCATGCCAATGAGGCATGGTCCTTCTCAATTAGGTATTTTTTTTTTTTTGGTTATTGCTTATTTGCTTATTTTTGTTTTTCCTCATTCCTTCTTGTCTTACTTCCCTTTCACTCTCACTCTTGTTTTTCTGAGATTGAATCTCCAAATAATTCATTGCATACTTTTTAGTGTTCAAGGGAACCTGCACTGAGATACTTGTGAATACATTTTCCAGGATCTCTTATCAACTGTCTTCTAAATAGGTTTGGTAAAATAGAATGGACTGATGGGAAACTGAAGAGAGAAAATAGAATGGTCTTCCACCTCAAGGAGCAGCTCAGGTAGAGGCTGTGCATTCTTCCTCTGGCCTGAGAGTGGAATGAATTTTCGCTGTTGCTCATCTCTGAGTTGATCTCAGAGTGCCTTTGAGAGTCTCCTTTTAAAAAGCTTTTGTAACCAGTTTCCTATATTAAGTTCCCTCTATTGAAGCACATGTCATGGACGCTTCCTGAAAAGATCCTAATACAATACATAACAGTAAAGAATATGATTGAATTTGCCTGTGTTTGTGGTATTACTGAAATAATTATTTTCCTCCATAAGATATTATATTTATAAGATATATATTTCTAAATATAAGTAACAGAAGGAAACTGGGCTTTTAACTACTTCTAAGGAAATGATCATAAGAAAGTTCTATACGTTGTCAGAAAAGACATCCAATTATTATTTTAGCATTTTAAATGGCATTGGATATTAAACCTGAGTAGCCTTTTCCTGAAGACTTTATTTCCCACTTGATATAAATGCATGTTTGACAGTCACCTTGAAGCTGCCTCTCTCCTGTCTTCACAGTGGCTACTGAGATTTAGCTTTCTGCATCCTGGGCCTGGTAGGGGGCAAATTAGTGGTATTAGAATGTAAGTGCCATTATTTGGTAAATGGGATTCAGATTTCATTTGTTTCTTTACCTCCCAAGGTGTTTATGGGAAACAAACACCACCACATCCCTCTCCTGGTGCTACTAAGAACTGGCATATTTTCCTCCTGCAGGGCACACAATATTTCTAAAATTGGCCCCCAAGAGATTTGCACTTATTGTGAGTGCTCTGTAATTTCTGGGATCTCCTTCGATGATACTGAATGGGTATAACACAAACCCCCTGCCAGAAATACTTCAGTATTTAGGCAGAAAGATGTCGGCAGACAGCCTTGCCTCTGAATTTGAGGAGGAAAGAGGCCTCTCTTCTGGAATGCACAAGTGGGAATTCACATGGTATGTGACACCCAGGCATGGCTTGCCAGCACTCAGAGCAACAGGAGAGAATTATGACAGGGAGCTGGAGCACAGGGAACCCTTGAAACAATTATTTTTTCTACCGTTTCCACCCACGCCCCCTTATCTCCTGAAATACTTTGTGGTTTCATAGACCGTTTCACAGTGGTTGTCCATGGAGCAGAATCAATGCTATATCCACACTGGAAAGGAGGCCTGAGTCAAACATGTGACACCCTTTGGGTCAGAGAAGTAGAAGAGCTCAAACTTCTGCATTCCCCTCTATATGTGGTGTCAGTTCTCAGATGTGCTGGTTTGGTTTTGTTTTGTTTTTCTCAACATCAAGAAAAGACAATACAACCAAAACCCATTGGTCTAGCATCTAATGGTAAAGGACAAGAAGTTTGGAGCTTCCGGATTTCAAAGGACATACTTCTGCATACCACCAGATGGCCCCATGTGAAAGAATTCCAGAAGAAATGGCTGTTGAGGGAGAAACAGAGTTGTTTCTCATACACACTGGATTGGCTTAGGATCATTCTTAACACTGCAGAAACTCTTTGGTATAGATTAGAAACTAACAGTGAATTGCCTGATACTACACCAGCTATATAAGAACTCTTGGGTCAAGTCTTCCCATAATCCACTCTGTTAGTCCATTTTTCTGTCCCTGAAACAAAATACTGGAGGCTGAATAATTTACAAGGAAAAGAGATGTATTTATCTCACAGTTTCAGAAATGGGAGGTTCAAACCAAATGGTTCTGTTTGGCTTCTAGTAAAGCCTCCTCTGGCTGCATCAAAACATGGAGGAGAAATAAAACGGGAACTGCTGGGTGCAGAAGGGGTCAAGCATATTCTCCCACATTCTAACATCATCACATTGATGAACAAACTTCCAGCACAGGAATCTTTGGGGGAACACAAACCAAGCCATATCTAAACCCCAGCACCTATAAACTCGAAGATTAGCCACGGTCATGGCAGGATCCCTTTAGCATTGCATCCTGACACAGCGCTAGAGTAGAGAATAATCTGATTGGCTAGTTGTCTTGGTAATTGACAAATATTTTTATATAACTTCTGCAGAAAAGGTACAAGATATTTAAAACTAGGGTGATTTCTCACAGTGGCTGGAGTCACTGAGAATTTGTCCACAAGGACAGCTCATGTCATTTGACAAGAACTGTTCCTGGCCCATAATCTTCCACCTTTTCTTGGAAATAAGACTTCTCCAGCATATACGCCCAAAGTCATATACTACATGACTAGATCCTTGCCATCAGAACCTTACACTTACTAAGGGCATCTCTTCTGTAAGGTCCCTGCAAGGCAGAGATGACATAGCGGCACCGTGGCTCTGTGAGGGTGCCAGAGCCTCACACACCATCTACTCCAGCTCCAGCTGTGCTGTGTGACATTTATGTGACAGTCTGTCTTCTCCCCAAGATGAATCACAGAAAATTAGAGATGGGAAAGACCTATTAGTTCATCTAATCCTCACCCCTGCCAGTTCACAATCCCTCCCTCTGCTCCATTTCCCCGTGCATCATCCACTTTGATTGAAATAGCATGGCATACAAAGAGTGCTGCTCCCAGCCTCATCACTGAGAATTCTCTCTAGCACACCAGATAATATATGTCTGCATTTACTCCAGCTTTCTTAATACGGTAAACTTATGGTTCACTTATTCTACTTCATTTCTTCCCACCCAAAATCCTGGATATAATTAGAAAGTGGGGACTCTCTCTTGGTTAGAGAAAAAAAAATCATTTCAGAAGAATCGAAGGACTTGATAGAGAAAAAGGAAGTGACATGCCAAGCTTCTTATGTTACCTCATTTCAACTTCTGTTATTTTAGTTTTGTGCTTACTTGACATTGCTCAGCTTTTGCCTTCTTTAACAATTGCTAGAACAATGACTAAGCACTATTATTGGCTTTTTTCCCCACATTTACTTCTACTTAAAAATTTTTAATTTTAAAATGTTTAATTGACAAAATTGTGTATATTCAAAGTGAACCACATGATAATTTGATGCATCTATGCATCATATGATGATTACCACAGTCAAATTAATTAATACATCCATCTAAACCATGCCGTAGAGCCCCAGAACTTTATTCAGTCATAACTGGAACCATGACTCAGCAGCAATATTGGTTTTGACTTTGGTTTTCACATTTACTTCCATTTCAAGTTTTAATTTGATTCTTTATCTCCTTGCTGCCTACAGTATATGTAAGTTCCCAGTTTATCAACATGATTAAAATAAAAGCGATTTAAATATTCTAAACTATTAGAATAGTTTACCTAATCCCTTTCCTAATGCTTTCTTTGTTTTTCTATTTTATCTAAACACAGGAGTACAAGCAGGTAGCCTGGTACACCCTTTCTGCATAGCCTTATTTAAAAATTCCTTTTCTCTCAATAATGTTCCTTTTCCCTCAATAATGTCTCAGTGGTAGACCTTCTTGACAATACAGTCCAAGAACGCAGAGGTGGCTCACCTTTATCTGACCCTTTAAGCAAGGCTCACTGCACACAGACCGTACCATTCCACTCTTATTCATCTGGATTTTGTAATCATCTATGTTCAGCACTCCTTCATGCCAGGTTCCAACATGTACATAATCATAGCGATTAGCTTCAGTGTACTGCAGATTCATGATATCATACCTACAGGGGAAAGAGCCTGTGAGTCTTGTAGGATACGGATATCATGTAGAAAACAAAGAAATATATTAAATATATTTTAATTGAAGACAGATAAAAGCTAGAATCATTGCACATCCTAACTCCAGATACTGTAAACATTTTAGTTTATTTCTAATGTTTCTTCTGATTTTCCAGAATGGATCTGTGTATCATCAACAGTTGATAAGGAATGTGTTACTCTCATAAATGTCTTTCTGCTCATCCTCCAAAAAGGAATTCTATATGTATTGAGTTGATGATCTCCTTCAAATTATAATTCACTAAGTTAATCTTTGAACAAGTAACAATTCATAAGAATATTAATAACTATATTTGGTTACTTATATTCCATTCCTTTTCACATTGAATTGCCATTTTCATTACACTGGATAAAAAGAGGGTTGTTTTACCAAATTTGGAACCTTTTTTAGGTATTAATAGAACCAGAAAACTCAGAAAGGTATATTTAATGCGTAAGGTTGTTAGGGATATGACCTCGCATGCATTGACATTTAAACTGATCTCTTCCCTGATCAGGACAAACATTTCTGGAACCTAATAACTGGTGTCAGTTTCTTTCTTTAGTAAGTTTCAGTGCTGAAATGCTTTGCAACGGCAAATCTACATTTAAGCTCCCGCCAGTAGTAATGATGCTACTGTATATCTTTTCTTTTCTTTTTCATTTTTTAAGAAATCTTTACTGCAGCCAAAGCAGATTCTGGGGGCAAGGCCTCATCATTTCCTGCATGGAGAGCTGGAGAATTCTTCAATGCAATGGAAAGAACAGAGAACTTAATATCAGAATGAATGAGTTGGTGCTTCTCTAACATTTTAACCATAGGTTACACTACTTGGCAATGTCACTAAAGTCTTTAAGCTTCATGGGTTTCTTGTGGGGATTTATGAACATAAGGCATGTACAAAACCACTTTATAGTTGGCACTAATGCAAAGGTTCTATGGTTCCAATGTTTGTTGAAATTCTACCTCCATAGTGATGGGGTTAAGAGATGGGGCAGAGCCCTCATTAGGGAGATTAGTGTCTTTACAAAACCTTGCCCGGGTCCCCAAATAAAACTCCCTTCTCCATCCCACCACATAAAGACACAGTTAGAAGCTTCACTTCAACAGACACCAAATCTCTTAGGGCCTTGATCTTGGACTTTCTGCCTCCAGACTTGGAAGCAATAATTTTCTTTTGTTTATATGCCAACCTTCTATGAAATTCTGTTATAACTGCCCAAATGGACTAAGATAATGTGCAAGGCAATATCACAGAATCATTCATATTTGCATTTCCATGGATACTCTAAAATACTTCAGTTCTTTCCATTAATATAAATAAACAAAACTGGAGAAGGCATTTGTGTTGGCATAACCATTTGTCTCTCAGTCATTAAAAATTCTCTAGTATTCCTACATCTACTTTCCATGTTGATGTTCACTCTAAGCAAACAAACTATAACCCATGTGCTCATGTGCCAACACTCTACGTCTGGCTTTCTCTTCCTAGCTCTGTAGTGGGATTCTTTTCTGTAGTACCTATGAGGAATCCTTCCCCTACTGGGCTACATAGAATACAGGTCATGGTATCTTGCTGTTGGTGCATGACCTAAGGAAATACATAATGGTTAACCAACTGATTTTCCTCTTTCTCATCTTCATTCCCCCATGCTGTTGCCTGAGTCATCCTGGAATTATTTCTCTCTATACCTGACTCAGGCGCACGGTCTTTCTCAGCATTTCACTCAGGGATTCTACTACCCTTAAGCCTAAATTGGTTTTCAAAGCCTATTTGCTGTATCTGAACCCGTTTGTTATTGACTTTTCAATTTATTGACTTTTCTGCCTGTTCTCAATGTGTGAAAGCATCCTGTCATGCACAGGGTAGCTTGTGGCTTCTCCATGTCCAGATTCAGGCGATTCCTATGAGAGCTGTCTCCTGAAAGAAAGGAGCCCAGTGTACAGGAAGTGTCCCCTTGTGCTGCGAGCAAAGCTTACCAAGAGTGAGAAGAGAGACCAGTGCACCTGGAGCTCATCCTTCAAATTTGTGCTATTTTGGCTTCAGCAAGAGTTATTATGCCTCTTGTTACTGAAGCATGCCAGAATGTTCTTCAGAATAACTGAGTGGTATTTGAGTGGATGTTAATTGTGAGCTCACACTCTTTCTGTGCTCAAAGGCACTAATCTGTACCTCTAATAACTTTCCATTTTAAGCTCACTATGGCTATAGAACCTACTGCAAATATTCTATGGAGTAGTTTTCTTTTCAATTTCATTAATTTTTTTTGGTGTTTTATTTTATATTATGCCATGACACTTTCTTTGAACTTTCAAGGAAGGCTTTGCTGCAATAGTAGCTTTAGAATAAGGTTTTTCTATAAGTCAGTTTCCTAAGACTTTTATTTCAACTTCTTTAGTTTTGCACTTTCATAGAGGAAATTAGTTCACACTTTATTTACATTGAGGGACCTCAAAATCCACAGTATTTTGGTACAAAAACACATTTTTAAAAAAGTTCCAAATGCTGGAGGGGTTCTGTGGGAAAATACTAAAAGATACCAAAAGAAAAATATTGACTTACAGAAAAGAGGCCTCCCTATGCTGTGTGTGTTAATAAAAGCTGCTCTTTGCTCTTAACCCCAGGGTTCCTTCCTGGCATGTTGGCCTTTATTTGGAATATGCTCATGCTGTAAATTGCATCTTCACAGCATCCTCTCATTGCATTCGGTTTATGTTGTGCAATGATTAACTAAAATAACTACAAGAGGGACCAGAGGCATGAGCAATGGTTTGACAGGAGCTGGAAGCAGAGGGAGGTGGTTGAAACAGGAACTGATCACAGATGAAGCTGACCAATTCCAAACAGGAGGAAATGATCCCTGAAAAGGGACCCAGGGGAAAGCTCACAATTTAAATATGTAATTACAGATGGAAGAGATACAAGCTAAAATTATGCACTACCTTTTGGATAAGTTACAAAGAGAAAAAGGAGGAGGAAATTTGTATTTATGAAATGTAAAAAAATGTATCTGGCCCTGGGCTGGGCATATGCTTTCTTCTGGAATCATAAAGGAAGATTAGCATTGCAAATTTGACCCTGTACTGAGCCTCGTTTCCAGTGGAAGGCAGGATTACAGTGGTGGGCTTAGCAAAGTAGGTGGTTCCTGTTCTGAATTTCAGACCTATTTGTTCTTCCTGGTATCACTTCCTAAGGTAATCAGCACTGTGAAGCTTTCCACATTCCCAAGCTCTGGATCATCTATCCTCAAGTTCTGATCAAAATCTGCTTCCACTTTTCTGGCAGCTTGGGGGGTATCCTACAAATTTATTTTAATTGTTGACTGTGACATGTCACTTTCCTTCCTAGAGCAGTTGTATTTTAATAGAGAAATTCCACTTAGCCCCCACAAGGAACTCTCCAAATGTAGGAATTAAAGTTTACATGTAAAGAAGAGACATCTGGAGAAGGATTTGGGTTCACAGTACTTCCACAACGACATTAAGAAAGTTTCTAGAAGTTTTGCCTAATCTTACAATTAGCTTATAAACTCCAGACTCAGACTACACTGCCTCCACCAATGGCCCTCTGTGTTACCTTAGGTGAGTTGCTTAGTTTCTCCGACACTCAACTTTATCATCTGTCAGAGAAGGATAATGATAGACCTAAGGCAGTGAGAATTCAGTGATCTGATGTTCCATCTATGCAAACCATAAACTGAAAAGTAACGGGGCCTAGAAGATTATGAACCTACTACATAGCAGCCAGGCTGAAGGCCTTTTTGCTTCTACTGCAGGTTTTACTTTTTCTCCTATTATTCTGATTATTCCTTTCCTAGGAAAATTTGTTTGAATGAACATAGCTACTCTTGATACTAACATCATTCTCTATGTACCAGTGACATATGAGCAGACTGGTGATATCAAAGTGAGTGTTGTAGAATATACTGTATGTCAAAAGAGTTTGGGGAATTATATAAGCATGTGCATGCACACACACACACACACACACACACAGACACACACAAATGAAAGTTTAATTTTCCTCATCTCTCATTTGATTAATTTTTGAAAACCATTAGAGACTAAATTCCAGAAAGAAAATTCTTTCCTTCCTTGTTCCAAGAAATATATTAACAATAACATAAGTTAGCCTGGGGAAAAGGAATGCATGTATAGGACTTGGATCTCTTCACATAATAAGCTCCTTAAGTAGGTGTACTATTCATAATAGCACTGTGACCAATTAACTGATCAGTTTGATGTTGGCTGGGTACAGGCAGTTCCTGGGGTGGTCTGCATGTCAGGTGTAAATCTCTTTAGTTTCTTAGGCTTCCAGGGAGGTTCCAGTCCTTCTGAGGGAAGGACCAAATAGGAGCTGGTTAGGGGGGTGGCACTGGCAAGATGCAATGTTCTTGGGGGGTTACTAGGAGGTATTTCAAAAGGCAGTGTGAACTTTGGTAATTTCCATGTGATACTAGACCTACCTTTTCAGCTATCTTGTTGAATCTATCTTCATGACATTGAGAACCCATACACTCAAATGAAGACCTAACTACCATCTAGGCAATGGGAAGAGTTAAAAAGTTATTCAGATCTGTCACAGAAAAGACTGCTTTACCTTCCGGGAGCATCTCCCTTCTCATCAAACCACACCTCCTCTCCAGACACGCCGATGAATGAGGACTTGATGAGGAAGTCCAGGAGTTTCCTGCCGTCAATGGGCTTCATGGCATCGCAGAGTCCCACGTGGCCAGGGCAGAGGGCATGGTGCATGTTCTGTAGCCCATGTGCCATGGCATAGATGGCGTTGATGACAAACCCCATCTTGCTGTCCTGGACATAGTTTTCTTCTAAGCTTTCATTGCCTGCAACAATAGAAACAGATCACTGCCGAGGTCACAATCATGAAGACCAGGTCTGTATGTGTGTGTGTCAAGTGCTTCCAGGGCTTTCAGAGAAGGGAAAGAGCAATGGCAGTGGCAAAGCCAAGGCCACCTGTGCAAACTTCGTACTTTGGAGTGGCTTTGATGTATTCTACCTACAAAATGTTTCATGCAGTTTCATTTTCTGAACTCAATAATGGCTTTATGCAATATAGAACAAACTTCACAGAGGTAAAAATAAAGAAGTTTTCATGTATTATAAGCAAATCCTTAAAGAGCAAAGGAAATAACTTGAATTCGCTTTTGATTCACAGGAGCTTATATTAAAAGTCTCCTGTATCATGGTACTGTATCCTTTGTGACAGCCTGCAATTCATGGTAATTCCTGTTTGGCAGTATCTAACCCCTGATATTTCATTTGATGATTTCACTATTTTTATAATCTCTAGGGCCACAAAGCCCCCAATTTAGAAGAACTAGGTAGTATGAATCTCTTCCATATGATTGACAGTGCAGAAATATTTAAATCATATATTGCTATTAGATACCCAAGTAAAATATCTCTTGAGAGAGGAGTTGTACTACACATTCATGTTATCATTCAGTTTTTAACATATATATAATATATGTTATATAAAAATATAAAATATACATATACATATTTAAATTTCAAAAGCACTGTGATTATCTCTACCCATGCTGCATGTGAATAAATATTTCTCAATTGCCAACCATTTCACAGGAAACCTATGGCTTCAGATCTAAACTCCATATTGGAAGTTTAAACTTTAGGACTTGCATATGGATGAGAAATTTGGAGACCATCTGGATTTGATGAAATAAAGGTAACAAGTTTTAGAAAACAAAATGGATTTGGAGCACACCATTGGCATAAAAAAGACTTTCTACTTAGTTCCAGATGTCTGCTTTTCTGCAGTGGCTACCTGAGTGTGTAGTGAAGGGTCTAAGTGTTATGTTCCCAACGTCTAGTTCTGGAAAGTCAGAAGGCTCAGCTCCTTATGGGTGAAGAATGTGAGGCTCTCTCCTGTCAGATCCTCTTTGCTTCAGCCTAAACAGTTCACTGGACACGAAGATTCTTGAGCTGAAGACAATCAGAGGATTTTTAGGAAGTTGGAGACCTTGGAGTCTTTAGAATGAAAGAGAAAAAGGGTTGCCCTTGATGTTGGGCTTCAGATAAAAATAGAAATTTCCAAAGAGTTCCATTTAAAGGCTGATTTATTTAGGTGTAATTGAAAAAGTGACAATATATGTGTATCTATCCTAAGAATAATATACAAAATTCTCAGATCAGGTCGAAGGGGAAAGAGATTCAATTTAAACCCTCTTTCCAACTTTGCTTGATAAGACATTGCTAAAAGTATAATTTGCTAAAGTACAATATTTTCCAAATTGAAAGAAAATTTTCCAAGAGGAAATGAGGAGTAAGAGAAAAAGGGCATTTTAACATCAATACTTACAGAATAAGCATGGAAAGTTATGTAAGACAGAAAGAAAAGATCCTCATTAAAAAAATTACAACATTATCGACTTCTGTCTGTCACCCAGAACCCGGGCCTTTAATGTTAAGTTTTCTTTCCCTCAATTTCCAATCTTAATAGGATAAAAAAAGTAAATTAGGGCCGTTTGTCTGATAAGTTTTAAATAAGCCTTTATAGGTTAGCCCAAGCCCCCATATACTGGAGCTAAATACTAAAGCTGCTAGAACCAGAGACATTTCCAGGAGACAGAGACAGAGATAGGGAGGCACCCCAAAACCTTCAATGTTGCAGAAACTTAAATGATCTTCATTAATACTGAAAACACCCACCTGAATTCGGAGGTATTGAAATTAACATCAGGATCAAATTTTAGGAAAATAAACACACATCTTGTACCAAATGGAAAATTCTGTATTAGAGATAAACCTTATAGCCTCTGGATTTACTGTTCTTGTTTTAATAATCACTGTTTAAGATTTACTATATAGAGATGAGCAATCGTGTTGGTGTTCCCAGTTCAAATGTCTTAATGCAGTGGCTGTCCTGTGAATTCTTCATCCATCAGCACTAAGATAATAACCTTCCTGGATCTCTGTGAGAACAGTGTTTTCTTTTTGATCCTTATTTAAGGTGATAATAAAACTTACCCAAACTGGGTCACTTTTCAAAGGGAAAGTGAGTGTTAATAATGATATTTTTTTCCAGAACATAAACAAGGTGACCAAACAAGGCAAATTTGAGAAAACCAATACAATGTCTCTTGAGCCATGTGCCCTCTAACTGTACCCACCTATTGATGTTGTAATGGGTAAGATTTATGCACAAATATATACTTATAAATCATCAGTATGATATTTTATTACTTTTAACCAATTTTTACATTTATCTAATTTTAATGGCAAGTATCTACAATAATTTTTGAGTGTCAGTTAGCTACCTATAATAATAAGAGAGATTGAACGTTCACTATTATCCTGTCAAATAAACATTAATTTTCACCATTTTAAAGACAAGGAAAGAGTATGGTAGAACACGGGAACAAATGCCTTCTCAGTCCTTGTTCTTTCTGTTACACTCAGAGACTGCATGGTGCACACAGCAACCTACAGAGGAGGCACTCTTCTGACTGCAGAGGAAAAGACAACAGCACATTGGCCAAGTCAATTTGGGGGCTTCTCCCTGGAACTGTTCCACATGGATTCAGCTGCCTCTCTGACCAGAAGCGTTGGCATCCACCCCTTGATAACAAATCGTGATGCAGAAGCTCATCCTGTCAGATATTTGCAAGGTATTAGCTCATAAACTTTTCCCAAATAAACACCGACAGCTTTGTGTTTTGTGACAATCTGAAGTGAGCACACATACTTCCTTACCCTGTCAATCCACTGGCTCTGCACATGACAAGGGAGATGACCACAGTTAAGAACTGTCTCTTCAGCTCTACCCCAATCTCTTCCCTGTTGGTTCCAGTCTAAAGAGAGATCATTTGGAATCATGGGACACACAATTGGAAAATCAATGGCCTTCATAGGACCATTTTCTTTGTGAAAGCAACTGTCTCAGATAACGTTACAAGGACTCATGATCTGATAAACAAGATGTATTACAGGGTTCCCTGCTTCGCACCAGAGCTTATGCTTTCATGACCAATGAATAGAAAATAAAAAACGAATAACATTTCCACTTGGTAGGAAGGTGAAAACACTGATTCCCTGGGGTTTAGTGCCTTTTCATGACACTAGTCTCAGAGTTATTAGTGAGGAGGGAATTTCATGATTCATTTTCTGTGATGCGTTAACTATTTCAGACCACTAGGGTGTCATTAAACCATTACCTTTTCTAATATGCTAAATGGAACCAAATAATTGAGGTCGACTGTTTATTTGCTTTCAAAAGAATACCTGTCTAAGTGCTTCACAATGGATTGTGAAAATAGCTACCTTGATTGCAAATAGTAATCTTGTTCTTATTGCAAAAGCATGACGACTTTAAATTGCTACCCGAGTGTAGCAGCACATGGAGCTCCCATAGAGGCAGGATTAGGCATTGTACCTTCTGAAAACAGGAATTTCATGGTGGTTGGGAGAAATGTATGTAAGTTCTATCCATCACCATTTAGGATGGTTATTCAGCAGAGTGTTATAGCAGAAGAAACTCTGGAGCAGGAACCTGGACTGATGAGAATCTTCCATATATAGTCTATCAGCTATCTATTTTCAGCAAGCCGTGGAACATGGATAAGAGTCTCGACCTCCTCAGGTCTTAGTTTCCTAACTGAAATAGCACAAATGGATTAGACTATCTTCCTGAAAGCCTCTTTCCCTTCAAGTTCAATGTGTTATTTCTCCAATCCCACATTTACTGGTATATGCAGAGCCATTCACACACATTACCTTTTTTTTAGTGCTCACAAAACCACATTATCATTTGACAAATGTGAAAATTAAAGTACAGAGAAGTCAAGTCAAGGCTTGGAGGAAGGTCTTTCTTTCTCTTCACCTCAACATTCTTCATGAAGGAACTTACTGTGGAACACCTCGTACCTCCCTCCTTACCTAACAAGGAGAGGAGTGACTTGCTTTTATTAGTGGATTAGAAAAAGAAACAAGACATGCTCAGCCCAACTGTTTCCTTCATTTGGAGCCAGGCGCTTGACTCCAAGGTTCTGGCTGGTTCTCTGTTCTATAGTCAAGATGGGCTATACTAGTGGGCTAAGTTCAGCAGTACCAGTGACTAGATAGTTAGTCAACCCAATTCTGGGATAAACTATTCGAAAGTAATTTGTAGGCACATATCTTATCCATTAATCTATATTTCTATTCCATTTGATTTTTGTTGGGGTTTTTCTTTCAACTTTTAATAACTTTTTCATTGAAATAAAACTCACCTAAAGTAAAGTGCAAAAATCTTTAGTGTACTGGTCAATAAATCTCCACATTTGTACACACCTATGTAACTTCCACAAAGTTAATAAATTTATCCTAGCACTGCTTCATAGTTTTCAGAGTTCAGATTCTAAGCGTTTGATTTTTCTGGCACTACCTCAATTTTAAATTTACCAAAAAAAAAAAAAAAATGTTTGTTTCTAGTGCATAGAATACTATTGATATTCATATACCAGCTTCATATCCTTAAATCATACTGAATTTACTTATTAATCTTTTAAATATTCTATGTTCATTAATACTTCTAACAAAATGATATTTAATCCCAACATATCTGCCCCTCGATCCATTTATTTGTATCCAACTTTGGGAAGGAAATGCATTGGCTGGCCAACTAAAATCTTAGTAGTTCTAATCAAGTTCCCATGGCTATCAAGAACAGAGGCAAGCCAGGTGCAGTGGGGCATGCCTCTACTCCCAGTGGCTTGGGAGGCTGGGGCAGGAGGATCAGAAGTTCAAAACCAGCCTTAGCAATGGTGAGGCACTAAGCAACTCAGAGAGACCCTGTCTCTAAATAAAGTACAAAATAGGGCTGGGAATGTGGCTCATTGGTTGAGTGGCCCTGAGTTCAACCCTTAGTACCAAAAAAAAAAAAAAAAAAATGAGCAGAGACACTACTCATTCCCAGTCCTTCTCTGGCAAGCAGCTCTGTGCCTGCATGTTGCAACCTTGCCCAACAGGTGAAGCTGCACTGCAAATGGGACATGATATTTGTTAGCATAATGATCAGCTTGACATTTATCCTTTGCATGTGCCTCATGTTTTCCAAGTTGGAATGTCTAGATTTGAAAAAATATAGACTATAGATTGATAGGAAATTTAACTCCAATAAAGTAACCTTGTTGATATTTGTACTTTCTCTTGGGTTAATACAATCTCACCATTATGCATGCATGTCTAAGTAGTGTTACCTTTTCCAACCTAGACCCTTGGCATTAACTTCAAAAGAAAAAAAATCCTTCTTCTCATAATACAAGGAAGCATTTTGGGAAATTTTGCTAAACATGATTCTTCCTAGAGAAAATATTTTTCTGATTTGGGGGTATTTGTAGCTCTCCACTGATTTATTTTATCTGATAGAATTACATATTCAATACAGAATTTGATATAATGTCATTCAGATCAAAATAGATATGTCTGTAATTACTTTATATTATTAACTTATCAGGTAAAGAAAATGAAATTCATATTCCTTTAAATTGCCTGAGTATTAGATTTATTGAAGGAAGATTAATCAAGTCGTTTGTTTTTTTTTTTTAATAATGACCTCCAATGACTACAATGACCTCAATTTTGATTGAAGGTCTGGGCTGCTAAATTTTCTTCATGGTTTTTCCAGGGAGAATTTGCCATAAGATCCAGAACAGTTTAGTCTTGCCCATGTTCAAACATAGAATTTGTAATTTTTTTCCCTCTGATGTTATATTTTACTCTTTACCTAAAGGGTTTTCTCTGCTCACATCACAGAAAAATATGACCCTCCATTATTTTTGTTCAGCTTATTAAGATGTAAATTAAATTCTATGTAGGATGGAAAAGAAGAAAGGAGAATTGTTCAATTAAGTATATGCTATTATCACTGTTATTAATAGTTGGATTTCTATTGCTCAACCCCACCTGGTCTTATCATATGTGAACAGTACAGATATTTTTCTAAGTATATCATCACCGTCTATTGTTGAGAGAAATTCCCCCCAGTTATGACAGAAATAGCAGGCTCCCTGCAAATTGATGATAATATATGGTAAGCCTCAATTTTCTGAAAATACAATTACATTTAGCTAATTCATATTTCAAAAGATTATGGTGCATTTGAAAAACAAGAACAATCACTGGTGTGTTGAAGTGATGCTGAGGATCAGTTAGTAACAGACAGTGGAACCGTGGGGCTCTTCGTTTCTCTAAGGAGAGAAAACAGGGCTTCTTGCTGTGTGCCTTTGCTTTTATTATCCATCTGTCACAAAACAGTGTCATGGAGTGATAAACTACTCCCCCTGGAGTAACTCATCTTTGTAGTTCTGCAACGGCAGTTGGCAGGTAATTGTAGAGATGGGGTATGTGACAGGAACCTGGTAGCTTTAGTGACTATGGGAAGTGACTGTTGTTAAAATGGATCAGGAATCAACTTCCTTCTCAACAACCTGCTGGGTTAGAATCCTTTACCAACCTGCAACTCTCTGCCTCTTCTGCACTCCAAGGGTCAGATCTGTGCTTAGAGCACCACCACTCATTCTTTATAGATGTTGGGAAGGAGGCTTTCTCTTAGGTAAGTGAAGGAGTTCAGTGGATTATTGCTGTAGGATCCTCTTTGAATTCTGATCAATGCTTTGTTCTTTTCAAGTATCTCTAGTTACATGCTGCAGCGACAGGTTAATCCAATAACAGTGGATTTTGCAAAAAATATGAGAACTCCTTGTAAAAAACTCTACTTTTCTCTGATGTATTTTATTTAGGGTCTGACATAACATGTCTAATAACCAATACAGGGCCATGCTTATTAAAAATACAACTTTAAGTTGCATATGGCATTAACATTGTAAATCCACTCTTGATCAAATGTTTTTTGTAAGAGTAGGATTTATTGAAGGATAGATATAGGAACAGAACTCTCGCAATGCAAGAGTGGACCCGATAGCAGGTTTTCTCCCGTTATTGGTTTTTTGATCAACAAAATATAATATTTACACCTCAACAAGATGCTTCACAATAAAAAACTTACTTTGGGACATATAAAATAGTTTCACATCCTTCAGACTTTTTCCTGGAATTTTTATGTCAGGTAGACGAAATAGCATCATAGAACAGAAGCCAGTATGCATATTCTGGACATAGTTTGGGGTTTAATAAAGGCCATATATTTACAACATTCCTGAATCACCCGGAAATGAGATATACTATGGCTTCTCATTTCAGATTCACTTCCACAGAGCACTGTCAGTTGATCATTTACATTGATCTTTTGTGTAAATTTATCCACCCAGCTAGATTAACACATTATTTTTCCAGGTATCACAACTGTAGGGATTTCTTGAATGTCATGTTACTTTTTACATGTTTTCTCTCAGCAGTATCTCTTGAAAGAATAAGATTTGGAATTCCTAAGGGCCTAATAAAAATTTATGTCTACTGAGACTTTAGTCAATATCTGTCACAGAAATTAAAAGAGTAGCTCCTAAGATAAATGTTGTCAAGAGCATACAGCTGAAGAGCTCTTAGCAGAATCTACCAGTGAAACAAATGCAGGGTCTAGAGTCCATGCAGATATGTTTGGATTTGTAAACCACTCAGCTCAGGCTGTGAGGGGAATATTTACAGAAACAAGAAAGCGAAATATTCTATAATAAGAAGGATCACCTCACAAGGTCAAGGGACTGATCCAACCCTATTAAAATTATACTCAGGAATGGAATGCAAGCACTCTACCTTAGTTGGTAGAGTTGCTTCCCATGGGATATGTTAACATTTCTGAAATCACTGCACATATGTATAACAAGATTAAACAAATTATAAATAAATGGCAGGTAGTATAAGCAAAGTTTATCAGCCTTGGAATAGGAGGTTATAAATAAGCAAAAAGGGAAAGCCACAATGAATCAGGTGGTACTGGATGGAGCTGAAGATATCAGTATGAATTTAAGTTTAATCTATGAAATCATAAATTTGGGTAGCAATGTTTACATGTGTTTTGGTAAACACATGTTTCCTAGTTCTGTCCACTGAAGCAACAGTACCCCAAAGCCACCAACAGCCAGTCGTTTGTTGAAACAAACCCTGCATTTATTTCACCAGTAGATTCTACCGAGAGCTCCTTGCCTAAAAATTGGTGAAATCTGAAGACCTTGTGTTTTAATTCTACTTTGAAAAAACTGGGGGGTGGGTCAGGACTCCTTGGGAGAAATAACCTGTTATAGAGAAAGGACAGCAAATATATAAAATGAGACTAGAGTAACTTGTAGTGCCAGAAGTGAATAAATCCTAAAAATATAAAGCCATGGAACTATGTCAAAGGGACACTAAAGTCAAGTGAAGAACGTTGAATGGCCAAAGCTAAGACAGTTTGAGAAATGAAATAAATAATGCAGTATGGATTATAGTCCATAGTATTAAATACAAGCTCATACCAATATAAACAAATATTCAAATAAAAATTAAATGGGGAGAAAAGACAAATCTTCTGTACAAAATAATTCCATAGAATTTATGCAGATATTCTATTCTCAACAAGGTACAACACAACTCTCCACTCCTTGAGGACAGAATATTCTTAGTGCTTGCTTTCAAAGCTCATAGTAGAAGAAGGGGCATAAAAGTAAACTTACAACACAGAGACCTGGTTAACACCACCTTAACCAGGTGATCAATGTTAACATCATCTGTGATAAATTAATGTGTATACTCTGGAGAAGATATTTCACATCTGCAGCATTTATCCCCCATCATCCCACTGTAACTATGAGATCATCTAAACTCAAATTTAGGGACATTCTACAAAATATATAATCAGTACTCCTAAAATTTGTCAAGTCACTATAAATAAGGAATGTTTGGGGACTGCCAAGGCTTGGAGGAACTCAGTGAGACCCGAAAAAATAATGCAGTGTAATATGCTAGACAAGATTCTGGAATAGAAAAAGGAAAATTTGTTGAAATCTAAAAAAAAGTTGGGATTTAGTTAATGATAATGTATCAATATAAGTTTATAATGTTGCAAATGTTACATAGTAATATAAGATATTTACTACAGGAAAAAGTGAATTGTAGGCATATGAGAACCCTTTACACTATCTTTGTAACTTTTTTTAAGAACTAGAATGCAATCTTTACTTTTAAAAAAATGCCCAAGATTTACCATCTTAGTCCAGCATCATGTATAAGCAATAACATGACTGGATGCTTGCATTGTGACAGAACGTCAATTAGATGCTTGGCATGTATTATTTTATTCTCCTCAGAAGGACTTATCAAATGAGTGATATTACTATCCCAGATTACTGATAAAAAAATTCAAGGTCTAGTGAGTCAAATGATTTGTGTAAGGAGGTCACACTACCACATAGCAGTAATCACTAAATCACCCTGCCTGTCTCACCCCAGAATGGTCTTAAGTACTACATTCCTGTCTCTTATTTAGTTGCAGCCAAGGAGTAATAGCACTCAGCAGTATATAAAAATATGTGGTTTCCCACTACACTGATAAATGGTTGTGTGTATGAAATGAAATTTGCGATTGGTGGTAGACCACAACATTTCATCCCATGATGAGGTTTTTCTGCTTTATTTCACATGAATGATGTTAAGATAGAGGCAGAATTATTTTTTTGGTTTTTTCATATAGATGCTCTATTCATCACTTCAAAGAGAGGTTAAAATTAATAGGCAAAATGCATTTGAGAAGAAACACACCACTGAGAATCATAAGTCTCCATTCCATCACCTTCCGATTGACCTAGCTATAAGATATGGTAAACTGATTCCCCCAAGGTTTTTTTTTCTTTCTAAACAAGAGATATGTTTATTTAGCTAGTGAATATGTAGAATAATACATTTTTACTTCATGACCCGCAATCAGGCTCACAAACACCCAGAAAAAGGAATTAAGGATTTTAAACATAGTTATAAAGGTCATAAAAAGTCTGATTAGACTGAGGTACATTTACTCAAAATATTGAGGTTCATTAAGTGGTAGCAAACTAAATAATTCCTCAGACAAATGCACATTTCTCAGTATACATATAATTGAGGGAAGGAGAGGAAAAGAATGTGCATTAACTGGTGAAATCCACCAAGCTGTGTATCAATAATTCTGTTACACCAAACAGTTTGAAGACAAGGAAAATGTCCTAATATAATTTTAGATTATGTTTCATTTGGATAAAATAGAGCTTAAGGTTGCTTTGCCATATTAAAAGTTTACTATAATAATTTTCACATAAACATTTATACTTGAACTCCACAACTAATATGGCATGATTAGTTTGCTTTTAATCTGTTGAAATAGCTAAAAATTGATCATTTAAAAACTACAACAAAGAAAAATTTGAAGCAGTGTGACTCTTACATCATTGAACTACTTCTAATGGTTAACTGTTAGTATTTAACAAATTCAAAGAGTTAATGAATCCTTGCATTCATTCAGTCTTCTGTGGCTTAGCTAGGGTGCATAATTAAAAAAGACAGCAGATACTGGTAAAAGCTTCAGGACAGAAAGTGCTTGACAAAGTTACAGTTCTCAAGTGTGTTCAGTGTGAGTATAAGGGCAGATGTGCTGATGAATACCGTTATATGAAGAGTCGGTTTTTATTAAAGTGTTCAAAGATGTCACCTTAAACAGAAAAAAAAAAGCTTTAATAATGTCTGCATTCCTAGATGCTCCATGGTCATTCTTTTCAAATGCAGTTGTTGTTCATGTGCTTAAGAAGCTTGAAGGATGCCTTCTGTTCCAAGGGGAGATACCCAGAGAAGATTAATTTTACAATCCAATTAAACGAGTGGCCCCTTAGGCAGGCATACTATCGTGGTTGTTAATATTAACTTTGGAGCCACATTTTAAGAAAAATACTTGGAAGAGGTTCTTGAATGCCACAAGAAATCCCCAAACAGCACCATGCTCAATGTCTATAATTAAGGCAAGTGCATTGTTGGGGTTAGAGCTTTGCAAATTGACCAGTCTCAAGATTATCAAAACACACTCAACAAAGATGTGCTTTGCAGAACATATGGAACTGAGTGTCTCTGGGCTAATATTTCTGTTTGGTTACTAGGATGCCATTTACCCTTTTTTGTATGAGGGCTTCAACAGGTGATGCAGTCCTACTGAAATACTGATTAGGCAACCTGTCAAGATTTTCCCTGTTGTCTTCTAGTTATTCTTAGATAAGGATAACAGGAGACAAACACAAATGTGGTTGAGAGATTTCTTTATTTACACCTATTTAACTCTTTCATTTTGGGGCTCCACCTGGGCTGTTTCTAATAAAATAAGAAAATTATCTTCAAGTAGCGCTTGGAATTTAAATGAATTATGAATGTCTCCTCTACCCCAGTATTATATATTTGAGTCTCAAAGCCACATAAACAAGGAGCTAATGCTAGAGGGACTGAAGAAGGCAAAGAATAGACCATAATATTCTGCTAGTAATTAAAGTTGAAAATCAAGAAAGCAGAGATAATGGGCCACAGTTAGTCATAGCCAAGGCTATGTTGAAGGATTAAATATTGCATACTGGTAGTTCATTATAAAAGAAAGAAGTCTAGGTTAATATGCTAAATTTATACCAAAACCTGTGTTTTTTGAAGACAACAAATCCTGGTTCTGGGTGCAAAATCCAGTGATTGTTGAACTCTTTCTTACCAGGAGTATGTGTTCTTACACTTTACTGGAGTTAGATAGTTGTGTGTGCATTCAAAGCACTGTAGTATTTAAGGACTAGCTGTTTGTAGCATCCTCCAAGTAAACTTAACATAGAAAAGGGAAATCTTCCCATTAACACGGGGCATGCAGAATTCTCACAACACTGTGAGTGAGGTTAGAAGGATGGCTTTGGTCCCCCTGCACCAATTTCTTACATAGCTAGGAACAAAAAGACAGCAGCAGAGATTAATTCTATCCTCAACCAGGCATAAGAAAGCCCTTGTAGAAATTAGTTTGCTGGAGAAATAAGCCCTGAAATAAGGTATGTCTATTCACCTTGAACATGCTCAGAAATATTTGGGAAAGGAAAGGCAGGAACTTTGGTCAGTATGACACTGCCACATTGATCAAATATGACAGCTTTTTCTAGTGGTGAGGTTAGCAGGAAAATCATTAAAAGCATCTTCTCTAAGAACATACCTGGCATTGATTTTTTCAGCCTTGACCTGTGGAAGCTCTCAGAACTATAAAGTGAAGGCAGCAATGATTTCACAATCATCAAGTGTGTGTGGAATATGCTTATGGACTTGCTTTCAAAACTTCACAGCAGTAGAAGGGAAATAAAGATAACTTTAGACTACAGAGACACCTTAATATTCTGCACTAACATAAATGGGAACCACATACACAATTCCTTGGATGTTTCAAAGTTATATTAGACCTCTGGCCTATTTTGTGTGACAGAGGGATATTATGATTTAGCTGTGAGTTTCTAATGTTTCTGGCTTCCTAAAGTTGAGTGCTACCATGACCCCTGTTCTAGGAGCCCAGAGTAGATTGCAATGCAAAGGAAAAGGAGAGGTGAGGGTCATTTTGCTGCCAGAAATCCACCATGACACTTTCCTAATTATCCTGCCAGTTGTAAAACCTCCATCACACTGTGGGAGTAGACTCCACCTGCAATGTAAGCACAACTTTCCTGTCTTCACACAGTAGTAAGAGTTACTTAAATAATAATCCTCTACATTATCTCATTGTTCTCAGAGTGACTGATTGACAGCTCAGGAATAGGATGAGGTTCCAACTGAGTTTGATTATTATTGATGGTGACTATAATAATTTAAGAACGTTCAAAGGGAAATCTGATATGATGACTATAAGCTATCACTCGAGATTATTGAATAAAAACTTTAATATAAAATGAAATGTCTAAAATATTAGTCAAATTAGGAGCTCTTAATGTCTGTAGAAATAAAATAAGCTACTGTGTCAAAATGGAAAAAAATCAAAGGGGGGAAGTTTAGGCAATTACGTTAGTCTGAAGCAGTAAATGAGAATGTTCTTCAAATCCCTTAAAGGTAGAACCAAAATTATATTCCATTTCAGGTTTGTGAACTGAGTGGGGTTGGGAGAGAACTGTTCATAGCTATGTTTCACTCTTGCATGGGATGAAGATATCAGTACCCAGAGTAACAGGAATTTCTATTAGTGTTTAGAATAAAATTAACAGGAGAATACCAGATCATTCATTAAAGTTATTCAACAGAAAAAAGAATGTCATACTGCAGGGATTTCATTCTGATATTGAAAACTGCTACCTGGTCATCCATGGAGTACATTTTATTTCCAAGTCTGTGTTATTTGTGTATAATAAATTGTCAAATTGTTTGGGTCCAATTGTAAGGGTAAGGATTTAGGATAGAAACCAGTCATTGGAATCCCAGGAAAGCTTCATGAGGAGGCTGACCTAAGACTCCTATTATCAAAGATAAGACTCAGTAAAGAGAGGAGGAATAAGAGGAAGGGGCACCTATGCAGTAGCAATTTTGATCAAGATGCAAAATGGAGAGGAAGTACTGAGTGATACAGGAAGGATCTAAGTTTTATGAATAGGGTTAATAAAGATAGCAAAAATATTTTTAAAAATATTATTTATTGAACTTTAACAGTGAGTCAGAGGACTTTAGATTTGAAACAATAAGTCAAAATGAGGCCTTATTCATCTTCAGTTGAGAAGTCTTAGGCTACTTCCTAACAGTATTACTTCCTTTTAGGCCTCATTTCCCAGATAGTGTCTAGTCTACTGTGACTACCCAAAACAAGCATGAACTTCTGAGTCTAACTGTAAGCCTTAGAAACCCATGAGATCTCAAGGAGGACAGAGGAACTATTAAAGCAGAGTTAACATTCTTCTATTAGTCAGGTCTTGGGCCAGAATTTAAATGAGATGGAGAATCTTGTTAGGGCTGAACTTCAACAAATAGTTTAAGTGGCTTCAACCCTAGTCCATTTTTTTCTATGCCTACCCAAACACAGATTTAAGAGTCTTGAGCTTGTATAATTAAATAAATATTGAAAAAAGACATATCTAACACAGCCCAATAAAATGGCTCCATTGTCTTCTACAATATTACAAATATTTGGTCTGTTGGTGATTAGAAATATAGGAAGTTCTTCTTTTTCTTTTTTTAATACAAATGTTTATATCATTTCATATATGATCATTTCCTTAGAATTAAATCTTCACAGTAAAGTTGTTCAGTCAAGATGTTTCTTTAGACTCTTAATGCATATTGAAATTTTTTCATTCAGAAAAAAATTGGACATTTATACTATCATCAGCTACATATCTAAATACACATTTTACCACACCTTGACCAACATTTTGACAGTATCATTTTGTAAAATATGTGCCCATTTGACAAGTAGAAATTTGCTCCTTTTGTTTGCTTTGTTTGGTTACTAGGATGAGTAAATCTTTTTCTTCCTGTGCATTGTACAATCTTGTATCTTGTATTATTGGTTTTAAGCTGATATTGTTTTTAATTGATTCTTATAGTATAGTATTTTCAAGTAGACATAATTTTTCACCATTGTGAATTTTGTTGCAAATAAACAAATAGAAGTCTGATTTACCAAGCATGTGATTGCACAATAAAGCTTTAAGATGGACATTTCTTGGCAGGTAAGTAGCTGGAAGCAATACCTCTGAATTTCTGCCATAAAACACAGAAAGTGGAGTTGTATACAGGCAGCAATTCCAGGGACTAGGAAGCTGGCTTAATATCTCTGTTAATACTTAGATTAGTGTCTTTGTTTACTTTGTCTAACAAATATCTTAGTAATATCTCTCCCAAGTGAAATTATTTTATTGAAGCATTAAATTTCATTATTAGTTTTCCTAATACGTGAGAACATTTGATGGCCACCTACAACTTTACAATTGTTTTTTAAAGAAGGAAAGGTAGCAGAAGAAACCAGACATAGAGAAATAGAAGCATTCCTAACCTTCTATGGACATCACCAAGCAGAACGCAGAACACAAGAGGGCTTGGGCGAGGTTGGACCTAGGAAGTGGGCCTCTGGATTCTCCTGCACAAGCCTAATGAGAAGGTAGAACTCTGGCCCAGGAAGTATTGCCTGGGCTGCTGTATTGCACACCTCCAGATGGTGCCATTCCTACAGAACACAGTGATGATCATGCCCTTGGAGTTATGTAACCCAGAATCCTTCCCAGAACCAGGGACAGGGTTAGGTAAATAAGTTCAGCAGGAAAGGGAGACTCTGGGTTGGAATCATGGAAACAAGAAATAATGGAGGAGTAATGCAGATGCCTGTTAACTCAAGGGTGACCAGAGTGGACACCCTTTCCATGGGCAGATTCTAGAGCAGGGCTTCACTCTTTAGGGAAAGGATTATGAAGAACAAGTTTTAAGAAACTGTGGTCCTGTAGAAGCTACTAGGAAAGGAACTCAAGCACAGAAAAAATAGACAGTTATTGGAAACTGGGTTTAGAGAAGAACTACGTCTTAGGATCAAAGCAGAAGAATCACCTTTTGTGGGAAGAGGGTGGAACCAGAAAGACAATGCTACAAATGGGTAAAGTTGATCATGCTTGAATTGAGAGATGCAACAGATAGGATTGCAGCCCTGTTTAGATCACTTTTACCAGTCAGACACCCACAGTCCAGTAGCTGTCACCAATTGTCTGGCCTTCAGAACATGCCCTGTGGGATCAGACTGAACCTTTTCTCCAGCTAAGAAATGCATGCCTTAACTTATTCCAAGCCCTATCCTGCTCTCCTACCTCGCCTCTTGAGGACATACCTCAAAAGATCAGTAGCAGAATCTCTGCCTTCAGCTCTGCTTGGAAACTCAACTTCAGATAAACAGATGGCTTGGAAGCAACTATATCATAGTTTATAGGTTGGAAATTCTAATTTTCCCAGCTTTCCTTCACATCAAAATTGATTTCAGTTCTGTCTTCATTGGACACTTTTAATGTTATCTGTTAAAATTCAGATTCCTGGATTCCATCATAAAATATTCCACATTGTTAGGGCCCAGAGTACCCTGGGAGTCTCATGCACTTTAGCAATTAAGAGTCATGTTCCAGGAGTTGGAGTAGGAAGAAGTTATTGATGGAAATCAAGTGGGTGGGTAAATGAAGCGAAGAGGGGCACAGGAACTGTGACTGACAGCTGGAGCAGAAAGGGAGATTGAATGCCTGGCTAGCACAATGTGATGCAAATGAAAGACATCTCTGCAATGAAAGCAGCTTTCTCAGGAAGCAACCCAGAGCATAAAGATACTAACTAGAGCACCATGTGCCCTTTGTTAGTTGGTGTCACTTGCTGACCTTAGGGTCCTTGCTTATAAAATAGACACAATAAGGCCTTCCACTTAATAACTCTTAAGCAGGTGATGGAGATAGACTAACAATATCGTAGGTGCCCTGTGCCAACTGAAGGAAAGGGAACCACATAAACTCAAGTTAAAACTCTCCTGGCTGACTTTCAAAACCACAGCAGAGTTTTGAAATCTTCCAATATTCATGAAGCGCTAATGAAGTTCAAGAGGCTGCAAATTTCATTTGCAAGATGTCAGTCAATGAAGGGGATTTTTTATTCGATATCTGAATTATTCCTAATGGAAGGCAGATAGCATCTATAAGACTTCTGCAACTGGAGAGTCATATTTGTTTTAGCAGTCAGGCTGCAAAATGAATAATAATTTTTTTCTCATTAAATTTTGGCTGAATTTTGAAGGGAAAAGGACTTTCAAATGAAGAGAAATTATTTATACAGGAATTCATGCAAGGATGAAGTCTGGTCATATATCACCCGGTCCATGGAATGGTCATGAGCTGAGAGAAAATGAGGTTGTCATGACAAAGGCCTCGAGCTTGTGGTGATTTATTAGTAGGAAACAAGGAACCAGGACACACTATTAGCACATGAAGATGCAGATAATGAGGTATTGGGTACCTTCCACTCCACGTATCCACACCAGTACAGGAAATCTGCTTTCTCTGCACTGTCGCCAGAGAAGCTGTTGGGAAGCATGTCTGGAGAAAGGCCAAAGGGTTTTCATTCTCGTCTTAGCGTATTTGCATTGACCAATGCATCTGTAAGTCACTAACAAATTCTGGCCTCTGCTTCTCCATACATATCAATGAAAATAATAGAATCAGCTTTCTAAATACTATATGAGAAAACTAACCTGGTGCTTCTGTTGTGTGGCTATGCACACAATAGGACTTTTGTGGTATAGGTTCTTCATCTTAAAAATTGAGAAGGGATGATTGAGGTGAGACTTCAACACTCTACTTTCGATTCTAAGTATGTTCAGACTGTCCTTATATCAAATGTCATCCACTGATTGGGAACAAGGATGCTTAGTTACCCATGATTTTCACTGAGACCCTGAGGACTAGTAAAGATGACCAAAGAACCCAGCTCTTTCTGCTCACTGGTTTTCACTCTCTCATTCCCCAACACTTAGGTCAGGGCTGATAATTAAGGTCAGATGTACCTGCATTCCTCCTCTTTGCAGCTGTTCCCTTCCTGATACAAATACTAATTAGCAGCAAAATAAGCTGAAGGCAAAGGGAGAAAGAAGAGAAATTAGACTAAAGAATAAGGATTTTAAAATAACAACGGGTAACTTACTTTTCCTCAATTTCCTTCCCTAGATTTAAAGGAAATGAATATTTAAAAAGAAGAGAAAGAATCAGAGATTTTTTGCTTAAGCTAGGCAAAACATATGATCATGGATGAAACGTGGATAGAATGACCATCTCAGGATCTCTGTTGTTGTCTCCTGTCCATTATTTATGTCCATATAAGGAAGGGCCTGATTCCTTGGGAGCTAGTATGGTTTGCATATGTGGCGTCCCTTAGAAGCTTATGTGTGAGGTAATATAAGAATGTTCAGAGGTGAAATGATTAGATTATAAAGCTGTAACCTAATCAATGGGTTAATTCACTTGAATGAATTAGCTAGGTGATAACTACACACAGGGAGGTCATGGCTGGAGGAAGTGGGTCACCGGAGGCATGCCTTTGGAGTTTATGTATTGTCCCTGACAAGGAGCACCCTTTCTATGCCTCTTGGTTGTGATGAACTGAGCAGTTTTCCTTTGCCATGACCTTCCATCATGACATTATTCCTCACCTTGGACCCAGAGCTATGGAATCAGATGTCCATGGACCAAAGTTCGCAAACCATGAGCCACAATACACTTTTCCTCCTCTAAGTTGTTCTGGAGGGGTCTTATGGTCACAGTGACACAAAATTGATTCACCTAATACATGACTAGAATGCTCTCTCAGGCCACCCAAGTTTCTCCTGAATATGACAGGCAATTCAGCATCTACATTTTCTCACATTTCTACTAAAAAGTGAAGTCAAATCTATCTTTAATTCCTTTCTTAACCATTGTCCCAAATAATATGTACAGAGGTGTCTAAGTCTCATATAGTATAGTTATGAAAAAAAAATGAAACAACACTTTTTTGATTTGGCAATCTAAACAATAGATTATACAATTGAGAAACACTACAAGGATGGGTGGAGGACTTCTTACTCATCTTAGGGGAAACTTTGAAAAAAATCACAAATATGAAGCAAATGAATAGTGTCACTTAAGTGCCAGTAACTATCCTTCTGACAGGCTACATTCTAGGCATAGTAGCTGCCAGGGGTTGCCATTTACTTGAAATAAGAAGGTGCCTTAGGAGGACAGTATGCTCCAAAAATGGATAGGGAGTAGTAATCCATTGTAACTTATTTATAGAAGGAAGAATGGCCCCCAGCAGATGTCTACACCCTACTCTCTGGGGCCTGTGGATATTACATTACAAGGCAAAGGACACAAGTCTTATGATAGGGGATTATTCTGGATTACTCAAATCTAAACCACTAGAGCCATTAAAATCAGAAAACTTTCTCTGCAATCAGAGTTGCAGAACAGAATCAAAGAGACTTGAAGCACAGAGGGACTTGACCCATTGTTGCTAGAGTGGTCATGTGGAAAATATGAAAAAGTAGGGGGAAAGCCCATAGGAACCACTTCTAGGAACAATTGCTGGTTGACAGGCAGGAAAGAAATGTGGACCTTAGTGCTATAGCTGCAGGGAACTGAATTCCACCAACAACCTAAATGAGCTTTGATTGGATTCATCCCCAGAGCCTTATGAGATGCCAAATAAGACTCAGTTGAGCCATGCTTTACTGAGACTTAAGGCCTACAGAAATGTTGGGTAATAAATGGGTATTATTATAAGCTGCTAACTTGGTGATAATTTGTGAAGGTGGCAATAGAGAACAAACACATCTGTCATTGGCTGATGTGCATGTTATAGTTAGTTAACTATAGAGAGTACATAGAATGATACAAGGAAGATGACAACTGGTTTTCATATTTCATGAAAATATTATAATAAATACCATACTGGTATAAGGGTACTTCCCCCTAACTTAATTAAACAATAAAGAAATGCTCATGTCCCTGAAAAAAGTAATGTGCTGTTTCCATTCTTGTGCTATGATTCCCTCTGATTCCCATGCTATCACATACTTTAAAGATCAATTTTTCAACCAACCAGCTGATGACACTAAGGCCATACTTCAAGGGCAATTGTTGGTCAGGCTACTTTTTTTTTTTTTTACTTAGTACAAGCTCAAAGTCATCTTCAAAAATACACATGTTGGAAGTTAGAAAGTTTTTTTTTTCCATTAAGAAAATAGGACAAAACTGGCACCTATTTGTACTCTGCTTACTTCACTACAAAGTAAAGGGTGACGAGGGTATAAACACCCTTATGAAGAGGGTATAAATAATTCTGCAGATGAAGGAATTGACCTTGTTTTTGGTCCATAACTAGTAATCAGCACACCAGGGACAGAAGTACATGGGGATCTTTAGCACTTTTCTGGGTGACAATTAATTTTGCCTTTTGCTTATAACAGGTTTCTGAATTTGTTATCAGGATTTTAAGCTGCATGTACAAACATACACAGATACAAACACATATTAAACAATAGTGAAACAGTCTGTTCTTTGGCTTGTATATACTTTTTCCCAATTCTAAATTTATATGAATTTTTCCCTAAGAAGAAAGAAAAATGTAAAAACACAATATTTTCTTGCTCTTCAGAGATTTATCTTTCCTCCCCTGATGAATTTTCTCTGGACTGGCACAAACACTTAGAGCCAAGGCCTGAGTGAGACAAAGCTCTACAAGGGCACAAAGAGTATATTCGGGGGTAGATGATGGACCATGTCAGGCAGCAATGTGAAATCCTAAATGCTCCCCAATTCACTGCTCTGCTGAGAATCCTTCCCCTGATGATGTAAAACTGCAAGGCCCTCTGCATTTTCTTTTTCGGCATGAATCTGACTTCACAATTAGCACATTTTTTAATAGCTGTGCTTCCCCATCCTGCCAGTCTCTGTATCTCACATTGAGCATATTATTATCTCAATCAATCCTGCTGTTACATATGCTCAGGTCACATTAGCTAATTGAATCATGTGAGTCCCATCACTTCAACTGGACTATAAACTTCTGTGGGTAAAGACATAATTTTATTAATCTTTTTCACTCCATATCACATTTTTATATACTCACATGGTGCTTGATACATAATTGTACAGAATAAGCATCTCATAAATTTACATACATTTAACCCCAAAGAGTGGAGTGATCTTGCCTTTGTACCAGAATATATGTATTAAGTGTTGTCTCTTCCAATAAAAATGCTAAAGAATTTTAAGAAAGCAACATTATAGAAAAAAAGCAACTAGTACATTGAGGATAACAGAAGACTAGCAACGTAGTATTTAGACTTTGGGAAGAGAAAAGATACAGAGGTATTAAGAAAAGAAAAGTAATTTTTGAATCTAAGATAAAATTTGAAAATTTGCATTATAGCATTAGACTAACAATATCACTATAGCATATTAAGATTTGTTAAGTGTGGAATGAAATATAAAATAAAAAAAAACCACAAGTGATGACTTTGATGAAGTGAAAGTGTCTGGGAAAATCTCTCATTGGTTTTGGTTGTTATTTCAACTTTATTAGTAGAACACAAACATAAAAATTCAATTCTTTCTGAAAACTTTCTCTCTCTCTCTCTCTCTCTCTCTCTCTCTCTCTCTCTCTCTCTCCTCATTCTACCATGAGGTGAGCAGCTTCTCTCTTCTGGGCCTTTTCCCCATGATGTGCTCCTTGACCTTGAGCTAAGAGCAACCAAGTTGGCCATCTGAGACCTCGAAAACTATGAGCCCTAAATAAACTTTTCTTCCTTAAAACTGTTCTTGTTGTGAAATTGAATTACTCTGACACAATAGTTGACTCAAACAGAAACTGGTACTGAGAAGTGATGTCATTGTGGTAACTAACTTGATCATACGATTCAGAAACCTTTGGAGTTGGTTGGTGGGAGGAATTTTTAAAAGTTTAGAGATACAAGCTGGAAAAGCTTTAGAATCCTTTTAAGTGGAGCTTAGTGGGTGATTCTGGTGGGAACTCAAAAGATAAGAATGCTTGTGGATGTGGACTGTGCTTATGAGTTTTCAGAAGGAAATGAGGACTCTATTGGGAATTGGACTAAAAGACACTCATATTATATTCTGGATAAGAACTTGGCTACATTTCCCCATGTCCTGAATCTTTGTGTAAGGTTGAATTTAAAAGTAATGGACTAATTAATCTGGTGGAAGAAATTTTAAGGCAGCAAGCATTCATTCACTGGTGTGGCAGAATTTGGCTACATTTACTGGGAGAATCAAGAGAAGAAAACATGACTGAAGGACTTTAAAAACTTGTAGTTTGGTCAGATAAGTGCATGCAAAACTGGGGCCAAAGAAAGTGTTCTTGTTGAAGAGGTCACAGCCCCTAAAGACATGCTAAGTACTTTGCTTAGAGGTTAATAGGAAGAATGTCCTGAGGACACCTCAGAAAGTTGAAAGACCACACCCAAGGGGCAAGCAGGATGACCCCATGAGCTCTTTTCAAAGGAATTTTCCCTTCTGCATCCTTGAGCACCCTGCTCACACACGAATGCCTAGGAAATTATTTCATCCTGCTGAGTTGTACAGTTACTCAAAGGCCTCTGCAAGCCTGATCCAGGAGGCCCAAATATTGTGAAAGCTGGCAGTCTACCTTAGTGCCATGCACATAGTGCTGATTCTGCAGAAATACAGGATGCTCAAGTTAGGATGTCATGGATGCTTCCACTGAGATTTCAGGGAGAGGGCTGGGAGGACAGATAAAGTGCTGCAGGACAAGTGTCCCTGCAGACTTCTCTGAGAAGGCAGTAAATGAAGATGTAAAGGTGAAGTTGAAGCTGAAATAGAGCCCTAATAATTAAGAGATGCCAGCAATGTGGACTGTCTACCAAGAAAAGCTGCTGGGTGCAGAAAGAGCCAGGCTAAAAAAAAAGCCCATGTGCAGTATAACTGGCAAGGCCAAGGGCCAGGACTTCCCAAACTCTTTTGAACACCTTGTGTCCTAGATGTTGTATATAGAGTTATAGGACCTGTTTACCTGGCTGGGTTTTCAGTCTTGCTTTGGCCCCATCCCTTCCTTCTATGCCCCTATTCCTCCCTTTTGGAAAAAGAATATTTACTCTGGCACTGTATATTGGAGATATGAAACTTGTTTTTATTTTTACAGGGGCTCGCAGCCAAAAGGTTGACTGGAGGCTCAGAGGAGACTTTGTTCTTGAGCTAGACTTTTGGGCAAAAAAGTTTTTTGTTAACACTATGAGACTTTTGGATATAAACTAAATGCATTTTGCATTGTAAGATGGACATGAGCTTTTTAAGTTCAGAGGTAGAAGGTTATGGTTTGGATGTGATGTGTCCCTCAAAATCTTTTGTATTGAGGTAGGAATGTTCAGAGTTATAGTGATTGGCTTGTGAGATCTGTAACCTGATCTATCCTAGTTTGAATGAGTGTAGGTACTGGGACATAACTAGATTAGATGAATCACTAGGGTGTTTATTCCCTGTGGCCCATTACCTCCCCTGCGCGCGCGCTCTCTCTCTCTCTCTCTCTCTCTCTCTCTCTCTCTCTCTCTCTCTCTCTCCCAAACTCCCATGAATTGAGAATTTTCTTTTTCTGGACCCTTCTCCCATAATGTTCTTCCACATCTTGGTTGCAGAATAAGGATTTAGTGATCTCTGAACTGAGACCTCTGAAACTGTGAGTCCAATAATACTCTTTCCTCCTCCTGTGGGTTGTTCTTATTTGGTAATTGAGTGACAGCAATGCAAAAGTTAACTAATATTGAGGCTCCAATTTCCTCAGGCTGATTGATTCTAACCACACTGCCTCTCTTCCCACTATTCAAGAAACTTGTTGCTATTCAATTTTTTCAACTGGAATCTCAGTTTATATAGTTTTACATTTTTTCCCTTGATGCTAACAAATATCCTACTTTCCACTGGAATGTTAAGTCAGTTAATAAGAACTCTTGGGAAATTTGAGAAATTTTGGAAACCACATAAAGTATGTCTAAAAGCTTAATGAGATTCACTTTTGATGCTCCACTTCTTATCTCTGTGTCTTTGACCACTGTCTCCAAGATACTTGTACTCATGTCACTGGTTTCATGATGCATGATGTCATCTCTCCACAGTGCCCTACCTTAGTCAAGAAAGTGAGACTTCTCAGGATCCTAACTACTTGTGACTGCAGTCCGCCACAAAACTTGTGAGCATGTCCCTCCTGTCTTTCACCATGGAGCTACAGCAGCATTGAGGCCAGTCTTGAGCTTCCATTCAAGACAGAACATGATGGGTAAAAGGAATTTTGAGGCAGTGAAAGATTTTGGGCATGGAATCTCTGAGAAATGCTCAATGTCATCTTTCATACATTTTATTTTTAATTCGGTGTATTACACACTTATCTTGTTATTGTGCCTGGTAAGGAGGGAATATTAAAATACATCATGCATACACTATCTCTGAGGAAATTAGGGTCTAAGAGAGAAGTCTGAAAATATCTTCAAGAAATACAAAGCCTCCTCGTAGAGAGTTCAAAGATATGTAGATAACCTATGGTAACAGATGGTCCAAAGGTGGGGGGAGGTGGGGTTGGGGGAATTCACACTGAGACCAATGACATGGCATTTACCAACAAGTGGATAAACCATGCTGCTCCTTGCTAGTGACCTTCCTTGACCCACTGGAGATATGGAATAAATTAGGTCCAAGGTAGGTTTCTCCTCAGGGTCATGGGATCCTTTCTCCTCAAGTAAGGAATCAAATGAAGATAGTAACAGAATTCTCAACTTCTCAATATCAATAACCTTTTCTCTGAACTGAGTATTTTGGGAGCCTGTGGAAATGGCTGAACAGGAAAATTAAGAATTCAAGAAAACAGAAATAAATACCAGCAGAATCTTATGATAAACATAAAGGAAATAGCACACCAATCTAATTATGATATATAAGATCAATATATGTCATGATTATATAAGTGAAATGGTTTTAAATATATATACGTATATATTATATGAAAGTATATATAAGGAGGTAGAGAATATAATTAACAATTTTACTATCTAAAATTTTTTATGGGACTATCACAATGTATTTCACTTCATTTAATCTCTACCTTTGACATCTATAGTATAAATGAGAAAAGGCCCAGAGATTTCCAGAGCCATATATATCAAGGAGTAAAGCTGGAAAATGAATGAGGGTCTACTATTTCTAGTATACAGATATAGGACTGTGATAGGAACTGTGTTTATGTGTGTGAGATATTTTAAAGGTAGGTAGAATTTTTTTAACATTTATTTATTTATTTATTTTAGGTGTAGATGGACACAACACAATGCCTTTATTTTTATGTGGTGCTGAGGATGGAACTCGGGTCCTGCCCATGCTAGGCAAGCGCTCTACCGCTGAGCCACAATCCCAGCCCCTAGGATTTTTAATTACACCAATGTCCACAGAATAATTCTAAATGCAGAAAACAACATAAATAATTGAAATTACAGAAAATCCCATCTGTTTCCAGCATATGAAAACTGCATACAGAAGGTAGTTTCAAATTTTTGGCAACCTTGCACTGTAGACAGATGTTGGCCAAAAAATATGATTCAGTTTTATGAGCAGCTTCCTCTGGCCAAGATGAACAGAAAAACTCTGATGCAAGGAAAGACAGAGAAAACAGCTTTCCTACAATCTACTCCATAAGGTACCTGAAATCCTTGCCTGTTGAAATCTCTTACAGTCCAATCAGTCTCAATATATAATCTGACTTGATGTCTGCCTATGCTAAATCTTCCTATTGAAACTTATCTTCAAGTATATATGTTTAAAAGTTCTTGGCTTGTTTTGTATCAAAGGAGAAACTAGAAAAAAGAATGGGATGATTTGGACTCAGGTGGGTCCATTAAATGACATGGTCTAAGCTAGCTGGTCTTCCAGGGAACCCTGGGACAAGTGCTATGGGAACAGTTATTTAGGGGAGGATCCAACCCTCTGAGACTGCACAGCTGCACTGACTTGACTCTATCATAATCCCTTTCCCACATACCCAAAATGCATTTAAGCATCATGATCCTGGCCCACTTTAAAGATGCTATAGAAATAGCCCAAACAAGCCCTTTATTATTTTACCTAAAAGAGATGTTAAGGAAAACGTCTGGACACCAGAAAGTGATCTCTTTTTCATAGTTTGAAGAGGATGTTTTCTCAGAACTTACTACCAGGAAAAGTTTCTTTTCTCTGAAGCATCTCAAAAAACTGGTATGTTTGTTGGTCGTGGATGCCTTTGTTCAGGGTCACACTCGTTGCCCATCTTCAGCTGCAGAACATAATCTAATGATTTGTATTTTGCCTATAAGCACAACCTTGACTTTATCTTATTTTCTTTTTCCTTATTCTTCAGAAACATTACCCCGTAAGTATCACAGCCAAGAAGTCTAAGGAGACGGCATGACTAAGTGAATTATATTATACATTGAACGGCATACTGGAACAGAACAAGAACTATTAGATAAAAAGGATTAAAATATAAATAGTGAATGGACTTCAGTTGATAAAATGTATCAATATTGCTTCATTAATTATAATAGACATACTAATGTAACATGTTAACAATGGGGAAAAATGGTCATAGGATATATAAGGATGCTGTTCTAGCTCCCCAATGTTTTTGTAACTCTTTGAATTATTCTAAAATAAAAAGTTTTTTTAAAGAAAATTAAGGCACATATCAGGTACCTTATGTTATACCATAGCTAACTTCCTGGAATTCTTATTTCCTTTTCATTCAAGAACAACAGCAAAAAAATTATATTGTTGGAACTTTTGTAAATTCTTGTTATAAATAAAATTTGGAATTCAGGTGTTAAGTCATGTACAAAACACATACATACATACAAAACACTTACATGTAAATATAAGCTTCTGGTTAATAGGTAACTTGTACATTTTGCCACTATGTTATTAGCTAATATGGGCTATGCCAAATAATCAGGACTGCTACACAGTACCTACAATTCAGTATCTTGATTTGACTATTACTTATTCTTATTTATTCATAGCACTGTTTACAAATGTAATAATAGGTATATCCCAAAATACAATATAACTTTTGTTTATATTTTTCTTTTTCAATAAACTCGTTTCCAATAGCTCTGTGTCCACTCTCTTAATGTATTTGTATTTCTTTAGAAATGGGGCCCTCAATTAGATTATACTTACAAACTATACGAGTCACTTATGACATAGCTGCTGTAGTTTAAAATGAGAAAATATAAATTTTATAATAAGAATTTTAAAATTAAATAAAACAAATGTTAATTTCAAGAAAAGGCACTGTGACATAGGACATAAACAAAAAGTAACAGAAGATAAAATTTCAAAAGCTGAGAAAATATTCAGCCTTACAGATAATAAAAATATATAAAAATTAAAATGAGGCACTAATTTTCACAGATTATTTTAGGAATTTAATAATGTATACTTCCTAATATCAATGTTCAAGCAATCCTTGGACAATCTTGTGAAGAACTTGAAGCAGAGACTAGAGAATCCTCAGCCATTTGCTACATGACAATGTTCCCCAATCTCTGAACACACAGAGCTGGAGAACTGTCACTTAAGACAGCATGCAGCTGAGGTTATCTTATTGTTGAAATGTGATGTAAATAAATCACCTACAAAGGGAGGAAATGGGAATATGAGATTTTTCAACACCTTTTGTACCATGTCATAAGAATTTCTGTATCCTTGTTATTTTGCAAAACCTGCCTCTGCTGTAGAAAAGGTGATATTGGTCTCTCGTGTCCTGTGTGAAAAAAGAAACTCTATTACTGCCTCATCAATGCCAATCATGTTAGGTTACACCTGGAAAGTGGGACAGTTCCATAGAGAGAGGGTCATGATGTCAGACTATGTATGAACCCTTTCTTCGCTGTCTCTTAGGAAACAGAAAGCTCCAGTTCTTAACCACAGTAGAAGACTTCACTAATGGAAGTATGAAAACTCTAATAAATGTATTTAGTTGATAAGTACTTGTGACAAATATCTCTCTGACTTGGAATTCTGAATTTCGCATTCACTCCCTTAAACAATTAATTAATTGGAGCACAAGTAAAGAAGAAAATTTCTCTTCATCTTGGTCAAAAATTCCCCAAAGCATTTTGACACAGTAATTCTACCTGATAAAACATTACTTAAGTTCAAAATTCTAAAATGTCTAACCACATATTGTACATACATAAGGCTTGCCATCTCTTGAATAAAGGGTAGTACTAATTCTGATTTGATAAATTGAAGGTCTACTTCCAAATATTAGGTGACCCTTTCCTGTGGTAGAGATTTCCCATCTTCACTGATGTATTGCTTGAGCATGGAACTTGAATTGATCAATGACATTTAAATGGAAGTGACATATATTTTAGCAGAAGTTTTAAACCCAAGGCTCATTGGCCATGCTTAGCTTTCCTTTGCCACAATTATCACATAGCATAGAAGACACAGAAGGGATTTTTAACGAATATACACTGGGCATGTAGCATGAGTGAGAAATAATTATTTATTGTTATAAGAGCTTATATTAAGGGTCATTTGTTTTGTAGTATACATTAGCCTATCCTGACTAGTACAGAAATTGGTACCTAAAAGTAGGGGCAGCAATGAAACATAAAATATGAAACAGAGAAAAAGGCAGCAGATGGCAAGGATACTGCATCTAGGGTCTAAAGGACACACATCCATTATGCAGTGATAAAATGCTAATATTGTCACATGCCATAACTAGAAAGGCAGACATTTCATCAAATGAGCTTGCATGTTTAGGCAAAGAGTTAGGAAAATTAAATGTTCAGAGATAAAAAATTAAGTTGATTCTTAAAGACCCAACTGTGAAGATTTCTGCTTTAAAAACAAAGAAAGAAAGAGAGGAAGAAAGAAAGAAATTTCAGATTCATAGCAAATGATCAAGAAAAAACATACACCTCTTTTGTTAAAATCTTGGGAAAAATTATTTTGGCACCCATAAATCTTTCAGATGAAGAAAATGGTTAAAAGTGAAGGGAGTACGACTGTGGCTTCCCCTTATATATCTGTTAGACTCTTAAAATTAAGTCCTGAAGGAGAGGATTATCTAAAAAAGGATTGTAGGCATTGTTATTGTCACATTTTGTGACTGATCAACTAGTTAAAAAGTAAATTACACAATTTGAAAGAGTTTTGCTAGGAAAGCTAAAAACATAGCAGCCTAGATTAAAAGTGACTATGGAAATTTAAAATACTCCTTGGGCCCCCAACAATTTAGGGCCAGGAAGCAGAGAATGGAGGTCACTTGATTCCCCCAAAATCAGTCCTCATTGCCCCATCAGGAGAGGCCAAGGAGATGAGATGAGAAAGAAGAGACCTTCCTAAGATTGAATGCAATGGGGCATACTCCCTCAACTACACAATGGTTTAACTTTCATAGAAACACAATAAAAATGACCTTTTACCTCTGTTACCAAAGACTTACACACTACACTCCCAGCATCAGTTAACAGGGGCAGGGCTGTAGTAGAAGAGTTAGAGAAGATAATCCCTTGTTCTGCCTAGATATTTAGTGTGGTTGAAAAAAATAATGAATAATGTTCCCACAAAGATGACCACATCCTAGTTCCTAAACTTACAGATAAACTAAGTTACATGGTAAAAGAGGCTTTGAAATATAATTAATCTTCCCTTGAGATAGTGAGGTTATTCTTCTTCCTCAAGGAGGGCACAATTTCATCATGAATTCTTAAAAGTAGAGAACCTTCTCTGGCCATGATCAGAAGAATGTGTGGTTGAGGAAGAATGGGGTCAGACTAATGCAGTATTCCTGGGTTGGTAATATGAAGGGAGCAGGCCATGATCCAAGGAATGTGGGTGACTGTGGAAGTTCAAAACAGCATAGAAGCAGATTCTCTCTTAGGGCCTTCATAAAAGAATGTGGGCCTCTGACACTCTTACCTTAGCTCAGGGAGACCCTCATCAGACTGCTAGCCTACAGAACTGTAGCATAATAAATGTGTATTGTTTAAGCTACTGAGTTTATAGTAATTTATTACAGCAGCAATAGAAAATTAATACATCTAGTAACTATCCAATCTGGATATAAAGAAATATAGTATTTGGCCATGACTTGCTGGTTTTAGAATGCCAATGCTTTAATGCAAAACAAACCTACCAATAAAAAATAAAATAAAGTAAGCACAAGAGAATGATTGAGCACCAGGAATTACTAAACTCTCTTTAGCTGTCTCCGATGCCATATCCAGAGCCAAAACATTAGCAAGCTCCCAATTTGGACAGTGATAGATGATTCCAAATTTGGATTTTTTAAAAAAGTGCTAAATGGCTCATAAATTTTAAGTATAATTTTTTTTCTGTCCTTAAAATAAATGTTTGGACTTACTCCAAGGATTCTGATTCAATTGGTATATTGTAGGACCAAGACTGGTATAGAAAAGTACTTTCTGAAAAGCTTTCCTGATGATTTGATAAGCCAGCTCAAGACCTATGCTTTAAAAGACAAGATTCTTATTCTCAGCAATTCAGATTTGGGACTATTAATTTAGCTGAAAGGATCAAATAATAGTATTAAACTGATTGACACATTAGATACAGATCTATTTGAGGCAAGTCTGCATGGATTCAATTTACTGGCATTTCTGACAGATTTTAAATACTTGTCACCATGTAATTCCTGTGGATACCCACCAAAGCGATAAAGATTTATGTTGTAACAATGTTGTGTACCAACCAATGACAGTCCAGACAAAAGATGGGTTAGTAAATAATTAAAGAGGTCCCATCACCGTATGACATGACATTGACTTAAACCCAAGTAATCATAACATATTCAAGACTATGTCACACAGCTCTTTGGTGTGGGTTTATCAGACAGCCCCTGGATATGAAGTATGACTCTGGGTACATCAGTGTGGTCTGGAGACACAGGAACTACATTGTTAGTGTTACTGATGGGTTGAGTAGACAGGATCATGCTCTATCCATGTGAGGTTAGTTTTCAGGAAAAGCAGCCTCTAAAGAATTTACCACTAGTGCATCTATCTACTCAGCCAGTTCTTTAGTCATGACAAATTGACTATACAGTTTCAATAGCTATTATGACTGACAATTTGGCTCCAAATATGGACATAAAATATTCCCTTCGTCTTAATTACCACCTCCAAGTAGCAGAAGTAATATAACAATGGAGCAAACTCCTCAAGAAGCAATCCAGAAGTCTCATTATCTCTTGAATTCTAATAAGCCCTGGATTTTTTCTGTTTGATTCCATTACAAAGCTTCCTTCTCAACTCTGTGTCTCCATAATGAACAGGACTAACAGGGGATAAAAGGAAGTTAAACACACACCTACCACATGATCCAGACAGTCTATGCCTGGGAATTAGGCCAAGAGAAATAAAGTATGTGTCTATGCTTGTACATGGAGATTATATTTGTAATAACCCCAACTGGAAACAACCAATACCCAAATAAATAAACATATGATGTATACAAATAACAGAACATTAATTGGCAATTAACTGGAATTAACTGTTAATATATGCAATAAAATGATGAATCTCAAAATAATTGTGCAAGTAAAGGAAAGCAGGCAAAAAATAGTACAGGATACACAATACTATTTATATTAAAAGTTCAGAAATTGCAAATAAACTATAGTTTCAGAAAGCCAATAACTGATTTTGGGGGAATGCAGATAAACTGTGATAGAGGAGAAGGGTTTTCAATGAGACACAAAGGAATTTGGGCATGATAAGTTTATTATCTTAATTGTGTAATTTCTTGGTCATATACCTGTGTCAAAACTTACCAAAAAGTGCATTTTAAGTGTGTGAAATTTATTATATGCCAATTATCCCTCACTAAAGCTATAAAAAAAAAACAGGAAAAGAATAGTGGGCCAGACCCCAACTCTATTTGATCATACTCCTTGTGACAAAAAAAAAAAAAAAAAAAAACTGTTCCTACTTATGGTGGCCAGAATTGTGACTTGACTTAGTGTGAATTTCCAGACATGAAATGCAAAAGTGTTCTCTTGCTGAGAAGCAATACAACTTATATGATGTAGAGTAACCCCATATGTAGTCCACTGAGACAATCTAAAGTATAACAGCCACTCATGACAGGGTGAAATGTTTATGAAGAATAGCCACAGGTTTTTGTTTTGTTTTGTTTTTGTTTGTTTGTTTGTTTTGGGTACCAGGGACTGAACTCAAGGGCACTTAAACATTGATCCACATCCCTGGCCCTTTTTATTTTGAGACAGGATCCCACTAGGTTGCTTACAGCTCTGATAAGTTGCTGAGACTGGCTTCAAACCTGAAATCCTCCTGCCTCAGCCTTCCAAGTTGCTGGGATTATAGACATGAGCCACCACACCCAGCAGCCACAGATTTTAAGCATTAGAAATGCCAACTCTCAAATTTGTTCAGAAGCAGACTAGACTATATGAGGTAGCAGTCAACTTTACAAATATGCAAATTATTTAGTAAGGAGAATTATTATCCAATTTTTTAAAAATCTATTAATGGATTGGCCCAAATTCTAATAATAATTGTAGTATATGAACCTTTAGCTAATCTTTAGATAATTGTTTACAGATTAAAGCTATATAATTACCCAGTGATATATAACTATAAATTAATGGTTTCTGTTAAAAGATAAAACAGGGTTAGGGTTGTGGCTCAGCGGTGGAGATTGCCTTGCACATTCGAGACCTGGGTTCGATCCTCAGGACCACATAAAAATAAATAAGTGAAATAAAGTTATTGTGTCCAACTAACTACAAAATAAATACCTTAAAAAAAGATAAAACAGTGACCATTCACTGTAGTGAGTGTTCAATGACTCAAATAATTTTTCTTTTTGTACTTCAAATTTGTATAGGCTTATTATTATGCATCATTTAAGTCCTTGGAAACATAACCAAGATGTATATAAAGTAAAAGAACACAGGGCTGGAGATGTAGCTCAGTATTAGATCACTTACTTGCCCAATATTCATGAGGCTCTGGGTTCCATTCCCACTAAAGAAAAAAGAAAAAAAGAAAAGAAAGAAGGAAAAACTAATGCCCTTGCATCAACTTTCATGCCTTTTGGGTGATAAAACACGTACATATTTCTCTAAAGTCCTTCTAATATTAAAAATGACATGGAATAAAGAACTATCCAAAAAGGCTAGTGAGTACTTGCCTGCTTTTTATGAAAATCACTCCTTCTTATCTTCAGCAGCAAATACTTAGAAATCACCAAGCAAGCTGCAGCCTTGGCTCATTCCAATAAGACTAAATCAATTTCCAGCTGTTATAGGATATTCAACAAATTGCTCAAAACACTAACTTGTGAATTAGAGCCAAATAACCAAAAAAAAAAAAAAAACAATCAAACTTGCATTTATGGAATTAGTAAAGTAGAACCCAGCCTGGAGCAACTACCTACAATAACAGAAATCTACATCTGTGCAATACAACATGGTAGTTACTAGGTACAGGTAGCTGTTGAACTGTGGCTTGTAAAAGAAGAAATGAAAAATTGCTTTCACTTAATTTTTGTTAATTTAAATTTAAATATAAATAGATACATGTGGGTAGTGGCTGCATCTGACAGCACCAACCAAAAGTGTTAATAAGAAACAGGCAGAGCAACATCGAGCTTATTGTATGCGTATTTTCGAAGCTTCATGTATATGTGATAGCAATATTTGTCTAGGAAAATATAATGCCCAAATGTAACTCAGGTAAGATCACTGTTATTCTTCCAAGTACACTTCTGAAACATGTTCCATAAGGCAACGTAGACCAGCATTGTACAAGTACATATGCTGCATGGTTTTGAGGGTGTTGAGTCAGCTATGACTGTGTCCCAATTTTCAGCACTTCCCCTATGCACATAAAAATTCATAAGTAAAATATTTTCACTGCCTTGGGTGGGGGGTTTTTTAAATCTTCTTCATTACTAAATCTATGGAAATGTTTGGTTTGTTTCATGAGATCTGGGATGCAATATTGTACCATTCCTCTTAGGAAAGGAAAAGATTGAGTATTTCAGCACACCAAGATAAGACATTATATTCCTTTGTTTAATTAAGAAATGATTGTTCCATGTAAAAGTCTTGGATTGCAAGGCTATAGAGACCTTGTATTAGTTACCTACTACCATAACAAAGCAGCCTCAAGGTTTAGTGGTAAATAAAAAGAATTTGCTTAGTCCATGAATCTCGGAGTCACCTGGGAAGGTCTGCTGCTCTGAGTTGGACATGACTCATTTCATCTGGGTGCACACATGCGTCAGTAGTCAGGAAGTACATTGGCTTGGGACTGGCTGATCTAGGACATCCTCAACCTAGAGGTCATTCTCTTTCTGATCCATATTATTTCCATCTTCTGGAGGTTAACTCAGGTTTTTTCATATTGCTCAGAAAGGGTTTCAAGAATGAGAATGGGAGTAGGTCAAACCTCTGGGGCTCTAGACTTGGAGTTAATAATGCCTTATAATGTCAGTTGAGATATTCAAGGTCGAGAACAAAATCCTATCTCTTAATGAGGGGAGACACAAAGCCATATATCAAAGAGCATAGGTATAGGGAGGGGTGGACAAATGTGACATTTTCCACAAACCTCAATTAATAGGGTCAACTTCCTGGTAAAGTTAAATTATATCCTCAGGAGTGCATATTGGCATTTGAACCAAACATCCAAGGTGGGAATAAAATAAGTCATTACACTCAGACAAAATAAGCTTAATTAAAATCTATCTCAATTTATAGACCATCTCAGTCTGGATCAAACTGTAATGGGCTCCTCTTATCTGGCCTTATGTAATAGGTTACTTCATACATACTTTAGAATGTTCATAAAAATTGGAAAACTAATAATAAGGAAAAGTTATTAATATAATCAGTACCTGTCTAAAATTATGAATGGTTTTCTCCAAGCTACTAGAATAAGATTCTCCTTGCTTGAAAGTCTTGAAAGTGTATCTTTCTGGTTATATAATTCTGTTTTCTGCTACTATGACAGAATACTATAACCTGGGTAAGTTGTAAACAGTAGAAGTTTGGGTCATGGTTCTGGAGGCTGGGAAGTTCAATATCTGGGGTTCCATCTGGGGTCATCCTTTATGCTGCATCATCCCATGGTATAAGGCAGAAGGACAAATGGAACCAAGAGACAGAGAGAATGGGGGTCAAAATTAAGTTCTTTCTTGAGGAGTTCATCCCTGTGATAATGGCATTAATTCATTCATGAAGACTTTTAAAAGTCCTAATCACCTCTTACAAGTTCAATCTCCTAATATCATCATAATAGCAATTAAATTTCAACGTGAGTTTTAGAGAGGACATTCCCACCACACTGCCAGACTAGCTGTCATTATCTTACCAGTCATGATTCGTTGGTGAGCATTACATACATCAGCCAAATTCTTTCATTATGTCTTGGACAATGGCCAAATACAATATGCTAGCTGTAAAAAGCATTGTGCCCATCTGCTTCCAGTTGGTACAGAGCATAAGGGGAGAAAACAAAATTTTGTTGCAAATTCAGTAGGTTGTGGGAAAAAAGCTGATAAGAACATAGTGAACCCAATAAATTTATATAGTTAATATACAACTAGCCACAGAAAATATTAATATGACTCTAGTACAAGACAATTGCAATACATGCCTGTTAAGAAAACCCAAACTTATCATGCTCTTAGACCAATAATTACACATTTATGAATCTATTAAAAGGGAACAATCCCAAAATAGCACCAACAACCATGAAAACTGTGCCATTTTCACTGTTCCTTAATAAGGAAAATTGGAAGTGTCCTAAATATTCAACAATATAAGAATTGCTAAGTAATTATAGTTTTTCATTGGATAGAACACTGTAGGGTTATTAAAATTGTGGTTATAAAGCCATGCAGAAACTTCAAAAATATGTGAAATACAATCCTAAAGGAAAAAAATAAGGTAGAATTACATGCACACTGTCATTACAACTATGCAAACAAATGGGAAGAATGCTGAGTATCATGCAGAGCTAGTAGGAGTTGCCTTAGAACTCCTTATTTTCAAAAGCCTTAGAAATGTTCATATCTTTGATTGAACTTCTGGTAACTTAACAAAACTTCTGGAAATATAACTTAAGAAAATTACCTAAAATGAAAAAGAAAGGTTTACAAAGAAAAAAATTTTTACCACGTGCCAAAGCATCTTTCTTTAAAATTTGTAAAAAACTCAAAACAACCAAATATATAGGAAGAATAAAATGGTTAAATGAATTATATCTTGGTGGACATACTGGCATATGCCTGTAATCCCAGTGACTCAAGAGGCTGAGACAGGAGGATCACAAGTTTGAGGCCAGTCCCACAATTTAGGGAGGCCCTAAAGAGCTTACCTGTCTCAAAATAAGAAATATAAAGGGCTAGGTGTGTATCTCAGTAGTCCAGCATACACAGGTTCAACTTCCAGTACCAAAAAATAAAATAAAAATAAAAAGTTGCATCTTAACTGTATGCAAAGTATTATGCATTCATTAAGAATGAAAGAGTTTAATGACAAAGAGAAATTCATAACTTCATAAGAAAAAAGCAATATGAATTTTTTAAAAAGCAATATGTAAAATATTAACTACACGATTAAAACTATATAGAGAAAAATGAAACTAATGGTGGTTAGATAAGAACAATTTTTTAAAGCTCTTCATCTTTCTCATGCACTACTATGTTTATAAGTTGCACAAGATGAGCATCAAAAGCAGTATTACTTTGAAAGTCAAAAATTTAAAAAAAAACTACTAGGAAAGAAAATAAAAAGTAAATATCAGTATTTACACTTACTATGTGCAAGGATAACTGACTAAGGGTTATATGATTATCGGTCTAGTTTCTACATGATGGAATGTAGTTATGTTTAACTTATAACTTCAAAACCCATAGTTTTTACGAGGTAATCTATGCTAGACTTCACTCTCCAGTAAGACATGATCCTATTATTACTCTTTTACATTTTTGTAAGTCCAGAAGGGCCCCCACATCCATGGGTTTCACTCCTGCAGATTCAACTGGTCTTAGACTTAAAATATATATTTTTAAATTATCTATATTGAATATGTCCACATATTTTCCTAGTCACTATCCCCTAAACAATGCAATATAACAACTGTTTATGTATAATTTGTAATACATTAGAAATTTAATGTAATTTAGAGATTTGATTTAAAGTATACTGGAGGATGTGTATATATTATATACAAATATTATTCCATTTTATACAAGGGAAATGAGCATCCTTGAATTTGGGTATTTGAGTGCCCCATAACAAATCTCATAGATATCAAGGGACAAGTGAGTGGCTTACAGATTGCAAAATTCTTCATCGGTTTTATTTCACTACAAAGTAATTCATTACCATTATTTCATTCACTTCTCACAGCACCTGTGTGAGGTAGATATTGTTACCTACCATGTTACACTTGTAAAACCTGAGTCTCAGAGGTTAAGGGAGGTTGTCCAAGTTATGTGAGAAATTCATAACTGAACAGTATTGTACTCAGTTCTTGTGCGGCCCAACACTATACTCTATCAGCTTCTAAGGGATCTTTATAATGATTCTCATCAGGAACAATAAGCCCTGTGCCATTGCAAACATGATCTAAATCCCTTAAGCATTAAATAACTTACTAAAAGAGTGACTTTGATTTGCTTTGTATCTACTCTTTTCACTGTCTTCACAATTATTACATCTTTCGAAGTTAGTCTTTGATGTTTCAGTTAGTGCTTTCCCAACACGTCTCCAATCCCTTGATATACTCGACTAATTAAACAGTGATGTGGATTTTGTGTGAAGCACTTTTTAATTAGCCACAGTGATTCCCAAATTACTCAGTCTTGACGCGGGACCCTTAATATTCAAACTGGCAATTTAGTGCATATAAACTCTTTATTTAAATAGTGACATCTGAGATTAAGCTCAACAAAGGTTTCTATGGAAACTAGCAGCAATATCAAAACTTTCCAAAACATCAGAAGTGTAAAAATGAATGACAGAAAAAAATAGCTATCATATTCTGAAAGGTTAATTTTTCACTCCTCTCACTAATTTCCCTAAATGTGCCTGCATATTCATAACAAGACTCAGGAATTCATTTGCTAAGAGAGAATCCTAAGTGGGTAAGAATAACACAGGAAGTGAAAGTTCATGTTGTTTGTCAATAATATTGAAGCCGATTTCATAGAACTACAGAGGTTAAAGGTGAAAAACAATATAAGTTTACATGAATAAATATACACGGATAATATAGATAAAATTGCCAAAATTTTAGAATCTCTGCAGCAGAAAAAAAAAATCAATATATTTTGTGATTTGGTTCCTAATAGAAAGTTAAATAAGACTTCTGCCTTCCTGTGAACTAAGAACACAGGGAAACATTTTCTAAACTTGACTCCAGAATGAAATGCAAACATAAACATGTTTATGAAATGTTGCAATTGCTCTTTAAAATAGCTTTGAGATTCAAGCACAATGTAAGAACAATTCATAAGTTTTGCAAGTGTTAACTCCTGCTGCGAATGTTAATCAAATTCCAGCTTTAACCTTGACATTTACATGAGCCCTGACAATTGAAAACCCAAAATATTAGTGTACATGGCTACAGAGGTCAATTTTTTTTTTTAATGAGGGCTCAAGCCGTAAAACGTTTCCTAAATCTCCTTACATAAAGACATCCAAGCATGTTTAATATGCGTGCTGATGGAAAAGTGACATAGACCACTAAGAAGTCTCAAATTTAACACTCCCCAAACCAACCCCCTGCTTTTTCCCCAGCCCGCTCTTCCCTAAGTGTTGAAGTCTCAATTTTGACACCAGTTCTCCAGTTTCTCAAAACAGTCATTCTTGACAATTCTGTCAGCAAATCCCCTCAGCTCTTACTCAAAATAAACTCAGCACTGAACACCTGTCTCCATCTTCTTGCTACTACTGTGATGCAGTTCCCCACGTGGCCATGGGCCCTTCCTCCTCCTGTCAATGCTTCTGTATCCCCTGGCTCCAGCAGCCTGATCCCTTTCTTTTCTCCTAAACCAGACACTTCTTTTCACATGCTTTTCACATGCTGTTCCCTCTGCTTGGAAAACCTTTCCCTAATGCTCGGATGACTCATCTTCTCATCTCCTTCAGGTTTTAAACCATTTCCTAAGGGAGGCTTTCTCCGTTCATTTTTATAAAGTTGCAATCCCTCCACCCCCTTGCTCTCTAATCCCATGCCTTATTTTCTCCCTAGGTCTAATGATTCCCTAAATGAATATCCACTTTCCTTGAGTTATTTTTGTGATTGTTGTTTATTGTCTATTTTCCTGCACAGCACTGTAAGGTCCTAGAATGAAGCCTGACACCGAGTACAACTAAAACTGTTTAATGTTGAATAAATGAAATTGTGTGAAATCATGGGCCTAACTTTTCTTAAAAAAAAAAACAAAACAAAACAAAAAAAACTCCCTACACTATAAGATGATATAAATTAGCTGATCAATTAACTAACAAGAATTGACTGAGTTTCCAGAGACTAATGTTGTACAGGGTTCTATGAGGGACACAGAGCTCTCTCTGCATAGATTCTCCATTTATAAAAGAAAACATTCCTTAGGAAGCAATTAGAGAACAAAGACCTCATACAGGCTGTCCAGGAGGCATGGGTTCTCATTCTGTTGTTGGCAATAACTATATGAATCTTGGGTAACTATTGCCCCATCAATCCTCAACATCTTAAAAATTTTGCAAGGAGACTTTCCTAGATGCTTAGCTTCTGTGGTTCTATTACCTCAGAGAAATGAGAAGTGAGCAGAAAAATATGAATACGTAGTTTAGTACTTATCTTCCCTTCCTTCTGCCTCTTTAGTTGGATTATATGTTTAAACCTTCCTAGAAGCCACACTGAGGTTGGTCTAAAAACCTTTATTGAAAATAAATCCACACCAGAAAATTTCCCAGGGAACTGGACCAAACTTCATCAAGTCTGATAAACATTGATGTGTTTATACATATTGCTGTTTTAAAGAGTTTTCTAACATCAAAATGTAAATATTATTGAAGATAGAAATAGTTTATGTAATTAGTATTATTCTTTCTCCATTTTGTACAAACCCATTGCCTCTAGTTATTTATCTATTTCATGAGTGGGGAGTGATCTCTTTGAATTTTCCCAAAGGGATCTTGATTTCCTATAAGTCCAGAGTTGCTGATTTTTCCCTTCTCTGTCTCTTTTCCTTCTCTACGGTGTTTTTTATTGAGATGTGGTATGAACAGATGGATTCCTGACATTTCTAAATATTATCTGCTCAGCTGAGAGAGGAAATAAATGTCAGACCTCTGTTGTGTCAGACAAATGAGGTCATGGGTAGACTTCACAACCCACCATCATGAGAAGATCATCATCAATCCTCAACATCTTAAAAATTTTGCAAGGAGACTTTCCTAGATGCTACCAATCCAGAATGGATGACTGGCTTTGAATGGCACCATGAGAGACCCTAGATGTCTATGTCTATTACACAGACAATAGTGAAAAAGAACAGGGACAACAAAGTCCCCATGCAGTAATGATAATGCTTTAAAAGTTAAGCGTTAAGAAGTTTGGGCTAATGTATTTCTGTGGAAAAGGAGCATGCTGTGGAGTTCACCCGGCCCCTGAACACCTTGGGATAATGTGCCATCCTTTCTTGGCATGCATAAGCAGTGCCCAGGAAATACCTCTCCAACCAGGAACCATCCTCTGGTTGACAGATGAGAGTACAATTTCTTGGCACCTGTGTCCATAAACATCATGTTGGTGGTATAGAATATGATGATATGAGTATTAAGCAAGTCATTAAGGCGGAGGGGGGAAGGATCAAACCAGTGTTGCTTACTGATCTCTGTGTTAGTACCTTCTAAGTACACATGCAATAAATCTTCCCTCTGGCTCAAGTACTAGAAATCCGATTTCTTAGTCGGCTTTTCATTTATTTAGGCTAACTCTTGTTATCAGTTGCTCTCTGATACATCAAAGCAGTCTTCCCAGAATACAGGACAATGAATTCCTGGGGGTTATACATGCTTACTTTGTTCTAGCTATTTTATACACTCAGATAGCCCTTCTGTCTTTGGATCTCCAGCACTGGCACATTCTATTCTCATTCAACAGCCTGTAATGGAATTGAAGGAGATGACCAAAGCTCTGGAGTGTTATTTGGTGAACACGAGTTACCTGTGCAGATTCTTTTAAAGTTGGGATTTTCCAGAAGGTGTCCTGGTAGGCGGCACTGGAACCGATGTTGCCAGAATTCAGGGAACCAGGGATTCCTCGTATTAGTGTCCAGCCTCAGTTTCAGGAAATAATCATCAAATGACCTGACCTCCGGAGACTGCAGCTTTATCGTGATTCCCCCGTTGGCTTCCACCTCATAACCTTCAATGACTTCATCTCTGTCTGCCCATCCATCACTAAAAATGCAGGGATCGGGGTGGGGAGAGAGAAAGACAAACATCTCACAAATAGAGCTCAGAGTTATGTACGAATGAAGAAATCCAGACAAGGCTAAAGTCTATTTTAGGTTAGCATTAGTGCCCATTAATGATTTCCCTCTTTGGTAAGAACTTGTAAAAATAAAATATTCTATTTATTTTTTTCTGCACAGTACTGAAGTCATGATGAAGATGATGATAGAAATAATTACAAGAGCTAAAGTTCCTTGAGCATTCACTAGTCATCGAATTTGGGGCTCTTCACTTTATTGAGATGGAAAATATTCAGCAACTAGCTGAGGTCTTCCTGGATCCAGGTAATCTGGCTTCCATGTCCTGTACTCCTTACCGCTAAATCACAGAGCCTATCAGTCACTGCCCAGATCAGAGAAAAATATAACTGAGGTACTTGGGACCTCACAGTAAGAGCTCAGCAAGCTTGCAACATTGTGGTCAAGATCATTATGTGAACTGTACTAGAAAACTGATTTATCTCTGAAACACACCAATCATGGTTTTGATTCCTGGGACGTTTTTTTTCAATCTTGTCTGCCAGAGAAGTGACCAGATTTTTTTTTTTCCTAAGGCTATCTCAAAATAATAGCTTTAATGAAAAACAATCTCACCCTCAAGTGTAAAAAGAATCCAACTTCTCACCAAATGGGGGGCTCACTGACATTTGATTAAGTGGATTAGAATTTTTTAAACATGATACCCTTCTAAAATATTCACATCTACCATGGGTTATGTAGCCCCAGTTTAATTCAGGTATTTATGTGAGCCAGCCATAAGAGGACATCAAGGAAAAATTGTACTCTACAGAATTGAATAGGCCAATGTGGCTTTACTCAAGGTTGTTACAATGTGTAATAGGTAGTGGAAAATAACCCATCGTCTCTGTCCGAGTGTCTTATTTGCTTCTCAGAGAGCAGGGAACTGGGCCAAATATATTTGACTGACCATAGCTCACCCCTTGTTACATGAGCTCAGTTGGGATAACTGTGTTTTCTCCCTTGCTGAGCTAATGGATGCACTTCCTCCACAAACTACACCTGAGTCATATTTCCAACAGGTCCAGGGTTATAGGAGATGTGTGTTGGTGGCGATGGATTCCTTCAGAAAGTGATGTCTGCTCTGAGATGTAAAGGGGTCAGCATAGCTCAGGTAAAGAGAAGAAGAAGGACTGGCATCAAGTTTCCTGGTAGATGAACACAGAAAAAAAGATCACGGGATATTTAAGGGGTTTGGAAGTAGTCAGCAGAGCTGGATCACAGAGAAGTGCTGAGCGAGATGGGGGTGGGCACATAAATCCCAACCGAGGCACGATTAGCCTAGGACCTTGGGAAGTTCTTGAAGTTTGTAAAGCCTGTCCTTCAACAAAAGTTCTTAGCTCTCCCCCTTCATGGTGAGTGACCTGAATATAGTTTAAGTGGGTCCTTTGCTCATGATCACTGAAAATGATGACCAGTCAAACTGATCAGAAAGATTGACTCCTTCACCTACTTGCTCAAATCTACTGAGTGGCCCAACCTTGATTGATGATTTACTTTTACACTTATTGATATTCACTAACTACTTCTCCAGCGATATGGAGACTTGAGCCATAGTTCATGTCATGTTCAAAAGAAGGGCAAAAATAAAACCAGTTAGCCTTTTAAGAAATTCGGCCTCTGAATAAAATTTGAAATCAAAATGACTTGTAACATGAAGAAAATAATTATTTTTTGACATAAAGGTTAGGCTTGAAGTGTTTCTCTCCAAGGTTTAATATTATAAGAGATTGGTTTAGAGTCTGTACAAGAAACTCGAGATCTCACGATTTTGAAAAGTATATAAAATGAACGTTCTGTGATGTGCCTGCACTTTTTTTTGAGTCTTGCTTACTTCTATAAAGTCAAATGTCATGTCAATGCTAGAAGCAGAGAAAAGTGTGACCTCCTACCTTTGAGCCCACCAACACAGAAGGGCACATCCTAGGGTGAAAGCTTTGTGTTGCAGACCAATTGAAGCCATTTGGCTTAATGGGTAGGAGCCCCAAACCCCCTTCATCGTTGATCAAAGCCCATCACCCTCACTGAAGATGACTCCCTTTCGGGAAGTTACAAGTGGTGTTAAATTTCAGAGATCATAAAAATGAAGGCGAACCAGGGCATGATAGACAAATTATTCAAGTAGGAATACCTGGTGAATATCTTTTAAAGAGTAAGTTTGCTCAAGTTTTGTATGTGGTCTTAAATATACCACAGGTAGGATGTAAGGAATGTGTACTGAAACAGCTGCTGAAAAACATCTATAAAGCAATCTTCCATTTTCATGCTTTTAAATTGTTTTTATCCATGTCTCTCTTGTCAAATGCACTTACGGAAAATTAAAAGGATTTTTGCCGTTCAGTTGTCTTAGGTTTGGGGTGAGGATATTATTTTGGTGAGTTATCTGTAAAAGGCACTTTAAAACACAGAGCCATCAGCTCCCCTGCCTCCTGGTCTGGGGTCTTCCTTAGATGGTGGTGGTGGTGGCATGGTCTGTGTTCAGCCTTAGAGGACTCATGGGTCACCCCCTTGGAGGGTTAGGAGAGAAAGCCGCTGTGCTGGGTGGTAACACAGCCTCGGTGCTGGACTCTGAGGCACATTCACAGCCTCTGGCAGCTTCTGCCACTCCATCCGTTTCCCAATTATGAGTTCCTTTCCCTAGCTGGCGCCTAGAAATAAAGCTGCATATTGTGGAGGAACAGGGTGACTCTGTAACAGAAAGCTAAAGTGTTTCTCACTGGTACACAAGAATCCTTATTTCTTACCCCTGTGACAACATTTTAATACAATTCTTCAAAAGGTTGTTCTTTTCTTCCCGTCAGATCTTTGTTCTTTTTCCCATACCATTTCTCATTCTAAACTTGGATATGACTTCCTCTACAAATAAATTCTGATGCCAATAACAGGAAAATACTATTTTTACTCCTACCAATCATAATTTGACAGGATGCATGCTATCCTTACAGAATATCAGTTAAAATAATTTAATTAGCAAATGGACAGTAAAAAAAAAAAAAGAAATACAAGAATGTTGATTTTTTAAACGTGCAAAAACATTTTAGAAACCCCATTTCTATTTGATTGAAATAATTATGATCTAGATACTAAAATAATTTTTATTTAAAATGTCATGAGGTCCAGGAATTATGTATAACAATTATTTTAAATTTTTAAAATTATTTTAATTTAATTTCTCAATTGTTTAAAACTACTGCAGAGATTAACATATAATCGGGAAAAGAAGAAAAACATGAAGCAATATCTTAGAGAACACATGTAAACTAGCACAATGTTCTATAATTTATAGTGTGAACCATATTCATAAAGGTTAAGAAGATGTAGCAGCATCATGTAATTTAAATCAAGTGATGCCATTTGTGAGAAACTTTATGTAGGTGTCCAACATTTTTGATAATAATTTGAACAGGTTTTATTCCTTTGACATTTATCAGAACAATTTATTCACTCATTGAGAAATACATAAGATGAGCCCTCCAATTTTTGAGGTTACTGCCTGGAGACTTCTAAACCATGATGCAAGAAGGGAGGAAGGAACCCAGGAACAGCCCAGTGGATTTGCTAAGTTGACCTGCAAATGTGGCAAAGCCAAGGTGGCCAGAGGTCACAGGGAAAAATACTGGCAAGTACAGTGCTACAGAGAGAGAGACAGAATAGTCTGGAATATATCTCCCTCAACTACTGCTTAGTTTAATATTAGCAAGCTGATGCACATGATGAAATTACCTAAGGCTGAGAAAACAAGCCACCAAAATAATTAGAGGAACAGTGCCTGGAGGTGTTACAGTACTGGAAGTAGTGAATGTTCCCAGTGCCCCAGCAGAAAACTTCCTCCTTCACAGGGAATTAAAGTATTAAGGAGGGTTTTGCCACAGTCAGAGAAAAACTTAGCCCTAGATTAAAGACTACCCTGATACTCCCTAATAAAGCATTAAGAGAGATACAAAAGGATCAAAATAACTTACCAATTTCCAGAAATAGCTCAAAAAAATATTTTCAGACACAAAATATCCAACAACCAAAAAGGTAAAATTAACCATGGCTGCCCCCCCAGTGAAAAAGTACCCAGCACATGAATCCATGGGTGGAATGAGAAGGAAGGAGATATATAAGTGACAATTTTAACAAACTCTCACACAGTAATGTGAATGGGGTAGAGGATTTTTAGAGTGATATGAACACAGAGGAGGATATTTTAGATTGAGTGGTCAGAGGGGCAACTTTGAAGAGATAGCACTTAAGCTGAGATCTGAGTTTCATGAAGCCTGGCCACGTGAAGAGAGAAGGAGGACTGTAGGTAGCTAATAATAACATCTTAAGAGAAGAACAAGCATCTGTGGCTGAACATTACCGTTGTCACAGAAATCTAGGCTCAAATTGTTTGTATTCACCACAACAGATGGTATTTGAATAGATACTTGTATTATTTAGATGTGGTTTGGCTTCAAGATTCATATGTTGGGAGCTAGGTCCCCAGGGTGGCTGCTTGGAAGTGATCAAAGGAGATTTTGGCACCTGGTGTCTCATACATGCCCTCCTAACATGATGTGACACAGCCTCAAAACCATGATGTGAGATAGCCTCAAAAGGGTTTACACCAGAGCTAAGCCAATGTCAAGGTCAGCACAATGCACTTGAACTTCAAAAAATTGTGCGCTAAATAAACCTCTTTTGTTTATAAAGTTAGCCTGTCTCAGGTATTTCGCAATAGCAATGAAAAAATGAACAATTATAGATACTTTCCTGCTTTTTGTCTATCTACTGTATATTCAATATTTTCTAAGATATCTTAAATTTTTGAAGTATTTTTTACAGTTTTTTAAAAGTCTTTGTTAGTAAATAAAGATGACATTTTCAAAAGAAGGTAATCTCATTTTGATAACCCGGATTCATGTGCATCTCTGAGAGCAAAACTGGAGAATCAATGAGGCCACTGGGGCTTGAAGCAAGCCATAGCTCTCTTTCTTGTAGCCCATTTAGCAGACACTGTTTCTATGTCATTATGACCCCCAGAAACACCTCATTATTCCAACACTTCACCAAGATATCCCAAGTGTCTTCCAGATAAAACTTTAAATCATGTTCTTAGAAAACTCCATGTGGCCCTAAAACCATCTTGTGTTATCACGAGATATTGGCTAGGGCTAGATCAAAACTGACTGATTTTGGAATTTAAATTCTGCAAGGTTTGAGTGGAATTTGAAGCTTTCACCTTTAGCTTCACTAAGCTCAAAAGTGAGCTCCAACTCATCACTAAAATTTCCATTACCAGCCATTTTTAGTGTCCTGTAGTGGCTAAAATGAAACCCTGGGTTTGAGGGGCGGGCTCAGCTTGGAGACAGAAGCAAATGCACATTTTTGTGAAAGAAAAAAGACAAGTGTTCTTTGATGAAGATGACATGTATTCTTCATAGAGAACAGATATAACTTCTACATATTCTTACCCTCAGATGACTTACTGTCACATGTGAATGGGGCACATAAGTATTCATGGGGGCAGGGAGGGTAGGTGTCAAGAGTAACTAAACAAATACCAACCAAAACAAAATGGAGGTTGTTATGTTAATGCAAGATAGAATTCATTTTCAGATATTACAATAATTTTCAGTCATTACTGGGAATTAAGAGTCAGTGTATATGAGAGAAATAAAATTTGAAATTTATTTACAAAATAACACAGCATCAAGATATAAAGTAATTAATAAAAGTCTCTCCCTCCTGTTTAAAATTCCCTTTGCAATCTACTCTACCAGTTGGCAAAGTTTTGGAGGGATTTTAAAAAATCTAGCACAATTAACATGTTTGAATAATGAGTATTTGTAGACTTTTACACTCAACAAAAAAAGGGGAAATGTGAATATGTTTCATGGAATTCTTGGAAAAATTTTAAAATATCCTTGTTAGTAGACAAGTCTCAAAGTACTTCAAAAATTAATATTCAGCCCACATCTCTAAATCCATAAATTTTGAGTTTTAAATTATTGTTATCATCTTCTAATATATTTGAAAACAAAAACTTAAATTTCTAATTAAACTTAGGTTAAATAAAAGTCATCATGAAAATTAAAATAGTATTAATTAAACATAAAAAGAAATATTAAAATTTAAGATAAGCATCTCATAGAGCTTTAAAAAAAGCTTAATTGCCAAATCTGACTCAACAAGGGATATGATTTGGATAGTATTTCTATATTAACAACACTACGCATTCCAATCCATGACCACTAAATGCCCTTCCATTTATTTGTGCTTTTTTACTTTTTAAAATGATGTTTTCAGTTTTCAGTGTACTTAGTCTTTCACCTCCTCAGTTAAATTTATTCTTAAGTATTATTTCTAGGAAGAGATGCTTTGTTAGTGAAACTTTTTAAAAATTTCATTTTAGGGTTGTTCATTGCAAATGTGCAGTGACACAATTGATTTTTAATAATTTTTTTAGTTGTAGACGGATACATAACTTTATTTATTTATATACGTATTTTTTATGTGGTGCTGAGGATCAAACCCAGTGCCTCATACAAGCACCTTGCCACTGAGCCATAATTGTAACCTGACACAATTGATTTTTGTAGGATGATTTTTCATGCAAAACTAAAGTTTTCTTGGTCTGTTTATTAGATATAGGAGCTTCTTTTTGTGGTTTATTTGGTATTTCCCATATACTGCATCATATCAGTTGTGAATAAAAATAGTTTCAGTTAGTTCTATCCCTCAGCTTTGGTACTTTTAACATATTTATCTTGTCTAATTACTTTTTCTAAAAAAACTTCTAACACCATAAATAATGCAGTGATAACAGTTGACATCATTTTCTTTTTCCTGATATTAGAAGGAAAGCTTTACGTCTTTTATATCCAAGCATGATGTTTCTGTGGTTTTTTCATGAATACCTTTTATCATATTAAATAAGTTTGCTTCTAATACTAGTTTTCTAAGTGTTTCTAAAATGAAAGTGTGTTGGCTTTTGTCAAGGCCTTCTCTGTTAAAATTGAAGTCATCGTGTTATATTTTGCCTTTATTTTATTAATGTGGTATATTTTATGTTGTTTCATTTTCTAATTGAACTGCCATACTTTATTGAGATAAATTCTACTTAGTCATGGTGTCTAATCCTTTTTGATATACTATTAAGTAAGTTTGCTAACATTGTATGAAGAATTTTTATATCTATACATGTAAGCAATAATGGTGTATATTTTCTATTTTTTTATAATATTTTGTCTGGCTTTGGTATCACGGCAATTCTGGCTTCATGGAATGAGAGGAAATGTTTATTTCTCGTCTGTCTTCAGAAAAATTTGCTATTGGTTTGTTCAAATTTTCTAGTTATTCATATGTCACATTTAGTAATTTATATTTTTAGGAAATTTTCAATTTCAGCTAAGTTGTATAATTCATTGGTAATGTTTCAATGCATGATAACATTAAATGAGAAAAACATATGAATATCTAACTGGATTTAGAAAAATCATTGCAAAAAGTTTAATATTTGTTCAAAATTGAAAACACACATACATACATACATGCTGACAGAAAATTGCATTAAGGGTGCTGGATTAAATCATTAATAGTATCAGAAAAACCCAGAGAAAATCCCATACCTTAGTATATATGTACACTATGGCAAAGTAGTTTTACTCCTCATTATGCACTCAACAGAAATGTGTACATATGCACTCCTCAGACATGAACAAGAATGTGCACAGAATTAGTGTTTCTAACTATAGTTAACTTGCGTTCATAAAGTAAAATGGTATTGCATTCACACAAGTGAATGCAACAAAGTAATGAAAACAAACTATTCTATATGCAATAGCATGAATGAACCTTATAAGCATAGTAATGATCAAATAATACACACACAGAAAATAAACTTTTGTATAATTATATTATTCTAGCTGTATCATTTCTTAGTATTTATCCAAAAGAATTAAAGTCAGCATACTGTAGTAATGCATGGATATCCACATTTATAGAGGTGTAATTCACAATAGCCAAATTATGGAACTCACCTTCATGTCCATCAACAGATGAATTGATAAAGAAAAATTTAGATATATAAAATCATATATATATGTATATGTATACATATATATATATAAAATCATATATATATATATGTATACATATACATATATATATATATATATATATATGATAAAGCTTTGTTCAACCATTAAGAACAAAATTGTGTCATTTGTTAGAAAATGGATGGAACCTGAGAGCAGTCTGTAAAGAGAAATATGCCTAACTCAGAAAGTCAAGGGTCATATTTTTTTTCTCATATGTGGAAACTAAAGAGACACATGGGAAAAATAATAGATGATATTAGGAGGGAGAGATTTCATAAAAATAGAAGGGAGAAGAGTAGAGGAAATGGATTAGGGCAAAGGGAAGAGTAGAGGGAAAGGAGAGGTACTAAGGGATAAAATTGAACAAATTATATATGTGCATGAATATATATCAACAAATCCTACTATTATATATAATTATAATGTGCCAATAAACATAAACAAACCAATAGAAAATAAAAAATAGATTATGCTCTGTGGAAATAAGCAAAATAATCTCTAAATTTAACTCAAAATAATAGTTTTGTTTAAGAAGAAAATGTAATACCAATTGGGAGAGAACATGAGGAAAATTTGTGGGTGCTGGGTGTAATCAAAATCCATTTTCTTATATGGTCACTGCAATTAGAAGCTAACACATATACCTAGTAAAAAACTGTAAAAAGTGTAAGATTAACATAATAAGAATATGGCAGAAATTGAACAAAGTATATCTGCCATTTCAAACCAAAGGAATATTGGTTTAATCCACCCATAATAATAAAATAATATATTAAATTAGATTCTAAAGAAAAATGTAAAACTATGCTGAATACAAGACTCATCTAAAATACTATTTCAAAAATCACAAAAACAAAAATGTGTATAAGAGGATATCAGAGAAATGTAAGTAAAAAGAAACTAAGTAACATAGTTTTAATATAAAAAAAAGGAGTAATTTAAGGCAAAAGCCTATCTAGAGTTCAGCTGATTAGCAAGTTTAATCCCATCTGTAATATTCATTCCCCTCTCTCATACTACGTAATATTGTAATCTCTTCAAAGAGCCCTCTGCCTGCCTTATGTCTTAACTTTTGATTCTTCTGATGTAGTAACAAATGGTTGTGCAACTACACCCTTGGTTTTATTTCTTTCCTTCAGTGAATCTCCTAATTTTAGATTATTTGAAATCTGGACTTGTTGAAAATTTTTTAATTCACACATTTTTGCCTAATAGCTTTTTTTCACAATTTATCTCCATCCTTTATTATTTTACTAGAAGTAGTCAAAAAAAAGAAGAAAAGAAAGAAAGAAAGAAAGAAGGAAGGAAGGAAGGAAGGAAGGAAGGAAGGAAGGAAGGAAGGAAGGAAGGAAAAGAAAACTCAAGATGTACTTTTTAGAATTTCATTTGAAAATCCCCTTACCTAACCCAGAAATCTAGGCTTTTTTGATCATCCTTCATCTTTGTCTTTGCCCTTTCTTCAATTCCAAGGTCATCCTATCATTGTATATATTTGTTACATGAGCGTCTCACTTATAGGTATCATAAATTTTACTAGTTTCCTCTTGTTGCTACGCTATAGCAAACTCACACAACTTAGTGGCTTAAAACAACACTTATTATCTTATAACTCTAGAAGTAAGAAATCCAAAGTGGGTCTCACTAGGCTAAACTCAAGGTGGCAACAGGGCTGTATTACTTCTAGGTCCTCTTTTTCCAGACCAAGAGGCTGTGTGCATTTTTTGGCTTGTTGTTCTTTCCATATTCAAAGCCACACATTGCATCACTGTGACTCCTCTGCCTCTCTGTCCCCCTTTAGAGAGCCCTTAATTGATTATCTCCTGCCTCAAAATTTTTACTTTAACCACATCTGCAAAGCCCTTTTTGCTATGATAAGGTACCATGCTCACAGGTCCTACGGATCATGATATGAATACTTTGGGGGCCAATATTTTCCTGCCATCACTTAGTGTAAGAAAGAGGAGACTACTAGGTGGATCTAGGAGCAGGAATATTAACTGTCCTGATGGACAACCTGAGGAACATGCAAAGGAGAAGGGGGTGATAGTTCGAAAAGGTTAATTGTATAAGGGGGAAACAGACCCATAAGTCCCTAAGACTCAGGGGACATATAAACCTGAGAGGCTCGAATGATATTGAAAATTTCACCCATTGGCTCAGAATTATCAAGGAACTGTCTTGGGAGGGTTGCAATTGATGCTGGATGCAGAAGATTGAGACTTTCAAAGACAAAGAGCAACATAAAAGCTCCTTTAGAGATAGCTCTGGCTGGCAGTACTGAAGATAGAGAAGTCAGAAAGTTGAAGTCTATATAACCTTATTGTTCCTCAGCTGAATTTGTTTTAGAAATGCAATTCTGTGTCTGCATCTTAAGACCCTCTCAAATATGACAGCGTAACTTTATGCTTAAATGGTTAACTGAAGTAAGCATAAGAGTAAAGGGCACCAGAGAATGGCCTAATAAAGACCCTGACTCCTTTCAGGAAGAGGAAAGCCACTAGCAGTGTAGGCCAGTAGCTTCCCTGGTCAGCTTGATTGCAGATCCAAGCTAATATTCTGGGGAGACTGTTTAAACCATTGTTAGGGGAAAATCCTCTTTCCATTTAAAACAAACTCTTTCTTAGTCAACTGCTAATAGATTCATTATCAAAACTGAAGTGATAATCTAGATAACCTGAGCAAAAACTTTCACAAAACCTCTGAAGCTGTGTTCCTTTTTTAACCCGAGTCTGATGACTGTATTGATTGCCTGTCCATGTTAATCAAATACAAATAATTGTTGAGTTCATCATCTCACTTACTGCCTATGTACCACTAAAATATGTGATTTTCATTATCTGTTTCCCCAGTGGGATAATATGCCTGCCATTTAATTTTTTTTTTCATTTGAGGTTGTTTACTGTTTTACAAAAATTCGCCTAAGAGGCTGACACTTTTTTTAGGTGTTTTATAGGAGCTGCATATTCTGTCAGGACTTTTCATCTCCTGGTTGTTCTGTAACTAGCTTAGGTCATTAATGTCAGTTGACTCTGGTTTTTAAAGACATTTCTTTTCAAGCGCCTAGCAGCAAAATCTTGTTAACAATTGTGTGGTTTCCAATTGTTTCTTACTTGATGTAAACATGAAGTCCTTCCAGGGATGACTTTCAGAATTTAACTGGAAGTGTATTTCTTTGCTGAACATTGGCAAAATCTAAAGGATTCATTTTCACATAGATTCTTGTGATTCACTTAAGATTTAAAATCCCTGTATCAATAAAACAAGAGTGTCTTGATTGAGTTTATAGATTATATCCAGACACTTGAACAATCAATTGTCTAAAAATGTAAGAAGCAAGATGCCATTTTAAAGTAACATTCGATTTAAATATAAAAACTTTTTAAAGCAAAACATTGGTAAATATAAAGTACATCTTAATAAGGTCTTTTCTATTTTGGAACTTTTGGTGTACTGAGTTTTCTTAGAAGAAACAACTTTGGGAAATGTGAGGGAAATTTAAAAGGATTAGTTACCATATATTTAGAGGTCAATAAGACTTTGTCAAATAACAAATATTTATATAATTTTAAATTCATAAAATATTTTAAATTCAAAGTTTCTAAAAGAGGTATTGATTAATTCAGTAGTGATTTAATCATGATATCAAAGATAGATACGACTCTTTACTAGTACAGGAGATTATAACTTCTTTGAATGTCCTAAAGATGAACTAAAACCAATATTTGAATGACATAAATGATTGAGCTAAACTTCAAATCCATACAAAAATAACTTCCTATAGGCTAAAATGCTCTCAATGCAGATTTTTATTCAGTATATATTTAAGACTATGAAATATGCATATCATATTTTTCACACATTTTGTTATGAGCATCAAACAAAATAGGTATAGCACTTGCTCTTGAATTATGTGGGAGCAGGTATAAAGCAGATAAACAACAGCTGCAACTTAGTGGAAAACTATATATCTATATATCTATGTGCTAGGCACTATTCTAAGTGATTTACATGTATTCAATCATTCAATTCTTTCAACAATTTAAATATGCATGGTAATGGTCTATACTATAGACCATTCCCCTGGATAAACCCCAGGTAAAGAGATAAAGATAGCAGAGGAGGGAGAGATAGCAGAGCCAATGTTCTGGTTCTAAGTGACATATGCATCTATTAAAAGGTTTTACAGAAGAAAATAAGGGATCAGATTCACATTAAGAAAAAAATATTCTGGCTGATGTGAACAGATTGAAGAGAATGAGAGAAGAACAGGAGAAATTATTTGGAGGCCTTTGCAGTCTAAACCACAGGTTATGGTGCCTGGAACTCAGTTTGTGACAGTAGAACATGAGATTTAGAGCTAATATTCAGTGTGACTAGGAAATAAATGAGATGTGAAGCATGAAGGAGGCAGGGCAAGAATGATCCTTTAATTTTGACTTGAGCAACAGTTGGATGGTGGTCATATTAACAGAGAAGTGAAAGTCAAGAGTTTGGTCTGGGATATGGTAAGTTCAAGACAGTCCAATAAGTATATCAGATATGAGGTTACATAGCACCCAGAAATGGTACATTCCTCCTGCAGAGGGAAATTCAAGAATCAAGTAGACATTTGTCTAGGTGATATGAACGTCTCTTCTGTCTTGTTTGAAGGTTGGGGGAAAGAGCGCTCTGAACAGAAAATTGTGAACTACTGTATTTGTTCTTATTGAGTACAGTGCTAGGAACTAGGAGTTGTCCATTTTATATCTCACTGGATCCCAAGGACTTACCCATCACTAAGTAAAAAGAAGATTGACTGTAGCTAAAAATTCTAATATCCACATGTCCTAAAATTCACAGGAGTTCATCTTCAAAGTCTCTTTTTGTATTCCTGGTATAATGAAGCTCCCATTATCATTTTAGAATCTGGGACAAAGAATACTCAATTATGCACAGGTGCTATCTTTAATATACAAATTTTTAGATAAAAACAACTATATTCATCCTGTGAGGACTAATAATGGCTTTGGATGACATTTTTCTTTTTAAAAAATAACTTCAAATTTGTTATTGCCCATCTTAATTAGTAAACTGGTATCTTCACATTATTACCATTTTTATTTTTACATCATTATATCCTGAACAGTCACTGAGATAAGCTGTGTGCCTGTCAGCTTTCTTGCAGCATTCTCTACTGCTCTTCAGGCCCTGCATCCCCAGAGTCTCATTGCTGGTGTTCTGATCTTTAATGTTCTATTGCCTGCATGTTGCAACGGACAGAAGCCCAACTAGGTGGTCCATGACTCACTGCAAAGAAACAGACTCAGAACCTAGCCAACCGTGAATTGCCAAATCCAGTGTTTGAAATCAATTTTGAGCTATTTGAAATTTTTGAAGGTAATAGTACTGAGAAACCAGGTGCTTCCGTATCTATCACATGTGAGTTACAGATAAGTCACAGGCCAGAAATACTTCAATGCTGTATTATGGTTATGTATGTTGATGCTGGGTTTTGGCCTCATGTTACCTGGTAGAATCTTAGCTATGTCACCATCCAGCTCTATGTTCAGGTGCAAATTACTCAAGTGATCTGTACCTTCCTTTTCTTGTGTATAAAATAGGAATCATATATGTATCTCATATCTTTGCAGCATTTCAAATGAATAATGAGCTCCTGGAACCATATCTGTCATATAAAATACTCAATAAACATAAGGTGTTATCATTTTCTCTCAGGATGCCTGAATTAATACAGTAATAAACACTATAGGGCAATTAAAACCTCTTCTATAACATGTTAAATTGACATTAAATGGGAAGGTGAATGTGATCAGTGGGGGTAAAACTTGCTCCTTTTATTGTATAAATGTGCAATACAAGCCCAGTGTACTCTTGTACTCACAGAATCGCTCGTGTTTTCCTAAATAATTTCTGCATATCCAACAATATGTTATGGTTTAAATGTGTGGTATCCCCAAAAACACATGTGTTAGGCAATGCAAGAAGGTTTCAGATAAAACGATTGGGTTATGAGAGCCTTAACCCAATCAGTGAATTAACCCTCTGATAGGAATTAACTGAGTTGTAACTGCAGGCAGAAAAGGTGCGGCTGGAGGAGGTGGGTCATTGAGGACATGCCTTTGGGGAATATATTTTGTCTATTGTGAGGGAATATCTCTCTCCTCCTCCTCCTTCTCCTCCTTCTTCTTCTTGGTGGCCATGTCCTGTCCTGCTTTCCTCCACACTCTTCCATCATGATGTCCTGCCTTACCTCAGATTCTGAGAAGTGGAGCCATCCATTTATGGACTCAGACCTCTGAAACCATGAGCCCCTAAATAAACATTTCCTCCTCTAATTGTTCTTGCCAGATCTTTTTATTATAACAGAAAAAAAAAGACTAGAACAGCATGAAATCAAGAATCAACTAACTATACATTTGGCTTTCTTAGAACTGCAACAGAGATTTGGGGCTTCTATCTGGATATTTTCACATTCTTCAATTATAGCAAACCACACCTACAATCAATGTCTTAAAATTTCGATTATTTGTCCTCATTCACACATCTGTGGATGGCATGGGTCTGGCTGGTTCAGACAGGGCTCCACTGAAATGTGCTGCTTCAGGCTGGACTTGCTATGCCTGGAGCTGGTCCTTCTGGATTCATCCTGGACATGGTCTGGGGACACGGGAGCCTGCTGGCGGTGATGGCATCTGCATAGGAAACAAGGCCCGCTGCACCAGCACCCTTCGCCCCTTTTCTTGAATCTCGTTTGCTAGGGTCTCATTGCCTTGAACAAGTAATAAGGTTGAAATCTACACGAATGAATAGGGACTGTGTATCGTTTCTAATGGAAGGTGGAACGTGAGTCTTTCTTTTCACTTTTCAAATCTATCAGACCAGAGTTTGTTGCTGGTAATACTATAACTACTGTTGTATATTTGGACTTATATTCTAAATGATTCATTTTGAGACTTAATATTCCAAATCTTTTTTTCTGTTACATAGTTAATTCCTGCTAGTTCAGGTGTCAAGTTTTCTGATTGCAGAAATAAATAATGTTTTTCCTAACAAGGAATTCTGGCCTAGAATAGTACTTCTCTAGATACATGTTCTCTGAATTAATAAACAGGGAATAATGAGAGTAATATTTTTTTGCACTAATTGCCCAGCTTTTTTGTGAGGGAAGCAACAAAAGGAGAGAATTTATTCTCCGATCGTTTTGCTCATTGATTCCTTCTTTCATTACAAAAAAACAAACGTTTTTCTGAGTGGCTGCTATGAGCCAGGCTTGGTCTAAGTTATAAGGACATAGAAATGATCATTTGGGGAGACAGACAATAAACAATGACACGAACAAGTTAATTGTGGATAAGTAGCTAAAAAACAAAATATTAGGAAAATTAAATTGCAGAATTGAGATTGCTTTTGATAGGCAGAGGTGAAACTTTTTTGGATAAGGTAGCTTTAAAGAAAATGTTTCAGCTGAAACTTGGATGATGGGAAGTGAAAATTGGGAGAAGAGTGCAGGAGTCAGGAGGTGCAGTGTATGCAAAGACTCTGACAGGAAAGATTTGGCTTATTTAAGGTACAAAAAAAAAGGTCAGTACTGACAATATTCTCAACTGCAATGACGACATAAAAGCCTACTGAAATTTCTCAAATTTGACTTCTTGCCTACGATTCCCTAGTGCCCCGTGCACTGATCGCCTGGATTTATGATGACTGGCCGTCTTGACAAAGAGCTCCACTGAACTGGAGCTCTTTTAGTGCAAATATGGCATCTCAGTGAATCCATCCCTCAGCACTAAAGGTAGAGCTCCATTCAGCACAAGTTTGCTAGCTGCACAGATGCCTGAACTCGGGCTTTGTATAACTTAAGAATCAGCGAAGGAGTAGCCCCGAGCCTCAAATCACCTAGAACAGAGATGAAGTGGGTAGGCGGGGCGGTGAGGGAGTGACAGAAAAGGCCACCCTTTGAAAAGAGGAAAGCTGCATTTATTTCATTCCCTGAAGTGATTTTGACCTTCATTCTCCTTTTCTAGAAATATATAAATCACAAAAACATGAAAGTATTTAAGATGTATCTCACACACTAGAAGGAACATAAAAATAAAATATGGGCCCCTAAAATAATTATAATATAAGATTACATGGGTAAAGTCATTTAAACTTTTTTCAACCTGCTTTTATCCTTCTACACTTATCATATTTCCCCTTTATTGACCATAGTAAAAGGCCATTTCTAATAACTGTCATTTATTTAGTTATCTGAGTTAGTTATTCCAGGGAAACAGACATTTCGGGTTGTTTTTTTTTTTAAGACCCCAGATAGAATTTAGACCTGAAAAGGACATTACAAAGAATGAAGGTCATTAAGGATGTGGACCCTGAGACCAAATGTCCTAAGTAATTTGTCAGCCATACAACTAGCTAGGGGCAGAGCTTTGGCTGGACTCTTGGCCCCTGAATCCTTGATTAGTTTCCTTCCTGTTACATTAGTCATGAAAGAGGCTAGGAATTTGGTTTATGATGAAATTAGCAATCACAGTCTGAAGAAATAACAAACAAAAAGATGTGAGGAAAACAGTGCTTAATGAGAAAATCAATTTTCCAAAGGTTTTTGTTGCATTTTTAAAAATTTTTGAGCCTTATTTAGAAACATGGGTCAATTTTTACCTTGGCAATAAATCACCTATAGTTGAATAAAATAGCTCTCTTAATATAGGTTAAGTCCCAAACGAAAAAATATAAAAGTGCATAGACTAAGCTGTTATACATAGATTTGAAAAAAGATGTAAAGAAACTAATGGTTAAAATTAAAAGAAATGTAATACGATTCATTACATAGAAAATAGTCTTTAGCTTAAAAAAATTTTAATCATGGATCCAAGCTTTTCCACATATACCAAGGGATATAACTAAAACCCAATAATGCAGACAAAGAAACCCAGGCAATACCATGGTGTGACAGAAGACAAATGGAAAATTCTGGAGAACATATTAGCAAGCTATAAATATTGAGATTCCAAACAGAATAGCAGTTACAAAAGAGTAAGAATCATCATGTACTAAGTTCTTAGTATAAACAGCATTTTAACTGGATAAGTATATGAAGCAACTATTTCCAAGATAATTCCGGGCTGTGATCATTGATGCAGGAGAGCTGTACATAATGATCTCCATTTTAACCTCTCCTTACTACCAGGGAGCATTATCCAAATCATAGCACTAGATGGTGGAGCCCAGAAATAGAGCTGGAGTCTTGGTGAGGGAAAGACATTAAATTCAGAGAACAGAGATTCAGACTTTTGTAGAATCTTTCAGGCAGAGTAACATAAATAAGAGAGCTACATAGAGCAGGAGATTGACAAATCTGCAAAGAAGTTCACTTGAGTCCCTAACTGAAAATGGAGGTGATACACAAACAAGACTTCCACAGGCTTGGAAGAAAACTATCAGGGAATTTGATCTGAACTAAGATTCCAGAGGCACAGTATTAAAAGTCCTTTGAATTAATCTGCCTTCTGTTACTATAATAGAATAGGCTAATTTATAAAGAAAAGAGATTTATTTTGGCTCATAGATCTGGCCCAAGGTAAAGGCCAGTTTCTGATAATGACCTTCCTACTTGCAGAGTCTCAAGACCATGCAAGGTATCACATGGCAAGAGATAAGGAGTGCATGTGTGTGTCCTGGGCTGTTGCCTTCTTCTTACAAAGCCACCAGAATTTACTCAGGGGGGCCTCAACCTCTGGACCTGTCTAATCCTCATCACCCCCAAAGGCCCTGCCTCTAAACATCAGAGGCCAATTAAGTTTCTACCCTCTAATACCAGACAGTCTTAATTAAATTTCATCCCATGAGGCTTTGGAGGACACATTAAAACCACTTTCAAACATAGCAGCTTGGAGTTCTCACCAACCAGAGTGTTGACTGCTCACTAAACATTCTGGACCTTCAGTTGTGGCTACATATGAGGGAAAAGGTTTTTCTAGTCCCATAAAAAGGATTAGTCTGGATCAGTGATTCTCAACTGGGATAACTTTGACCTTCTCCAATGGGAACTTTGGCAAAGTTTTAAAACATGAGAACCAAAACTGGCAAAATAATAAGGGAACATAAATTATCAAATACAGATATTTAACATTCCTCTCTCAGTAACTAATAGAATAAGTAAACAAAAAACTAGCAAGGATACAAAAATATGACAATGTCTACAAATTTATCTTATAAGAATTTGTAATGCATGATAGCAAACAATGCAGAAGATACATGATTTTCAGTGCTCCTGAAATAGTCACCAAGATAGATGTTTTAATTAGCTTTTTCACTGGTACAACTAAAAGATCCAACAAGAATAATTGTAGAGGAGGAAAGTTTATTGGAGGGCTCTCAGTTTCAGAGGTCTCAGTGCATAGAAAGCCAGCTGCATTTCTTGGGGCTTAAGGTAAGGCAGAATATCATGGTGAAAGAGTGTGGTAGAGCAAAGCAACTCACATGATAATCAGAAAGCAGAGAGAGAGATTCCACTTGCCACATACATAATATATACCTAAAAGTCACAAACTCCCAATGCCCACCTCCTCCAGCCACACCCTACCCACCATCAGTCACCACTCAGTTAATCCTATTGGGGGATTCATTTATGATTGGGTTAAGGCTTTCATAACCCTGTCATTTCTCCTGTAAACCTTCTTGTGTTGACTCACACATAAACTTTGGAGGTACACCTCACATCCAAACTGTAACAATTGATTAGTCCTGCCCATATGTCAATAAAATTCAAATGGTGAATTCATACAGATAATGTTCTCTAGCCATACAGAATTAAAATTAGAAATCAATAACAAGTTTATTTGGAAAATCGCCAAATGTATGGTATTAAGCAACATACTTATATATAATCCTTAGGCAAAGAATAAATCACAAAGGTAATTAGAAAAAAAATTTAACGGAATGATGACAAAAACCACAAATCTATTCAAATTTATGGAATGTAGTGGCAAAAGCAAGATTTACATCTCTAAATGCATATAAAGGAAAGTAGAAACAGTAAAAATTAATGTTTGCCTTTAGAAGGCTAGCAAATGAACGTCAAACTAAATCAAATGTATGTAGAGGAAAGGAAGTAATAGAAGAGCATAGATAAGACAGAAAATACAAATTACAAATAGCAAATATAAATACAAAAAAACACAACATAACTATAGATTCTATAGACATTAAATAAATAAGAAATTATCATGGGCCTGGGGCTATAGCTCAGTGGTAGATCACTTGCCTAAAATGCCCTGAGTGTTGACTTTGATACTCACCACCACAAGAACTAAATAAAGAAAATTTTAAAAATAAATTTTTAGGAAAATTTGCATGTTCATAATTCTGAGTGTTAAGAAGAAATAGAAACTTTTTTCTTGATATGTAAGAATAAAAACTGGCACAAGAAAAATTTGAAAGTTACAATAGTCCTGTATTGCCGCAGTCAGGCTGGGCACAAATCACGAGCCACTAAAGCAGGAACAAACTTTATTTCTGAACTCCACCAGCACACTCCACACACGCTCCCCAGGAACTCTCCTGAACCATCCACATGGCTCCTGGAGGAACCACCAACCGGAAATCCCTCCTCTGGCACTTCCCAACCAATGGGAACTCTCCGGGAATCCCCGGGAGAACTCCAAAGTAGCAGGCCCAGGCGGACAGGGTCTAATATACACAGCTTAACATAACCATTATCATCTCAATGGTTTGCTGGCGGCATCACCTCTCAACCACTCCGTTCTGGCAAAAATGCCATGCGTCATTTGAACTATGGCTCTCAGCACTATATGTGTTGATAAAAATGAATTTGCAAGTTAAAATATTCCCACAGACTTTATCTATCCCTAGATAAATTACTTGCCATTGTTAAATATTTAAGGAAAAAAAATAAAATTGATGTACAAGGAATTTAATAGAGAAGGAATAAGAACACATAATTAAGAGTAAAATTTGAAGTATTAGAACATTTATGAACTTTACTTCCAGCATAATTTGGTCCAAGAACTCCTTCAGCCACTTCCAGCTGCATGACCATGATTATTTCTTTAACTTTATAAGCCAATTTTTTCTCAAACATGAAGCAACACTCATAATATATCTGACTGCACTGAAGATTAAAGAGAATATATTTATGAAGTACATGACATCATTTCTATCATTTATCAGGTCTTCAAAATGAATATGATTTTAAGCTATATCATATTTCTTTTGAGATTTTTATCAAGTAGATATTATGCTAATGAGCCAATGAAAGAAAACAGAATCATTCAAATCTTGACTCCAAATTGTTTGAAATCCCTAAAACCTGAAAAAATGATAATAATGTTAAAAAAACTCACATACTCATTAATGATCAGTAAATACTATTATTCCTTAAATAATTTAGAAGTTAATTATTAAGCTTTAAAAGGAAAATCTTGTTTGACTTTTGAAACATTTTAGGAAAGATTTCTAGAGTGTTATTATTATGGTGTCTTGAACCATATTTTGTGGGGGTCTCAAAATCACTCTCAGGTTCAATGACACCCTAGAAAAACTCATCAGACTTGAAAACCTGTTACACGCATGGCTACAGTTTATTATGGCAAAAGAATAAGGATTATAATCACTAAAGGGAAAAAAGTGCAAAGGGCAAAGTTCAGGAAAAACCAGAAGCAAGTTCCTGGTGCAATTGCATGGGTACACTTAATTCTCCCAGCATGGCCAAGTGAAGGTACCTGTAAATTGCTGCCACCTAGAAGGCTCACAGTTGATGTTCACAGTTCTTACTGGGTATCAGTCATGTAAGCATGCAATTCCTGCATGACTGATTGCAACTAAAGAAGGAGTCCCCCTCCAAAGAAAGAGATGTATTCACATCATCATGTTGTTAGCACAAACTGTCTGAATTAACTGGTCTCAGGAATATGAAAATACTTTCGCAGGCAAAATTTTCCAAGGGTTTAAGCCCATTTCCCAGGTTCCTGAGACCCATTGCTGAACATAGGCCTTTTCTTAGGAATATATAGAATTTGAACTGCTTTATGCTATCCCACTTCATATTACTGTAACTCTCTTATCTGTGGCCAATGTAAACTCAATATAAACATGTTTTCCTTCCCCAGATTTTCATTATAAAATATGCTTGGATCTAAGTCTAGCCACATATAGTTCCAAATGCTATCTAGCCTTGCTGTTGCAAACTGTGGGAACTTGTCAGGGGACCCGGTCCTTTTTCTAGCTAGTATTCCTAAGTGCTCAATAAAACCTTTTATTTCAGAGATCCCTCAGCCTCAAGAGATTTTGTTTAAAATTTATATGACCAATACTCTGTGAGATAAGTTGATTTTCCTGAAATTACATGTGGCAAATAAAGGATTAGAACTCAGTTCACTTGCTGCTTACTTACTATACATCAAGTAATAACCACAAATGAGATACTTAAAAGAAATTTTAAGATAGCTCAAGGATGCTAAAATTGCTGTTAATAAAAACAGGAAGAGTTGACAAGGGTTTCTCATACTCAGATTTTTAAGGTAAAATATATAAGTTGTATACAAAATGAAATTAAGCTTCATATACAAAAATTACCTGTTAGTGCTACAAAATTAATATTCTTTGCAATATTCTTAGAAAAATAGCCTATAGAAAGTAATATTGTTGAAAATAGCTCACAAATCTGTACAATACATATTGCAAGTATATAATTTTTAAAACACTTTAATGTTAAATAAATTGAAAATTTTCAGATATAATGATAGAATATTAAAAAGTAATATAGATTATTTGCCATTATTTTTCAAAAGTTTTATTTGTTCAAAAGATATTTTGGAGATATTCCTGTATTTGATTCCTCTTTATTTGAGTAGCAAAAGAAAAAATAAAAGTCCCATATTCATATCTTAAGCGAATTAAAAGCCAAATTTTATTTCCTTATTGTATTTCATAAAGTAAGAGAGATTTTAAATTTGCTATAACAAGAAAAAGATTGCAGAGACTAACTTGAAAATACACAGTTTATTCCTATACATCTGAATAATCACAGATTATTGAAAAACATTATAACAAAAGATAAAGAATTGAATTCCATTACCAAGAATCCAAATACTGACTGTTCCAGCATTCAAATAAAAATGAAGGCAGATTTGTCCAGAGTTTCTCATAATTGCCCTTTTATTTAACCACTTGTAATAACCCGCTAATAATTATCCATGCAGAAAAAAAAGGAACAAGTTCTAAAACACTGAATCTTTTTGCCACTTAGCAGCCTCTTTCAAGGGAGACCTTTTGTATTTCCCCTTTGGTTTATAAAAGGAGCCCTTTCTATGTCTTCCTCATAGGAAATCAAAAGACCTATCATGTGACAACCATTAGAACTCTCTAAGAATGGTCCATCTTAAGCTGTAGGTACCACTTAGGGTTTGTAAGGGTAAGAACCAACTGTGTGAGTGTTTCTGCTCTTTGCCAACATGGAGTGATTTCAAAACATGTAGCTAATGGGGTTTTTGAAGACACAGGGAAAAGTATCAACAATAATGTCATTTAAGATGTAATCATAGATTCTTTTGTAGTGTTTAGCTTTTTGTTTGAATTATACCTCCTTTGACTTTGCGCACATAAATAAACTGCTTTCTGGCTGCAGAAAAAGTGAGCACCATGTGCTGCCTGCCATAATATTCTGCCTAGTTATAGTCCTAAAGGCAATGGAGCCATTCAACCACGGACTTAAACCTCAGAAACCATGAGCCAAAATAAATCTTTCCTCCTTTAAGTTTATTTCATCAGTATTTTTGCTATAGCAATAGCGAGCTAACACAGAAAACTGTTAGCTGAAGTGAAATCCCCTTGCTATGAATATACCTGTCTATGTGGTTCAGAAGCCTAAAGACTCTAATGCGAATCAAACTAGAGGCAATTCATATTATATTCTGACAAAGAACTTGCCTACATTTTGTCCAATCCAGAGAATTTGTATAAGCCTTAATTTTTAAAAAAAACTAATAAATCTGATGGAGGAAATTTCAAGACAGCCCAATATTAAGGCAGTGGCATGGCTGCACTTAGCCAGATCCATAGTGAGAGTTAAGAGTAAAAAGAAAACAGAGAAATCTGAAAAACATGCAAATTGGCTGAAAAAGAAGTGCAAGCAAAGTTGTGGCCAAGAGGGTATAGTTTCTAAAGAGAATGGCACTATTAAAACGAGCCAAAAACATTGCACCAGGACAATCAGAAAAATGCCTTGAGGGCATCTCACAAATCAGCAAGACCCCACTCATCTTAGGCTCAAGAGTGTAAAAGTGTGAACTTCTTTAAAGGGTTTTGCTTTGAGAAAAGAGCTTTGAAGTGCCCTGTTTATGCAGGGCCACCTAGGGAATTGTTCTCCTAGGATTCAATTCTGTGTTCAGCCAGCTAGGCACTCAGAGGCTATTGAACCTATGGTCCCAGGGTTCTTGCTACTCCTCCTACTTTTAGCAGATCTTGGTGTTATCCACATGATGCCAGTTTTATAGGCATGCAAAAATGCAAGAGTTGTGGGATCATGGAGCCTCCAACCAAGATTTTAAAGGAAACCCTGGAATGCCAAGCAATATGTATCATTGTTCAAGTCTCAACAAGCAGCCCATGAGATAGCAATGCATGAAGTTATGAGAAGGAAGCTGAAGCCACAATGAAGAGAGCCCAGGAAGTTAGAGATGCCAGGAAAGTGAAATGTCTGCCAGGAAAAGCTGCAGACAGCATACAGAGCACTCCAAAGAAGGGGCCATGTAAGTTGCATCCAACAAGGCTATATGGGCAGGACTACGCAAGTATTTTGGAGCTTACCACTGTATACCTCCAATGATGGACATGAAACTACAGGATTTCATCTTTGTGCTAATGGATTTAAACCTTTCTTTATTTGGCTTTCTTCTTGCTATTTTGTTATTCCTCTATTTTGGAATGGGTGTGTTTACGCCGTGTCATTATATTTTGAATGTATGTCACTTGTTTTGTAATTTTTTTTAACAAAAGTTCACAGACAAAAAATTGCATGGAGTCTCAGAAGTGACTTTGGACTTAAACTTTTGAGCAATGTTGGCACTGTCAAGTCTATGAGAACTTTTGGAAATGGGTTGAATGTATTTCGAATTGTGGAATGGATATGTGAAAGGAAAGCTAGGAACTGGGAGACCAGGAAGCGAGAAATGAAAGACAGAGACCAGGCAGAGATACACATGAGGGTTACTTGTCAGAGCTGACAAATAAAGGCACCTCTCTTCATAGATGGAGAGACGCAAACAGGCTTGGAGTTCAGGACTTTTATGGGGCAGGCTCAGGGATTAGAGCTGGGTGGGTCCTAATGTGGGTGGTTAAGGGTGGGGTTGGTATGAGGGAGTGGTGATAGCCCTTGGGCTGGCCCAAAAAGTGAAATTTTTCTTTAAATGGCAGCTATCACTTAAGATGGCTGCCCAGATGCTAAGCAAGGATCTTACAATATGAGTTTTTGGGGACCAGGAACACAAGGTTCTAGGTTTGATGCTAAATGTCACCACAAACCTCCCTATTGCAGCAGAGTGTGGTCTTTGGGTGATGATTGTATCTTGAGAGTTCTAACTCACTAATCTACTTATGGATTCATGGCTTAATTGGTTATTGGGAGATGATGGAAACCTTTGGAAGTGGGGCCTAGTAAATACTAAGGAATGCCCTTTGAAGGGTATATTTTGAAGTAGTGCACCATGATCAAGTGGGGTTTATCCCAGGGATGCAAAGTTAGGTTCAATATACAGAAATCAATAAATGTAATTCACCACATCAATAGACTTAAAGACAAAAATCACATAATTATCTCAATAGATGCAGAAAAAGCATTTGACAAAATTCAGCATCCATTCATACTCAAATCGCTAGAAGAACTAGGGATAGTAGGAACATAATTGAACATTGTGAAAGCTATATATGCTAAACCCAAGGCTAAGACCATTTTAATTTTTTTAAAAAATTTTTCTTTAAATATTTATTTTTAGTTTTAGGTGGACACAATCTCTTTATTTTTTTAATTTTACTTGGTGCTGAGACTCAAACCCAGTGCCTCACGCATGCTAGGTGAGCACCCTACAACTTCAGCCACATCCCCAGCCCACTAAGACCATTTTAAATGGAGAAAAACTCAAAGCATTCCCTCTAAAAATTGGAACAAGACAGGGATGCCCTCTTTCACCACACCTATTCAACATAGTCCTCAAAAGCTTGGCCATATCAGTAAGACAAAAGAAAGAAGTTAAAGGGATATAAATAGGAAAAGGGGAGCTCAAACTATCCCTATTTGCCAACAAAATGATTCTATATTCAGAAGATCCCCCAAAATCTCAACTAGAAAGTTCCTAGAACCCATAAATGAATTCAGCAAAGTAGCAGGGTTTAAAATCAACACCAATAAATCAATTGTATTTTTGTACACCAATGATTTATCAGAGGAAAGAGAAATCAGGAAAACTGTCTCCTTTACAATAGCCTCAAAAAAATATTTGGGAATCAACCTAACAAAAGATGTGAAAGACCTCTAAAATGAAAACTACAGAACACTAAAGAAAGAAATCGAAGAAGACCTCAGGAAATGGAAAGATCTCCCCTGTTCCTAGATAGGCAGAATCAATATTGTCAAAATGGCCATACTACCAAAAGCATTATGTAGATTTAATGCAATTACTATAAAGATCCCAATGACGTTTTTCACTGAAATAAAAAAAGCAACCATGACATTTATTAGGAAAAATAAGAGACCCAGAATAGCTAAAGTATTCCTTAGCACAAAAAGTGATGCAGGAGGCATCACAATACAGGCCTTAAATACTACAGAGCTATAGTAACAAAAGCTTGATATTGATACTGAAACAGACATGAAGATCAATGCAACAGAAGAGAAAACACAGAGAACATCTACATACAAACACATATCTCATCCTAGACAAAGGAGCCATCAACATGCATTGGAGAAGAGATAACCTCTTCATCAAATGAATATGGAATAAATAGAATGAAATTAAACCTCTATATCTCACCCTGCACAAAACTCAACTCTAAGTGGATCAAAGACCTAGGCATTAGACCAGGGACCTGCACTTACTTGAAGAAATATTCCCTCCCCCGTTTTTTTCTAATCTTAGGGATAATTTTGTTTCTTTATAAGGCATCCATAAAACCTCATTTCTGTTCCTCTCTTCCTATCATGCTTCACAACAGGCATCAGCTTTTTTCTCAAATAGGATTACCCTTTTTCTTTGAAATCTGTCTTTTCTCTTTAATAGAAATTTTATAACCCTGTCCCACCAGCTGCCTAAATCCTATCCAACAATAAAGCTAAGTGAAACATCCACTATTAATTTTACTCTTTTCTAAAACATTTTTAAAAATATTCTTATGATGCTTTAATATGCCATATTGGTGGTAAATATTTTTATACATGAGAAATACACTAGGGCTGGGGATGTGGCTCAAGTGGTAACATGCTTGCCTGGTATGCGCGGGGGCGCTGGGTTCCATCCTCAGCAACACAGGAAAAAATAAAATAAAGATGTTGTGTCCACCGAAGACTGAAAAACAATATTAAAAAAATTCTCTCTCTTTCTCTCTCTCTGTCTCTCTGTCTCTGTCTCTGTCTCTCTCTCTCTCTCTCTTCTCTCTCTCTTAAAAAAAGAAAGAAATATACTAGAATCATGCATAAATATTTATTCAATAAATCTGAAGTTCTAACATGCTTGGCACTATAAGACTTGACTTCCCAAAACTCACAGTCCAATCATTTAAAAACTATTCAAGTGCAAGGATAACTTTTTATTTGTGTCCAACTAATACTAATTTGTATTATTAAAAAATAATACATTTGTATTTCACATGTAAAATATTGCTGATACATGTTTGTTGAATTGAAATTCATATCACAAAATAAATTCCAGCTAAAATATTACAAGATGATGACATTAGTTTGTATTTTTTTTTTTTTTTAAATCATGAGCTAAAACATTTCCAAGCACCCTCAGGTGATATACTTTCTGGAAATGGGTTTTCTTGGGCCTTTTCAAACTTGAAAAGAAGAGCCAAATGTCTACTTTATATACTCACATCTCTATGAAAGAGATTTCATAAAGAAAGCAGAGCAGCCCTATTGTCTGGACATAAACGTGGAACACAGCACACACTCATGGAATGTAGGAATGTGGAGGATCTCTGAACAACACTGAAAGGGAACTGTCATTTTTTTTTAAAGCTCTGTTTATTGGCAGGAATACAGAAACTAACAAAAGCTGCAAATTACTAATAAAATAAAAAACTACCAGATTTTAGACATAAGAAATTATGTCCTATGTGTCTATGGAAGACACATTCTCCTAATGAGTGATTTGGCTTATAAATCATAACGCAGCAATATCTGTGAATTGTGTGATTCTGTTAAAAACGGCCATTTACTGAACTATACTCACACACAGAGAAAATTAGGTGGCTCAATTGGGCAGCTGCTCTTCATTCTTTTCTACAAACAAGGCCGGCAATTTTTAAGGTGACAAATAGCCTACATTTAGGAAAACGTAATACTATGCTTACAAAACTTAATGACAGGCAAACCTCAAAGACTTAGAAATTGGGTTTGAGGGAGACAAACATTCAAAAGGCCACCTGCCTATCAGAAGCCTTTCTGAACTCCTAGCCCTCCTCCCCCTCTCCAGAATTCCCTAAGTGGCTCCTTTGTCTGCTTTCCACTTGCCTCCTCCTCCATCCTGCTCCACCAACTTCCCAACAGGCTCATTTCTGAGACCCAGTAAACCTCTCCTACCTCATTACTCACAGTCTGGTTCCAGGCTCTCGGCCAGGGAGCCCTGGCATCCTCTCAACTGGACACCACTAAGGCTTTACTTTAAAAAAGAAAGTGTTCTTCAGTATATGCAATATTTAAAACTCAGCCATTAGAGGAATTCATAAATCTGTTCTTCCCCCAAAAAGGGGTTCGTGAAACAGAGTCTATAGGTTCAATTTCCATGTGGTTCAGAGCAGGTAAGTTTTTCGTACACAGACACTATCCAGAGATCACAAAGGAGAAGATGGAGAAGGGAAGTTGAGCAAGCAGACCCCTGAGAGGGTCCTAAGTAACTCCTGCTGTATTCAGAGGGCAACATGTACTTCAGTGACAGATTTTTTTTCTTCTGCTAGCCTTTTAGAATTCCTTCCCACAACAATTAATTAGGGAGAAAAATCACTGAAAGGCAACGTTTCTTTTCAATGCTATTCTTGAAATATTGACATAATGAAGAAGATTCTGAGACAAACAAGTTTGAATGAAGGACTTAAGTAGAACCAGATAAAACGTGTTTACTGGATTCTACATTGCTTCATTTTATTTTCAAAATATTTTGTATACCACTCTTGTCTTTTTGACAGAAAAGGAGAAAAAAATTAAAAAGTTTAATCCTGAGTGTCTTGTAAGGGAAGCAATTTGAATATATCTCTCTTTCTTTTTTTCTTCCTTTTTTCCTTTTTCTTTTAAAAAAAATTCGCAAAACGTCTCTTGTTCAGAAAATAATTCATCCACCTAAATCAATTTTTTTCCAACTAGCCTGGCCTTGTGATGGGCCAAAATACAAAATCTTGCTTGCCTAGATGCAAAGAGAGTGTAAATTTAGTTTTATTCAACATTTCATGAAAATGACTAGATTTCATGAAAATGACTTTCTCTCATTTCTTGGTTCAGAATGAAAGAGGTTGGTTTCCTATATTACATTATTCCATTTAATTCAGTTCAGTGAATATTTTGCAAGTATTTATTGTGAATTAAGTGTGTTCATGCACTTTCCATTGTCTTTCTCAATTTTTCAATTCTATGCTAGCACACAGAGTTGTTGTGATGCTTAAATGAGATACAAAGCATGACCCTCTTTGAATATATAACAGAACATCATGTACATGTCAATTAGAGACGTGCAAAATTATATATTGATTATTATGTCTTTATGCAGTGATAACATGGAATCTGGCTCCATGTTCCCCTTCAGAATCCAGGCTGAGAGAAACATTTATCTTACAGGTCAATTGTTAGAACCATAATTTACTTGACATCACAAGTACTCATTTGACCTGACCTGCTTCAGGAGTCAAGGTGGGTGGAAGAAGAAGCTCTTTCCTTAAGGAATGTTTGCTTATTTGCTTTTTTTTTCTGTACTTATGATGGTCAATATCCTAGGCAAGTGTAAAAATAAAAATGAACTTAAACTCCAATGAAAGTTTTAGATGAATGATGACAGTATTTTCTCTCTGCTGTTACTTCCCTGGACATTTCAGAGTATCTTAATCAATATCACATGAAAATGGCTGCAGGCTGCTTTGGCCATGGAAATTATAACAGACCTATTTTTCAGATCTTAACTTCAGCGTTTTCTCAGTTGTCTACCTCAGAATAAGGGGAATTATGTATTTATTTTAAAGCTATAGCAATAATAACTATTGGTGAGATTGCAATTTTCCTACTTTTTTAAAATGTATTTTAACATTTCACCTTTTTTCTCACATTTTTAAAATTGGTGCATTAGAGTTGTACAGTATTATAATATATGAAAACTGTTTTTAACAGAACAGCTCAATTATTTTATGAAAAAATGCAGAAATATTGACTGGGAATCATGACAGAAAAAGTCAGTTATCATCAGACTATATCTTAATTGGTATCAGACAGAGGCAATTTTCTAAAAAGTCATAGTGAATAATAAGAAATTTTTAGAAAATGATAAAACTGCAGGTCATAAAATAATGATAATCCTACAGAGATCATTTTCATATTATTTCAGGAGAAAGGGAGGGTGATCACATTTTTTCATCATTCTGATCTCACGCTGTGTTTCATGAAAAACGTGATCAATGGTTCTTAATGAGAATTTATTTTAATGGAATAAAAAAAGTCTTATTTCCAGTAGATCTAAAATATGGCTGGATTATGGTTTCAGTTATCTTGCTGTGACTCACCGTGGTATGGCAGTCAAGTGCCTTCAAAATCCCTAGGTACTGAAGGGATACAAAGAGGAGGAGAGCATGGAAGTAGCACCTCAGAAGCTTAAAGCTGAAGCAGTGGAGAACACACACACACACACACACACACACACACACACGCACGCACACACGCACATGCACACACGTATAGGAAACAATATCATGAGTTAGAAGAGAGAAATAACTCAAGTGCTCCAAGAATGAAAGATGATATACCGTTGGCAGAGGAAAAAGCATCCACAAAGCCCTTTGCAGGAGGCAGCACCTGAGCTGAGTCTTGATCATCAGGATGATAGTAATAGACTTTAAAAAATAAATCTCTACAACTAAAATTTTAACAGGTATTTACTGGAAACTACTATTACCTGGTACCTGGTTAGCACTGAAGACACAAATATAAATAGATATTTGTTATCAAGGAACGCAGAAGAGACAAATAAGTAAATGCATGAAAATACAATGTAGTCAGTAAAAATAGAGAAGAAAGTACTGAGGGTTACAAAAGCCTTTGGGGAAGAAGTTACAAACTTCTGAAAGACACATGGACAAAATAGTATTCAGCTAAAGTACTGGGGGCAGGCAATGGAAAGTTGCTTTGTGTGTTCAATCATTCAAAAATGTTTGAAAATACTTATATTTTACTAAGTAAAAACAAAACAAAACAAAAAAAACATTGGGCTAAGAGAAAATATGACAAGTCTCCAGAAAAGCGAGTTCCATAGAACTAGAAAATGGTTAGCAGAAAGGGACAAGAAAAGGGGGTGAATTTTATGAATGGATCAGACTTCAAAGAGCCCCCAAAGCCCTTCTTTGGAGTTCTCTCTTAATCTTGAACACACAGAGAGTTATTCAACAGAGGGTCTTGAACTAGGAGCAGTCAGAGGATGTAAGCAAGAAGGGACATGAGCAGAGATGTATTCCAATGGATCCTTCTGGCAGCTCATGGAGCTAGAATGAGGTGAGCTTCTGTTGTGAGACCCATTACCCAGCTACTAATTTTGAAACAAGTTAGGAAGACAGAACAGTCTGGAACTGAGTGAAGGGTTGGAGAGCTGTGAAGGAGGAGGCTCTAGTCTCTGCTGGTTAATTAGATGTGAGTGGCAAAGGAAAGAGTCAAGAATGACAGCCAGTTCATTCTGTTTGAATGATGGATGCCAATGGTCAAAATATCAAGGAACCAGCCAAGACAAGACAGACAATTCAGAGAGCTCAAAATTAGGAGAAAGTGAACAGAAGAATAAGACTTGATGTTCCTTGGAAACTAAACCTGTGATAACACCCTAATTCATGTATAGCATGAAATACACACACACTCAACACGCACACACATACACTTAAATATATACACTAACTACAAACACACACTTATGCCTTCTATACCATGTCACAAAGTGATTTGTGCAGCTATTCTTGGATTTATATATTATATAATCGTAATCTAAGATCAAATATTACCTGCAAACTTTTTAATTTATTTTAAATAGCCTTTGCCTATTTTATGCTGTATTATCATGTTTGCTAACATATATGACATGTTTTTAAAGTTAACTTTTAAAATAAGAATTATTTTTTAAAAGCATACTTAATTTCATTGAAAAGTCTAAATCATTTGGCTTAAAATTTTTATTCAAAAACTACTCATTTTCTATTATAGTATGTGATAAAAACCTTACTGTCTACGATTGAGCTGTATCTTTTAAGGACTTAAATTTATAATAGAACTATTGTTAAAATTTCATTATCTGAGCAATACAGATTTATATATCACATTTTTTAACTAAGCAGGATTAGTAATAGACTCACTTGAGAGCATTGAAATGCATGTTTGATTTCTTATATAGGACAGTAATCAAAATTTCCAAGTCAGATTGTCCTCAAAATGAGTATATTTTCTCTGAATAATAGCTCTAAATATTAAAATAATAGCAAATGCTCAGATGGAGCAGCTCAGTTTCCAAGACAATGATTTTTATTTAGAAAAAAATGAATTTCTTGATTTATTGGAAATAAGTAACTACTTAGGAAGAACAGTATTAATATATAATTTTCATTAACATGCTAATTTATTTAACATTACTTAACTCTCCAGTGAGTACACATTCTACATGAATAGCATTCTGGAGTGATGTGATTGCCGCATATTCTCAACAGGATAAGAATTGCCTACATTCTCTCAAATTGATTTGTGATGGTATTATCACAAAAGGCTAAGAGCTTGTGTATTAACCTACTTTTTTATGTGAGAAAATTAAAGACCCAAAGTAAAGATGTGATTTTTCTATAAATGTGCATTTAGATTTTGTATAATAGATTAAACAAATCATTCTTTTTTTTTCCCCTAAAACATCATACAGACTTTAGTCATTGAAATGTAAAATAGTGAGGCTACAAAGGTTTCTTTGCTGGTATTCAGATAGATGTAGAATATACTACACTAAAGTGATAAATAAATTTATGTTTGAGTACAAGGTAAGATAAAGATTCAAGTTAAATTGCTTCTAAATTGCTATTTATCAGTACATTATTTACAGAATAATCCTCACTAGTGTGTAATTTTTTTGCCATATACTTAAGATATTTTATATAAAAACATTTTTTTAAAATCATATGAATTAACTAGTACCACACCATTTAGAGAATAACAGTATTATGCTTGGTTAATTCCAATCTATTTTGAAACATATTTTTATTTATAAAATTCAAATCATATTAAAATTTATACTTAGTATTTTAGTTATGTTTATATAATAAAAATGTTCCCCACATCATGTATTTTTTATGACTATGTAAGAAATATATTCTAGGGCTGGGGATGTAGCTCAAGCGGTAATGTGCTTGCTTGGCATGCGCCAGGCACTGGGTTTGATCCTCAGTACCACATAAAATAAAATAAAGATGTTGTGAACACCGAAAACTGAAAAATAAATATTAAAAAATTCTCTCTCCCTCTCTCTCTCTCTCTCTCTCTCTCTCTCTCTCTCTCTTTCTTTCTATCATTTTTTTAAAAAAGAAAGAAATATATTCTACCAGAACATATGGTAATGCTAGACATTTTAGCTGTTTCTAGCATGTTTCCTATTGCAAATAACACTGTAGTGAGTGCTATTCCTTTCATACATTTAGGTCAGTGTCCAGATAATCTTCTAAGGATCAGATCAAGAAGGGAATATAGAAATAAATTCTATAAAAATTTATGTAATATAATAATATAATTATTATATATTTATTATACTATATGATTATAATTATATAATGTAATTATTATAGACTATATTATAATTATAGAATTATGATAATATATAATATTATATATCTTATATATTATAATATAAGAAGTAAATTTTTTAAAGGTTCTGAAAACATTGCCAGTTTACTTTTTGAAGTAGTATCTGCATTCAGTAGCTTCTGAAATTGCCCATGTAATACAGTTACCAGCATAGAGAAATCTGATGTTTCCAATTGTTCCAATTTTTCATAGTGTGATTATATATATATGTGTATACACAGTTTTACAATATACAGATATATAAACATGTAGTAGTTTTTAGTTTGTACATTTGACAAATATTTATTCATAAAATTAATAATTTTTGTGTTGTAATTATTTATTTATGCAGAAATGACATGTCATTTCCCCATGTCAAGTTTTCATATGCTTTACATTTTTTATTTGTATCATTTGTATATATGTGTTTATGTATACACATGTATATATATATATATATATATGTGCATGTACATGTTTATATTCACACACAATGAAGAATCTGATATCTCTAATTTGTTTTTCCTTAAACTTTGCTTATCATGATTTATGTTGTAAAGAAGAATGTTTAATGAGTTAATACTATAAACACTTTCCTTTTTGGTTCATATCATTACTGTGAAATATTTATATTTACATTATATTGTTAATATACAGATAAAGTCATAAATAATATAGACATACATATAGTTTAGTCTAAGATGTATTTGGGTTTACATTATGAAATAAAATTTTAATGACTCTTGAAAACTAGTTCAACGAGGATATTTGCATAATTTCTCAGTAGGTTGGCAAGATAATTTTTTTCTACATAGTATCCTCAATAAAAATGTTTCTCTCCTGCCTTCCCATGAAAACAACATCTTGACTAGGTACAGATAACTACAAACTGTCATCCACAAAATTCTTGGTTGCTTTTTTATTTTCTTCTATCATAGAAACTTAAAGCTAGGCAAGATTTATAGCTTTCTGCCCAATGGCCTTGATTTTTATTTGTTCTGTTTTCCACCAGAAATTTTACATTTCTTAAATTCATTAATATTCAAAGATTTATCTAGGGGACTCATTTTTAATTCATTTCACCTGAAATAGGGAACAGCCTTTTAAGAAAAACTTTCTTGTTATCTTTTTAAAATTGCTTTCAATCATTATTTCTGTTCTAATTACTCTGTCCTTTCTTGTGAAATATCCATAATTATTAGCTAATCTTTCTTTTTTTATTTTTTTCACATCTATACTCTACTTTATTATTAATTTGTTTATTTACTCTGCCTCTAAATTTTGTTAAGGCCATCTCAATCCCATTCCTCCAAAGTGAAATTAAGTAAGAATATGCATAACAGTAGTTCTCAGAACTGCTTTTTGATAAAAATCACATGAGAAACTAAATAATAATAGTAATTATAATGAAAGATGGTTTGGTTTAGGGCTAATTTCCATCAGGCCACTTGGGTTTGATCTATTTCAGGTGAGAAAGTATTAATATTTTCCAAAATGTTAAATGAATGGAATTCTTCCAAGACTAACAATAGGTTTAGAATCAAACTTAGTCTGGGAAATTACATTGTTCTCTTTTCTCCATATTATGAGGAATTTTGTAGTAAACTGAAAATAACTATATCCAGCCAAACTGGAACACTTAAAAAATTCCATTTTAGTTTGTATTCTAGGTCATAAAGTCTATAACACAACCCCTTGGCTGGGTTCCAAGGTCTTTAGGAACTTCAGTCTGTTCTCCTTTCATACTCATTTTCAGTGTCACTATGTCTACTTTTAGGCCAATATATCTCTATTTTTTCCCACCTTCCTCTCAAAGAAGCTTCAGTTAGACTGTCATCTGACACTTTATTCTGGCTTTATCCCAGGTTATTGTTCTACAAATCCTCCATGATCCTACAGTTTATAGCCTACAAGTCAAACCTTTCTGAACTTCTCACTCAAACCAGTATTAATAGTTCAGTCAGACACCCTTAAATTCCACTGTTCTTCCAAGAATACCAGGGATGATTAGCCAGGTTGAGATAGAGTTCCCTTTTAAATATTTTCATTAATAGCTTTCATTCAGCGTCTCTTCTCTTTTCTGGGTATTGCCAAAATAGTGTTCAGATGTTGATAATACAGCAGTGAGCAAGAAAGAAAAGATTCCTGCCAAAACCAAATTAACAGTCAAGGGACAAATAGACAAGTCAATTGGAACTCCTACAACTCAAAAGAAAAAAAATGTCAATTAAAAAAGGGTAGAGGACTTGAATAGACATTTTTTTCAAGAAGACATGAAAATAATCCACAGATATATAAAAAGATACTCACTACTCATCAGGAAAATATAAACCAAAACCATAATGAGTTGTCACTTCTCACTTGTTTTGATGGCTATTATTAAAAATAAAAAAGGTCAGGGTCAACAGGGATGTGAATAAATTGAACTTTTATACACTGTTGATAAGAATGTACAATGGTGAAGTTGCTGTGCAAAACAGTATGGAGGTTCCTCATAAAACTAAAATTAGAACCATATGATGCAACAATCCAACTTCTGGGTATTTGTGCAAAAGGAGTGAAATTAGCATCTCAAGGAGATATTTGTATTCCCATGTCCATCACAGCATTATTTATAATAACCCAAGATATGGAAACAACACATATGTCCATTAATGGATGAATGGATAAAGAAAATGTGATTCAAACCATTATTTAGCTTTAAAAAAGAAGAAAATCTTTTCATATGCAACAACAAGAATAAACTTGGAGGACATCGTACAAAGTAAAATGCTCTGGTACAGAAGAATAAGAACTGCACAATGACACCCACATGAGGTATCTGCTATGATTCGGATTCTTGGCATTAAAATCTTTCTCCTTGGTGTGCCAGAATAGGGAGGTAGTGGAATCCTTGAGAGGTGGGGCCTTGTGAGAGGTCCTAAGGTCACTGGGTGTGCCCTTGTTCATTCTCTTTGTTTGCTTCCTGGTTCAGGAGGTGAGCAGTTTGCTCTGCCACATACTGCCACCATGATAAGCTGCCTCATCAGAGACTTAAAGGAACCACTCAGTCTTTGATTGGAACCTCCAAAACCTTGAGAAAAAACAAACATTTTCTCTTTATAAGTTACCTCAGGTCATTGTTTTAATAAAATGAAGCTGACTAGTAAAGTATCTAAAATAGTCACCCTAATAGAAGCAGAGTGGAAATCTGGGTTTTCACTGGCTAAAAGTAGGAGAAAATGGAAAGGTGCTATTCAATAGGTATAAACTTTCAGTTATGTAAGATGAATAAATTCTAGAGACCTGTAAAACAGTATGCCTATATTTAACAACACTTAAAATGCACTTTAAAAATTGTTAAGAGGTTAGATCTTATGTTTAATGTTCTTACCACAATTGAAAAACAAAAACAGCATAAGTACTATGGAGAGCAAAATGCAATGGTATCTGAGATGAGGCACCTGTGTTGGTTAGCTTTGCATTACTGTGACAAAATGACAAGAACAACTTAGTGGCTGAAAAGTTTATTTGGGGCTCATGGTTCTAGAGGTTGGCCAAGATGAGGCAGAACATCATTATTATGATTTAGACATTAGATGTCCACCAAAAGCTCATGTGGGAGACAATGTAAGAGGGTCCAGAGGTGAAATGATTGGTTTAAGAGAGCCTTCACCTAATGAGTGCATTCATCGCCTAGCAGGAATTAACTGGTTGGTCCCTGGGCACAAAACTTTTTGTCCTTGTTGAGTGGAGCGCTCTCTCTCTCTCTCTCTCTCTCTCTCTCTCTCTCTCTCTCTCCTTCCTGGTGCTGTTTCCCGCTGCTTTCAGCTGCCCTACCCTTCTACCATAATGTCTGCTTCACCTCCATCACCAAGGCACAATGTCAGCTATCTTTGGACTGAGACCTGGAAACCATGAGCTTCCAGATAAACTTTTCGTTTTAAAATTGTTGCTATCAAATCTTTTAGTCATACTGGCAAAAAAAAAAACTGACTAAAACAACTAGAGTGGAAGAAAGTGGTAGAGGAAACCTGCTTAGTTCATGACAGTTAGGAAGTGGAGAGATAAAGGGAGGAGCCAAGAGCAAAATATAACCCCAAAGGCATCCTTCCACTGACCCACCTGCTCCAGCCATGCCCCACCTGCCTAACTTAACCACCCAGTACAGAAAGTAGTCTTTTGAAATTATCCATGATTAATCTGCTTATTAGATTATGGCTCTCTTGATCTAATCATTGCTTTGGGGGGGGTGGTATACCTCATATCCAAACCATAACATTCTGCTACTGGCCCCTAAACTCTCATGCCCATCTCACAATGTAAAATGCATTTAAGTCAATCTCTAAAAGTTCCCATATTCTTAACAGTTCCAGAATTGTCCAAAAGTTCAAGTTCAATGTCCCCTCTGAGACACAAGGTAAATTCTTGGTTGTGAGCTCCTTAAAAATAAAAAGTAAGTCATATATATCCAATATATAGTGGCACAGATTAAGCATTTATATTCTAACATGGAGGAACATGGACATAGAATGAAGGGATTGGACCAAAACAAAGGCTGAAATCCAGGTGTGCTAACATGTCTGCAGTTCATGTACAACATCTGGGACACATATCAGTGAGATATGATCTCCAAAGGACTTGGGCAGCCCTGCCGATTTGTCCTTGCTCTTTTGGGGCCACATGGCCTCTCTCTTAGCTAGCTTTGTCCACATCCAGCATATTACCTCAGCAGGTGCTCCATACTAGTAGCATCTTTTAATCCATAGGGGTTTTCACTGCAATTTCCTTCTCACATGCTTTACACATCGCCCTCTCAGGGGCTGCCTACATGTATTCTGACCCTGATAGACTTTGTCTGGCCTCCTAGGACTTCCTTTGAAATCTCAGTGGAAGCTTCCATGGCCTCCTAACCCCAGCATCCTTCATTCCTGCAAAACTAGCACCACATGGATATTGTCAATATCTGTCACCAGCTTGAGCAATAGCCAGGAACCCTTGATACATGGCTTCAGTTGCCTCTGAGTGCTTGGAAGGCTGAGCATGGTAAAGCAAATCCTGGAGTTATAACTTCTTGAGCACTCCTATGTGAGCAAGATGCCCAGGGTCTCTCAAATGAGTTTTCAATTTTACACCCTTGAGCCAGCCATCAGTGTGGTCCTGTCCGTTCTCTGTGAAAAGTACTTATCTTTTCTTCAATGCAAATAATCTCTTTAGCAATCACAACTTTGTTGGTCCCAATTTTATGTGTTTCTTATTTGGCCAAACTGCAAGTTTTTAAATCTTTTCTCACAATGAACATGGCTAAAAGCTTTCAGTAATGCCCAAGCCCTGGCCTGAAAGCTGTGCTTCCTTGAAATTTCCTCTGCCAGAATAATTAGTCCATCACTTTCAAATTTAGCTTCACACAGAGTTTCGGGACATGGACAAAATGTAGATAAGTTCTTTGCCAGAATGTAATTTGAATGGCCTCTATTCCAATTCCAATAGAGTCCTTGTTCCCTTCTGAAACTTCTCACCAATATTCTGAAATCCCAGTGGAAGCTCAGTATTTTGAAATCTCAGTGGAAGCTCCCATGGCCTCCTAACTCCAGCATCCTTCATTCCTGCAAAACCAGCACCACATGGATGCTGTCAATATCTGCCACCAGCTTGAGCAGTAGACAGGACCCCTTGATACATGGCTTCAGTTGCCTCTAAGTGCTTGGGAGGCTGAGCTCACACCAGTATTACCCATTAAGCTACACTTACAACATTCTCAGGCTTCTCTAGCCTGCATCTCCAAACTTTTCCAAACACTTTCCACAAACTAGTTTCAAAAGTTTCTGAGCCACAAGGTCAGGTATAATCACAGCAACTACCCAACTTGTTGGTACCAATTTCTTTGTCAGTCACTGTATTACTTTCTGTTGGTTATCACTGTGACCAAAATACCTGACGAGAACAACTTAGAGGAGGAAAAGTTTATTGGGGGCTTATAGTTTCAGAGGTCCAGTCCATGGTAGGTAGGCTGATGCTATTGCTCTGGCTCCAAAGAGAAGCAGAACAAGATGGCAGAAGCAAGTTGCAGAGGAAGATGATGATAGCCAGAAAACAGAGAAAGCGAGGAGTTAAGGAACGAGATATAATCCTCAAGGGCAAAGCTCCTGTGACCCACCTCCTTGAGCCTTGTCCCACCTGCCTGCAGTTACCACTCAGAACATTAGTCCTGTCAAATCACTAATCCATCAATCTAGTTATTTCTTTCATAATTTAATCACTTTACTTCCTGCATTAACACAGGAGGTTTGAGGGAATATTTCATATCCCAAATGTAAAAGTACCCAACGTAGATTTTAATTGTATAAAAAGTAATTGTCTAAACTAGACCAAACTTAGGAGTAGGGGTATGCTAAGAGACTGGAGGGAAAGAGTTTTCTAGAAGCATTAACCTTTCTCCAGAAGCTGGGAAGACAGCTTATGAATGTTGGCAGAAAAGTCTTCACTAGCCCTGGGCATAGGACCAAGGCAAGGTATCTTTAGTACCCTAAAGGTGATCTAAAGGGATTCTTCAAGTCATAGCATTATTACCAATTTATTGTTCAGTGACTATATCTACTATTTCCATGCACTGAACAAGAGGCAAAGACTACAATACCACATTGGCACACTTGATCCCTGATCTCATAGATTTTATTACTGTCTTGCCTGTTGTAATGTTGATGTCTAGGTCATTTTATTTCCATAATCTCTCTGATACTCTCAGAGGTTTCACAAGCACATCACAAGTAAAATAAACTTGTTTGAATATTTTCATGTTTGGGGCCCTCAAATAAACCCTAAGGTAGGTATGTCAGGAAAAAATAAATTATGTAGGAAGAAGACAAGGTAAAATATAAAAGAGACTTATAAACAAAAAAGAAGAAATACAGGGAGAAAGATACAAATAATAAGCTGTTTATGGTACAGAAAGGGAAAGTGCCATGGAATGTTCTCTCAGATACAGCAGGGCAGGTGGCCTACCTTTGGAATTATGGTCATTAAAATTAAGTTTTGCCTATTTGATTGCCTTATAGGTTCATATCAAATGCTTTGTTGATATAGTTCAAGCAAAAGAACCACGAAGGGCATTTTTAGAGTGCTAAGAAGCTCATTTTTACAGAAAATTTTGCATAAATCTTATTGTTATCAATAAGCCAGGTAAATCACCAATCATTATACCAATAATGTCTTTTGCTTTTAATTTCAGTATAAGTTTTAAGACCTTAAATCAACTTCTCCAATCTGAAAATCTGAATATAACTACTCATACAAGGTTGGTAACCATGCATTTTAGATAAGAAATGGGTTGTATTGCTCTAAAACCATAATCATCATCTAAGGGGAAAAAACTATTTTAGCAAAAGAATGAATGGGTAAAAAGACTGCTCTTTGGAAAGCCTGAATGTGTTGGTTAATTTTAGATGTTAACTTGGTACATGAGGAGACCATGTACCCCCATTTCTAGGGGTATCTATGAGGGGTTTTCTAGATGAAATTAGCATTTGATTAGTGGATCCAATAAGTAGATGGCCCTCTGCATTGTTGACAGGAGTATTCCTATCCTCTGAAAACATAAATAAAACAAAAAGGATAGGAAGGAGAATTAACTGTCAATTGCCTAAGTTGAGCTTCTGCCCCCAGCATGTACTCAGACATCCACCACTGGCCTTCTTGGGTCTCCAGCTTGCAGACAGAATATTATGGAACTTCTTAGCCTCCATAATCATATGAACCAGTTCCTTCTAACAAGTCATATATCTTGATTGATAGATAACTCCCAATGGTTCTATTTCTCTGGAGAACTCTAATACATTGTATGATTAATTGATTCCAATTTAAGTAGTAAATCACTTGCTGATCATGTATTAACACATGTCCCCCTAATCAATGCTCTAAGTTCAATGAAGTTTTACAAGAAAAAGAGATTGTATATCTTGCTCTTAAATAGATTATGATCTTATTGAGTAAGAGGAAAATAATTCCATTGTGCATTCTAAGATAAAGATGTCATACACATATTTTTTATTAAATTTACATGCACATATAAATAAAGAAAATACATAAGAATACAAATATAAATATATATATATAAATAAAATTATACATATAAAAATACATAAGTACATGCACATATAAATATAATAAAATATTGAAAATACATGCAAAAGAAATAATTAAATTATATCAGATGAGTGACTAAAAAAGCATTAACTGAAAAGACGATAGCAAGATGGTCCTAAAGTATTACTAGAATTTAAAAAAATAAAGAGGAATTATGGAAAAACAGTATATGCTAAAGTACAGAAGCAGAAAACTTGTGCTATTTGGGAAAAGTCAAGCTGGGAGCATGAAGTGATAAAGAGAAACTGTGGGAGAACTAGACCTTGCTGTACAGGGCCATGAATGCCTCCCTGAGATCCACAACAATTTTTTAAATAATAAAGAGAAATTGTATTTGTTGTAAGATAAATGACATTGTGAAGGCTTTTCTCTAGGAGGATTATAGGCAGTGATATGTAGGATGAATTACAATGGGAAAAGCCTGGAATTTAGAATCCAATGGACTATGATTTTAAAAAAAGAAGAAAAAAGAAAAGAAAAAAATGTCTAGTTTGAAGAGGCCTAATGGGTTACCACCCTCTTTTTTATGCTCAAGTTCTGGATCAACTAAAATTGATGAGGGAGATGGCAGATCATTACAAAAAGTCTTAAAGACCATAGCCTAGGGGTATGGTACAATTGCCTCCCTCATAAGAAACCCCAGCATTAGGTGGATTGTTTTACAAAATTCAGATAATGAAGGGGGAGAGCAGAGAAGAAGGAAGATGAAGGAAGATGAACTCCATGCTGGGACCCTTTTCCCAAACAAACCAGGGAAAGAGAGAGTGAAGGACCAGATTAAGGCTAAGAGTAGAAGAGTGGAGGGAATCCCTAATACAGAAGTGGGAGAAGATACTCCCCTACCCACAACAGACGGTTTCTATTTCCTTGAGGTGGGGAATCATGGCTGATATTTACTACCACCCAAACATTTTTCCAATATTTTCTCATTTAATATTCAAATAACACTAAGGTGCAACCATAATTTACATTTTATAGTGTTGAAAAGGGTAAAAATATTGGGCAAGATGACACAACTCATGATAGTAGACTCCAAATTGAACTTAAGACTATGTGTTTCCAAAGTCCTTGTACCTCACAACTGAACCCAAGAAGGTATCAGAAGAGACTTTAGTAAATGCTTACAGGTTTAGGGGACAATTTGAGGACAGAAACCCAGGGAAGGAATCAAAGAATGAAAATAGTGCAACATAAGCGAAATCAAATAGACAAAAACAGCTCTTTTTGGGCATGAGCCAGCAATAACCAACTCAGAGACATCCAAGATCTGGGTTCTGACTATTTTAGAGGGCCTGCTGCAAGAATATATTAGCACTTCCCAATCTCATGGGCCCCTGGAGCTCCCCCAACCCGCAATGCTCATGTGAAATAAGTTGGCCAGTCAGGTTTGGAATTGAAGACTTACAATGGCCATTTTGGACTTGAAGACAGGAGATGTAGGGACCTCAGTCACCTTCTCAATACAGTGTTCGGCATTATGTAAGAATGGCTTTGTGGTGCTCAATGGTTGGACATGCAAGAGCATCATGATGTATACTTTGAAGACTGACAAGCATATCCATACTAAGTACACCTGGATGGTATTGACATCTTTACTGGGAAGGGAGAAAAATGTTATCTGCCTGTCGACTCATAATATGGGTATCCACAAATATGAAAGGAATTAGTTACAGATGATTAACATCCAGGATGGGTACCTAGCAATGTTCCAGGACAGTAAGGAGGTGTTAGAGGAGCTTCATCTGCCTGAAGAAGAGCTCAGCAAGGAGACTGAGCAGAGGTATGACGGGGAAGACCATAGCTCTTTTCACCATGACAGAGGAGGCAACTGTTGTAATAAAGGATGTAGCCAAAAAAATCAAAACAAAATAAAACAAAACAAAAAAAAAACGGACTCCCAGACTGATGGTGACAGTAATGACCTTTGAGCCTACAGAAACCCCTCTTCAGCAAGCCTCTACCCTGGTCTGGCCTTTAGCTGGACCCTTTTCACATAATATATTTGATGTTATACTAAGTTTCTCAATTCTGTTTGTCTGTTGGTAAGTCCCTGTCCTTCATCCCACTGCCCTGGCCAGAAGCAAGAGAATCATGGTCTTCATGAAACTTCATTCCTTTTCTCCTCTCCCCTACAGGCCTGGTGGGGAAGAGCAATGGGTACTGTCTGTGTTTTGGTTGAGTTGTAATTCAGTCTAAAAGCAGAAAGCTGTGAATTCTGGCAAATTGTCTTTGTGACCATTACCACTCTCCCAGGGCCTGGTCCCCTCTTCCTCATGGTCCTTTACCCACAACATCACCCTCAGAGACTGGAGACTATCTTGTGCCCTTGCCTGTGTCTTCCCCCAAACCATTAGATGGGGCAAGAAGAAAAAGAGAGGGAAGGAGACCTGCATCCTTCTTGGGCATCTGGAGTGCCCTGCTCCAGACACCTTCTCCTGGTACATATTTTCAAGGGATGCAGCATGTGAGGAAAAATGGAGTTATAGTTTGGTGGCTTGAGGAAACAAGAAAATTGAGTCAAAATGGCTTTGGTAGTGTATGGTATCTGGAAGCATTTGTAGAAATTTGAGATTACTAGTGGAGAAGGACAATTTGAAGAAGAAAATGAGAAATGACAAAATTAAGGAACTTGGGTCTAAGAAAGGAAGAAAGGATTGAGAACGAGAAGCATATGAAGTGGTTTTCCTTAAAATTAGAACGGTTCTTCAGCTAAGGAAAACTATTTACAAAGACAGAAATAGAGAAATCTTACCCAGGAAGGCCTCAAATACATGTGAGAAAAATCACTGTAGGGTTTGATAAGCATATACTCCAATTAGGTAAGGGAAGTTGTCATAGTTCTTCTAACAAGTGGAATACAGAGCCCAGAAAAGTAAAATAAATGTGGGAAGTAAGGAAGTAAGGGCAGCTAATGCAGATATAAGGTGAACCCAGTACATTTGGGGAAAAGAGGTTCTTTGAGGGAGTTTAAACAATAATGTGCAGTGACTAAAATGTAAATAGAAACATTTAAACCTAAAAATATTTATGTTAGAATCATATAAACATATAAAAGTCCTTTGAGTTGAATATAGTATGATTTTACTGCATTGACAGCAATAGGCTGACCACAAAAAATAAAATAAAGAATTGAGCCAATTATTTTGTTAATCCAAGCCCTAAACATGTAAAAACAATTAACCTGCTATTTTAACCCCAAATATATTTTCATGCTAAAAAACTCAAATAGCTCTTTTAACACAGACAAAATTAAGAAATGCGTGCTTAATCTTCTAAGTCGTAAATCAAATAGCATCTGCATGTGTTGTTTTTGTGGAAAAGAAAATTGTTCTATGATATTTCAAAAATAAGTTATAGTTCTGCTAAGTCTTAAGTCATCTTGTATTCTTTATTTACTCTTTCTTCTTCCATACTGTTTTCTTTATTCTTTAGGTCTCTTAAGAATCCTGAATTTGATACAACTCTATTCTTTAGGGAAATATGATTAACACTACATCACTGGGGCAATAAAATGCCTTAAGATATCCTGGTCATTCAGCCACTGTCTGTAATTTTATTGGTAGGGTAGGGAGGTGGAGTAAAGGGGAAAACATGTACAGGAGAACTTGACATTTACAAAGTTCCCTCAATTTTCTATGTATATATTCAGTCCATAGTTAGCAACCCATTTGTAAGTCACAAAATCAACTTATTGGGCCACAGCCAGGCTTTTAAAGGTGAAATAGAATAAAATAGAACAAAACAGGGATGGAACATATATGGTAAGAATAAGTTTGGGTTAGATAAATTTTTGTCTTGATTATTTATAAATACATTCATACTTAAAACCCAAGTCATGGTGTAAAAGGCACTTCTTAGTGTGGATTATAGTAAAAACAAATAGAAAGTTGTTGATTTAAAGGATAACTTTAAAGTTAATCTCTTTCATGGTTTTAGCTAGCAGATTCTTTTCCTGGCCTCCCAATTCTTTTTTCTTTCTTTTTTGCATTCCTGTGGATTGACTCCAGGGCCTGTGCATACTAAGCAATCTCTCTAGCACTGAGTCACATCCTCAGCTTTTTAAAAAAAATTGACAGGAGTCTTGCTAAGTTGCCCAGGCTGGCCTTGAATTTGCAACCCTCCTGCCCCAGCCTCCTGAGTAGCTGGGATATCATGCATGTGCCACCATGCCCAGATCCCAATTTCCTTTTGAGGAATTATTTTTTCTGAATGAGTGGAGTCTTGCTGAGGTGGAAATCTCATGGCCTGCTTCCCAGTATGAAAGCTAGAAGGGACCAAGTCTTTTAGCTCTTTCCTTGGACTTTGAGTCATGAGCAGGTGACAAAAGGAGGAAAAACAGATATAGTTTTCACACTCCCTTTCCAGTGGTGCATACAGACCACCTTGTTTAAGCTGTGAGATGATTCCTGTGATTCCTCTACCGTCATTTCTGCCCATTGTCCAGTTTCAAGTCAATATGTTAAGTACCGATTTCCTTCCACTAATACTGTTTTGCTCATTTTTCATAGTTCATTATACTCAGAATCAAAAGACTTTCAACTTATACATATATGTTGTCTCACTTAAATCCCACAATACCTTGTGATATGGACTTTTGTAAAAATTTTTCTTATGAAATACATTCATGGTGGCCCAATAACTTTGCCAACAATTATGTCAGAGACAGTTCATTGAATTTGAAGTTTTTTTTTTTTTTTTGTTCTTTCTACTGAACAGTGCACTTTGGGCTGGCAAGAGCCTACAGCCATATATTTCACATGCAGAATAATTCTAGGTGGAGGATTTGTCTGGAAATAGTTCTTATTTTATTTGAGTGAATCAAAATCAATAGTTTTTTATTAGCTTAAAGAGAAATTTCAGCAGTCTTGAGATTTTACAGAAGGTTTTAAGATTATTCATGTTGAGAAAAATTCAGTTTGAGATGTTTTGCTGATATTTTCATTGATTTTCAGAGAGAAAGGCCTATTTCTCTATTAACTGCATTCCTTTGTCAATATTACAGGGTTCTGGAACTCCTGATATACATCAGATGAAGGTGAACAGCATAGGAGTCTCGATAAAAAGTCCCTCAATATCAATGAACAAGAGCAAGAATGGATAATTTAGAAGTATAGCTCTTCCATTGTGCTAAATTTCTCAACACAAACCTGGGTTCACACATACACACACAATCCTTTATTCCTAGTTTTGTTTTGCTTTTTGCCATTCCCACTTTCCATCCTGTGATACAGCCCTCATCTTCTTTAGCCTAGACTATTGTTAACACTTTCAACTTATATTCCTAAATCAATCCTCAATGTCTTCAAATCTATACTTACATTGCTGTCATTAGGATCTTTACAAAACCAGAGAACAACGTGATTCTCTATTATGCATGCTTAAAATGCCTCATAGGAGTTTATCATTATTTCAATGACAAATTATGTCTTTCTTAATATAGTACAGAGCACCGATATTTTAAAACTCTGAGTTTTCTAAACACATTATTTAATCTTTTTATCTATGCTTTTGCATATGATGTTGTTTCAGCCATGTGAAATTTCCTTTTCCATGTTGCCATCTTGAAAAAAAATGCTTTCCATCCTTAAAAAGCTATATTTGATGTCAAGTTCTCCAAAAAGGGATTCTCAAGCATTTTCTAACACCATTAAAGAGTTAATCATAACTCCCTTTATTATCTCTATTTTTGTGCATATGCTGATATACCCATAAATAAAACTAGATAAAAATATCTACTTCATGAAGGCCAAAAAATCTATATAAAATAGACATAAGTAATAACATGTATGATAGTAATAACTACTCAGGAAAAAAATAATTGAGGCAAATGTGAAAAGAAGGGCTAGGAGATGAGTGGTCAGAGAGAGCCTCACTGAGATGCATTTGAGAAAGGACATAAAGGAGGTGACGGCAGGGGTCTTGCAAACATCTAAAGAGCATTTGCAGGCAAAGGAAATCAGAAATTTGAAGATTTCCAGGAGGATTTTCCACAGAGGATTTGAATAACACAGGAAGCCACTGGAGTGACTGTAGTAAATAATGGGTAGGATGAGTTGATTTACAAGGATTACATTGCATGAATTCTGCCCTCATCCATGTGCCAAGTCAAATGCTTAGATTACATTAGATGCACAAGGTGTCTTTGTGTGATGCTTGTAAACAACTGAGAAACAGAACATCTGCTGCTCTTGGCCTGGCAAGAGCCTACAGCCATATATTTCACATGCAGAATAGTACTTTCCAACTAAGACCCACCATATACATACAGCAAGTCTGTTCTTCACTTCTAATATTTAAATATTAGGTCACAATTCTTTCAAAGGGTAGTAATGTACAATCTACTTTTTCTAGGGCTTCTCATTTGTGACTGTGACCTTGACATTTGAAAGTAGAATTAATGCTGGGACAAACATAAAAAGATTTGGGGTTAGAAAAACACTGTGATAGAGAATTGGAAAACTAATTTGGAAGTTATTCTACTGTGGGAGCCTTTAAGATGTATGCCAATTTAAATTCCAGTGGGAGAAAGGAGGGATAATAAACATGCAGTTGTCAGGTAAGATGCCCAATTATGTGAGAAGGTTGAAGAAGAGATTTTAAATACATTTTATGGTTTTAATGAAGGCAATTCTCTGTTGAAATCATTTCAATGGTCCTATTTGGAAACAGATGGATGGCCACTAAAGTCTTTACTTAGACTTGTACATTCTTCCAGAGACCTTCTGTGTAAGCCTGAAAGCCAGGGAAATGTAAACCAGTACTTCATTCATCACAGGCTTGTGTCTGGACAAAAAGTAAAATGTTAGAAACCTGAAGTTCTTGAAGACATTCATCCTGCTAAATTAGTCCCATCTGTCACCTTAGAACTGAGAGGAACACCAGAAATTGTGGCAAATGGAATGCCTTTCCTCTCCGTTATATAATTTTTCAGTTTTCATTCATTCAAACATTTCCAATTATATCTTCCTTAACTCTATCAGTTACATAGATGTCATGCCACTGCACCTTCACAGAAAAGGAAGGGGAGGATTATGAAGGGCACATGAGAAGGGGAACTCTAGAACCAGACTGACAGGGTCTGGTTTTCACCCTATCACACACCATGTGATGTTGGTCTAAGTATTTGACTTCTCTATGACTCAGTTTCCTTCTCTATAAAAGGATAAAAATCTATCTCATAATTTGTAATATCAATTGAATAGTAAAAAATTTAAAAAGCTTTAATAGTGCCTAGAACCATTATAAGAGATGAATCATAATATTATGAGACTGAATCATAATATTAAACATAAGGAAAACTCTCTGACTGAAACCCCAATATCTGTGCAATACAGTGAATGCATACACATTCATCAATGTACAAAAACTTTAAATAAATAGGTTAAATCTTTTATGTCTGTTTGCCTCTATCATATTTGTCATCCATCCAATTCACCTATCTTGGTAATAATTTACTCAGTTTTTCTTAATCTTTTGCAATTCCTCTCATTCCGGAGACCTATGCCATTACCAAAACAAGACTTTTTAGAATGGAAGAAGCCACATTGTTAAGGATTATTCCTACAGGAAGGAAAGAAGAAAATGAGAGGAAGGGCGGGAGAAAGCAAAGAGGAAGCCTTTATTAAGCACAAACTCTGAGCTGAAGAACTTATGCTTCATCAGAACCCAGCATCTGCTTTCTTTTCAATTCTGAAGACCCAGTATCCAACACAAATTTCTCAGGGAAGCATCTAATATAGATTCTTTCACTCTTTGTGCAACTTTACTAGGACTAGGATGAGTCCCTAAAAAGTAAGTAGACCTTAATGAATATATTAACATCTTGTTATGTTGTATATTACATATTATACACATATGTATCATATATATGTGTATTTCTTAAGCTACTTTAACATTGATTCCTCTAAAATATCAGACTACCTGATTTGGGAATTTTTTCATTCACCAATTTCTAAAAACAGGCACCCTTCATGCTCCATGTAGCTCTATCCCAGGTGGGTGAGCCCAATAACTTTGTCAGACATGAGTGAAACCAGAGGTGAGAACTTGATCCTATGGTGTAGAAAACAGCTTCCCTTCCCAAAGAACTTAGGCTCAAGACTGAGAAAGAAACCTTTTCTCATCATGAAATTGATTATGTATCAATTGTATAAATGTCAAGGAACATTGAGGGCCATGTGCACCAACAAGAGGACTGAAGGAGAAGAAAACACTGATACACACAGAGAGAGAGAGGAATTAATTTGCAGAGGCAGCAATGGGCAGAAATCCTATTGATGTCCTCAGTACCTGTTATTTGTTATTTTTTCTTTTCTTATTTGGCATCAGGGATTGAACCATGGGGCACTTAATCATTGAGCCATATCACAGTCCTTTACTATTATTATTATTATTATTATTATTATTATTATTATTATGAGATAGGATTTTGCCAAGTTGCTCAGTTCTTTTTTATTTTAATTTTATTAGTGCACTATGGTTAGCCATTACAGTTGGGTTCCTTTGGACAAAATCAGACATGCATGGAATTTGATTTATTCCATTTCAGTCCCTAGCCCCACTCATTTCCTCTTCCCTCCTCTTATTCTCCTTCCATTATTCTGCTGGCTTTCCTTTCACTAGTTTATTTATTTAATTTTGATTAGTGCTTTGCAGATATATAAACCTTCCATACACTCCCCGTTTAGTGTAAGGAGTCTAAATCTCCACAGGTCTCACATTCATTGCTATAGATGTGAATTACCCAATATCAGCCCTCAAGTGCAAATGCTCCTCTGTGGGTTCTGTGGGTCACCAGCAACCAGAGGAGCTCTATCTTCTTGGTATTCAGAGCTTGGATTCCTGGGTATAGTCTTTGTACCTGTTTCAGTCACACTGATCCAGGCACACTCTGGGACCCACATTTGGCCACTGCTGGGTCAGGCTGGCAAATTCCTTTATGAATTCCAGATTTCCTGCCTCCACCAGCTGCTTCAAGGTCCCCAATGCTACTGCCAGTGACCACAGTTCCCATGGACTATCCAACCATTGGCCCAGAGATTTTTGTCATTTTTAACTGAACAACTTCCCTACAATTTCTGGGTCCATTACGATCAGCCTCCCTCCGTATTCCAGAGGTTCTCCCAAGCCAATTTTTTTTTCCACTGTGTTTTTGTCTCTCTGCCTGTGTCCCCTCTCCCCTTAGCAGCCACCAGTGCCAGATAAGCTGGTGCTTATATTTGAAGTTCTGACTTTCTGTATGTCTACAATTTCTTTAACTGTCCAGTATTAAATTTGGTGAGTTCCCTTAGTGACCCACCTCACTGAGGAGCAGTCTTTGCACTTTTTAAATCTTCAGCTAAGAAACTGCTAGGTAGTACACCTTTTCTCTAATCTTCCATCTTTACTGTTTTTTTTTTCTATTATGATTCCTGGATGTGGTCTTTCCCCATATTATAATTCACCTTTTTAACCTAGGTTAGCCCAAAAGAGGTTTGAGTATCTTGGAAACAAAAGACTTTCTGTAAATATACCTATCAGAGGTATACTTGTCAAAGGACAAGGTATATCAAGAAACTATTGTTATCAAGATAGTAATTTCAGGTTGAGCACAATGGCACATGCCTGTAATCCCAGCAGTTCAGGAAGTTGAGGAAGGAAGATCATGAGATCATAAGTTCAAAGCCGGCCTCAGCAACTTAGCAAGTCCCTAAGCAACTCAGCAAGACCCTGTCTCTAAATAAAATACAAAATTAAAAAAAAAAGTAGGGCTAAGGATGTGGTTCAGTGGTTAAGCATCCCTGGGTTCATTCCCAGTATCAACATATTTCATATGTTGTATGTACAAAAAAAATGAAATATCTTGCACATTTCCCTAGAAACAACAGACATAAAACAGATAAACTGTATCAAGATGTGGTGAACTTCCCACTCTCAGTGAGTGAGAGGCCTTGGCCAGTTGATGGAATCTGTTCTAGGTAGGGTTATTAATAAACAGTACTTTATCCTGGACCCTCGACATCATTGCTGACACTGTACATTCATGGACTGATTCTCACAGATCAATAGCCATCTTCCAAAGTTATAAAAGTCATCATCCTCACCTGGCTGGCAAGCTCCCTCCAGAGCCCTGTCCCTCCGTTTCAGCCTAAGGTAGGAATCCTACTAGCTCTACAACCAAAACAAGCTGTCACCATAGCTCTTGCTCTCCACAAAAACTAAGTATTTTCATTCAACTCTGCTGGTGTAGCCTGGGTGGCAGTTACAGATCCATCCATTGCTAAGTTGTTGAAGGCAAATTAGTCAATGGTACCTGTCTAGAGTATACCCAATGACTGATGTTTTCACTGAAATATTATGACTCCAAGCACAAAGGTATTAGCCTGTTTGTTGGTATTATTGTTGTGGATGCCAACATTTGTAGAATTCAAAGATTATCAACATTAATGAATTTAGAATTCTTTAGAATTAGAAGTTGACACCAGAAACTATATGTTTTTAATGGTGGGTGCTTGAGAAGTCAAGATGAGTTCATCAGTTGACACGGGGCTTGGAAAACACAATCCCACAAACTAGTCACAATATCATGCATTAGAACTAAGTTAAATATTCACAGGTCACATCCTCCAAAGACAACAAGGTCATAAATATTTAATAGATAATAAATATCCATCTGTAAGATTTATACATTTGATTTGTAGTTATTTATTTAGTTTATGTAGTTAAATGTATTTATACATTTGATTTGTAGAAAAGCATTTTGTTCCTTAGCAGTTTTCCAACTGTATTTTACTTTTAACTATAATGACTAATTGTCATCTAAGCATTAATCTTGAGATTATGAAATGCAGGCATTCTGAGAAAATAAATGTACTCACTTGATGTTTATGACAGGAAAACAGGTTTGAAACATCTAACCTTGCTCTATAATCTAGCTATAATTATCTCAACCTGTATAAAATCTGCTCACATGCTGTTGACATTAAAAACTACCTACTTCAATCCTTGTATCATTTTGTTCACAGAATAAATAAATAGTCATTATGACAAGTACTTTTTAAGCGTGTAGAATATCAATTTCCCCATCAAAATGTTTATTTGTAAAAACCTTGAATTTTAGAAAATGCAAAGTTCAAATCTAGTGTTTTCCTTGGTACAATCCACTGGGCCCACAGATCAATTTTGTTTGAACAGCTGAGAAAGAAAATAAGCACAAGTGTTTTTGTTGATGTCACAGTTTTCCCCATTGTCTTACACTCACCAATTGCACATTTATATTATCATGTTTGCCCCATACACAAATAAATTTGTGATCTTTTTTTTTTTAGTTTACCTTCCGATACAATTAAATCTACATCTCCAATAGTTTGTTTGCTTGTACACATTGGCAAATGTTAAAGCATGAACAGGGCATGAGGGACTGCAATTTACCTTAAGAACAAAAGAATAATTTATCACTGTACCAAACAACAAAACCAAATTCCCTTTCAGTGTTAATAATTCATTATAAAGGAAGAAGCTATCAATTAGGGGGAAAAAATCAATTTGAGAGTACAAGAGTGAAAAAGGTCACTATCATCAAATTTGCAGTAGCTCTCCTCTAAATTAGATATCTAAGACGTACCTGAGGCTTGCCATTGGCCCCAGCAAAGAATAATGAGCAATGAATTAACAGCTACATTTCTGGTTTTCCTCCCATTCCCCAAACTAAAGTCAAGAAGTGAGAGTTCACCATAATGGTTGCTCGGAAATAAATATTTGTCAGCATAGTCTATCTTCAACCTCATAGGGAGCTTTATCCAAAGTCCTATTAACATACTGGCTAATTGACACTCAAAATAAATATGTCTCTAAGAAGTTATTGGTGTTGTTCTGATTCCCAGCTTCCGAAAGTCCTGCATCACCAATAAAGTAGTTCAAATAGAAAGGAAGTTAATTTGTGCAAATTGATCAAGAACTCATGGTTTTTTTTTTTAAAGAATGTCTCTCAAAAGACAGGACGTGTTTGAGAGTTAGGCATTGTTTCACTGATGAGAGCCCATTTTCAATACTTATCATGCTAATTAAGGCAATGGCTTCACTAATATAAACGCCTTTCTGACAGCATGCCTTTTAGCAATCTCTCCTACCTTAATCAAGAGGAGGATTGCTGAAGGTGCTGTTGCTGCTGTCTCTGAATTACCTGACAAAAGGTGACCTCCTGAGATGAAGTGTGACTCACTAGAAGGACTGGAGCATGTGGGTGCCAGCATAAACTAAATTAAACACAAATAATATCATGAGTAGTCTCCATAGATGAAGAATCTCTGTGTGCACTTGAAAGTGTGAAAATGGAAAAAGTTAAACATTCTAAGCTTTTAGAAATGCGAGAATTATTTTAAAAAATTGTTTGAAGATATAGTGGAAGCTCACCATCATTCAATCTCCTTATTATCCTTGGTCTTAGTCCATTTGTGCTTCTGTAATTGAATATGTCACACTGGGTAATATATAAGGAACACAAATTTATTGGCTCATAGTCCTAGAAGTCAGAAAGGCCAAGATCATGACACTCCTATCTTCTCAGTCTCTGGTGAAGGACATTTTATTGTATCTCCCCCCCCCCTGGAATGTGGGAGAGAGCAAAGAAGGGGCTGAAATTCTTTTTTTTTTTTTTTCATATTCCAGTCAGGATGAGGTCCTTGTTCCCCTTTGATATTGCAACAAAATACTTTATACCAAATTTTCACAAGCCTAAGTTTTCCCCAGGTATTAGTTCTAACATCCCAATTACTGAAGAACCCAGGCCCTTCAGCACTGGACAAAGAAAAATGAGTAGCAGAATATTTACTGACTAAGGGTACTTAGTAGGTATTTTACAAAACTACTGAGTAAATCTCTTCTTTGTCAGGTAAGGGTGGGAATAAGGATGTGGAATTAGGATTAGTTATCAAGAAATTTAACATAAAAGAATGAAACACTGTATTAGGATAATTTATCCAGAACAAAATTACAAGCCACTGGGAAATCAGATAGGATTCAGAAATGAACAAAGGTACGGATGTTAAATACTTGGGAAGCAAAGGGAAAGTGTTTCCCAGTAGCTAAGAAGGACTCCTTGGCAGGAAGCTGATGTGTTTGAAATACTGAAAGAGTGTATGCAGACTGCAGTTTATAAACAGTCTAATTTTATGTATATAATCAAAAAATGAAATAAGAAATTATAAAAGGATACCAGTGCTTTTAATCCAATATTAATCCGCTTTTCTAAGAAATGTTTTATGTCTGATTCTTCCCACAACATTGTGAAATGAGGTTGATTCTCAAGTAAGTTTTAATAAAAGCAACAGGTATCTTATATGGGTCCTGTTTGATGATGAAATGAGTGTCAGTCGGTGCCTCTGTTTGTATTTAAGTAAATACAACTTTGTTCCATGAGAATAAACCTCATTTCCTTCAGAACATCTCAGTATTATAATAAGAAGCAGGTGTTCTTCTCATTTCTTAGATGGATAAATTAAAAAACAAAGAGGTGAACAGACAGCTCAGGAAAAGCAGACAGCTGCTGAGGCCAGAGTGAGATTTAGTTATTTTGTGTGGACCTCGCAAGCTAATTTCCCTCTTGAATATGCTCCAACAGGAGGACAACGTGCTGATACGAAGGCTGTCCCTGTTCCGCACTGAACCCATATTCAGTAATCAAGTTGACGTTTGCCCAGGAAAATTCATTTCAAGGCAGAGTTAGCAGGTATATATGTGAACTCCTGGTAAGGAAGCCTGTACCTCAAAGTATGTCAGTCATCTTTGGGTAATTTATGCTCAGTTGCATTAGTCTCAAAGCAACACAATCTTTAAAGACATTGTACATAATGTTTATAGCAGCACAATACACAATAGCAAAACTGTGGAACCAACCTAGATGCCCTTCAATAGATGAATGGATAAAAATAATGTGGCATATATATACAATGGAATATTACTCAGCAATAAAAGAGAATAAAATCATGGCATTTGCAGGTAAATGGATGGAATTAGAGAAGATAGTGTTAAGTGAAGATAGCCAATCCCCAAAAACCAAATGCCGAATGTTTTCTCCGATATAAGGGAGCTAATTCATAGTGGGGTAGGGAAAGGGAACATGGGAGAAATAGACGAACTCTAGATAGAACAGAGGGGTGAAAGGGGAAGGGAGGACGCATGGGAGTAGAAATGATGGTGGAATGTGAAGGACATTACTGTCCAAAGTACATGTATGAAGACACAAACTGGTATGAATATATCTTGTATACAACCAGAGATATGAAAAATTGTGCTCTATATGTGTAATAAGAATTATAACGCATTCTGCTGTCATATATAAATTTAAAAAATTAGTTAAAATTTTTTAAATTGTACAAATAAAGTTTTGAAACAAAAAATTTAAGAAAATAAAAAATATTAGGGATAGTGTAAATTGAGCACAAATCATAGCACCTGGTAAATGCTAAGTGCTAAATAAACAGATGTGGTAAAAAATAAATAAATAAATGAAGACATTGTGCATAAAAGGTATCCTGCATAAAGTAGAAAGCTAGTGATTTCCTCCCTCCTTAACTGTTTTCTCCACCCTTATTTATCCTGCTCTGTGTCTCAGGAGAGTGACCTTCAGAAATGCTTCAATGGAGGCTTCCCTGTCCTCTGACTTAGCCAATGTGATCACCATCAGAAAATCAGAGAGTGGGAAGAAGATTCTATACCATCTTCCTTCCTGACAGGCTGCAGTTTGGCCAGGGTTCTATACCATTAATTTGGATGTAGGTCCTGTTAAGTGAATCCATTTCTTATATCCAGAGAATGTACTGGGTTCTAGTAATCACCCTGACCCCTTATTCTGGCAGGCCTTTGCTTGAATTACCATTTCTTGGTGATTTTCTTATCTTTACTACACCTTTGAAAACAGTCTGTTCATTAAACTCTCCTAATTTACCCTTTTGAGAACCTCACATGTTTCCTGCAGGGATCCTGAGAAATGTATTAATACACTTGCTCCTTTCTGGTAAAAATATAGGAAATGGAAGTATCCTGTATTATTTTCCATTGCACAAAAAGAAATCCATAAATCAGTGGACCAAAGTTCTATTCAATATGTGTATGCAATTCAGAGAAAATTGTTAAGGAAAGGGTGGTCACTGCCAGGTTTCTAAAAAGCATAGTTCTAGGTGAATGCACATGTCATCCCATGCACCCTCTTCAGAAGTCCACAAGTAAATATTGTCATCTTTGTACAGATAATGAAGAATGAATGGCTAAAGTCAGGTATCACATGATTGACAGCTGACTCCTGAACTCATGCTCTTCCCACTTCCTCATAATTAACCTGTTTTCTCCACCGCCAATAAAATGAGACTATTGGGCACATCAGCAGCATCCTGGATCTGTAGTTAAATCAACTGTTTTGAAAAATTGAGTTCAAAACTTCACTCTCATTTGGTTACATCTTTAAGCCCCTTATGTGATTGAAATGACAACCATGGTTGAAAACCTCTGGAGTAAATGCTCCATAAAGTTCCTTCTGATTCTAAAATACTATAGTCTAGTGTTTTTAACTTAATGCTTCAATTTGAGCTTATTATCATTTAAAAATTCATTAACTTTTTTATCTAATGGTTTCTTTCTTTATTCCTTATAAGTTCAAGTAAGAAAATGTTTCTAGAAACCATCCCATATTAACTCTTGCATCAAATAATTTTCCCACATGTCCATCAAACACTTGTGGAGTGCTGACTATGGACAAGATCCTTTCTTTATGATAAGTAGACAACAATGCTTTCTTTCCCGCAAGAAACTCATATTCTAATGGAGAAGCAGACCAAACCAGATATTTATAGTATAACATCCAAGTGCAGGGATGGACATATACACAGTAGATGTGTCCCTTGCAGAACCTCTTAGAGAATAGAAATGCCATGACCCACACTTTAAAATCTTTGTTGAAACATCCCAAGACTTCACAGATACATTTTTCCAGAGACAGAGTGGGTCAATTTTATCCACATATGAATATAAACAATTCAGCCCATCTGAGCTGTGAATGCAGGTTGCTTGGCAACAGCTTTTACAGTTGTGTTATTTGCTCTGAAATGAGAGGAGTTGGTACTTTTCTCTTTAAGACAAAAGAATATTAATAACAGCAATAATGGTGGGTATTTATAAGTCTGTATAATATTTTAGTTCATGTGTGCTTTAGCATCCAAGTTAGGAGGATTTTAGAAAGGAAAGAGGTTGAGAGAGAAAGGCATAGTTAAATACCATCATCAGAGGCATGTCTAACAGTAAGCTGACCTAGCTTTATTAATCCAGTATACATCTATTGAGCATATTTTTATTTTTAAACTTCTATTTACAAGGCATTTCATGAAAATTGGGGAAAAACAAGGATATAGGATAGGAAAGGAGAAAAAATATGTTTAATACTTATTCCCTGTATTTTGCATATTTCATTGAGTTCCTTAATCTGCCCACTTGACTTCAAGTTAAAGAAAAACCACAGTATCTCCCAAGTATCAGAGAACCACTGCAGGAAAGGCCACGGGCAGTTACAGGAAATAATATGTTCCATTTCCCAATAGTGATAATTAAGGACATAAAATCCACACAAATCCTCTTCTTACATATAGAGATTTTTTATACCACTCTATCTCAGTAGCTGCAATAGAAAAACATGTCCAGTTAAGAGTGGATACTATTTGTCTCAATTTAAAAAACAAAACAAAAAACACCTTTCAGATCAGAAAAGAAAATGCCAGTCATATCACATGTCCACATCTTCCTACCCAGCTCCAAAGAAGGAGGCAGATTCTTCACTCCCTACTGATATAAAATATGACAGCTAATTTGTTCCACAGTATTGGAGCTTTTGGAGAGAGATAAGTGAATTATATATTTATAATGCCTAAAAAATATGAATGCAAACAAATGTCCACTTAAAATATTGCTGTCATTTCGCAGTTCTCATAAAGATCACCCCAATTTCAAGGTCCTGCCCATCTTTCATTTATTTATCAGCTCTAAATGTTAGCATATTAGTAAAACCAAATGGCAGTAAATAATCTTGGATATCCGAACAATGTTTCCTGTGTCGGGTTTGTCATTTTGCTTGTTATTGAGCAGACAGATGGGATCTAACTTGTCACAGCAAGCTTCAGCAAAAACAACATAAAACACACCAGCAAAATGATGGTGTCAACAAAGCCATAGGCTCATAGTGCACTCGAGTTGGTAGGTGTGATTTGTAACCAGGGGTTATGGCAACAATCCATACCTGGAGGTGAAAAGTGTCAGACTGGAAAACATTTTTTTTTTCCCAAATGCTTTTTGAACATGAATGTTCAGTGCCCACCAGAGTAGTCTTCATAAATCTTCAGCATATGGTCTTAGCTCATCCTCTTGCAAAAATAATTAGATTGCATCAATACTGGATACCAGATCAGGTGTTGCCCTATCGAATAGCATGAATTTACATGTCTGAGCAATAGAGATTGCCACTGCCAATTCTTTTACTGTGCTTCTTCACCAATGACAAGGATCAAACCCCCAATACTCCAGTGACAAAGAAATATCCATATTGTTGATTCCTAATGTATCAGGAAATAAAAAAGAGAGACTCCTCCCTTTATCTGGTTATCAACTTCACTGGAAGGGGCAAGATAGTATGAAAAAGTATATTTAGCAATTTACTATTTTTAATCCAAAATCAAACATAGTGAAATATGATGAGGAGTTTCATAAAAGCTTGGCTCTACCATCTACCAGTGACTTTCAGCAAAGTGTTCCAGAGATTAGTACAGAACACTTCTATTTTTAAGAGTAAGCATTGTGAATTCCAGCTTCCTCCTGGGACATAGAAAACTGAAAACAGTGTCATTACTACCGTGATAGAAAACACACATACACATAGAGTAAAATCCAAAAAAATCACAATGTTTCTTGATTCCATAAGATAGCTGAATCACAGAGCAATTAACTAACCTGAAATCTAAGGAAAAACAAGTGAGGAAAAGAGTACATTAGTACTCAATTACCTAAGGCAGATGCTAGACACTCAATACCATATAAGCTACTAAAATTCACTAGCTTGCTAAAGGTAGATTGGGAGCCACCGTGACAATGTGCAATGAGTGGGAATCAAAAACATGGAAAGCAGGACATTCTTTCAGAGTCTTCACAACCCTCACTGGATGCTACTACCATACTCAGAATAAAAATCCTGAAAAATTCTCTTTTGGGTGAAGGAGAATAGCATCCCTAGATTCAAGTTCTTGCAGTGCCTGCCACCACTCACAGTAAGGAGTAATAGCAGTGTACTACTATTGGAAGGTAAAAAGGATAGATGGAAAACTTCTCTATGGAATAGAAATTAAGGCAAAACTTAAATCGGAGGGTGGAAAAAACACTGAGAAAAATTCTGAAAAGCTACTCTCCATTTTAAACATAAAATATTCAAACTGTGTGTTTCAATATTATAGACACAAATCCTGTAAGGCTATTGGGTATTCAGGATGTGGGCAAACATACATGTTTAAATGATGGTGTTTTGGATTGCTTGATTAAATTATATGTTACTAAAATTTAATTCACTTTTATTTTACTTTGGAAAGTAGTTTTACTAAAAAAAAATCAAAATTACCTGTGTATCATGTGGTATAGTTCTGTTAGAGAGTACTGAATTGGAAACCTGTGCTCTGTTCAACTCCTTACACAACCTGTCATAATAACAGTTTCACAAAAAACAAGCCATGCCCATTTTCATGCAAAAATGCTACTTACTTAGTCTCTACTATCTACCAAAAATGTCCAATTCTCAACAAAAAAATTACAAGGCTAACCGGGAAGCAAAAGAGAACAACTAACAGAACCAGGCACTATCTAAGTTAATAACTATAATTAATATAGAAAGGACTCCAGCCAAAAAAGTAGGCAATTGACAGGATCAGATAGACAATTCCAACAAAAATTAAACTAAAATCAATGGAAATAATAGAACTAAAAACCAAGATTACAGAATAAAAGAGAATGCTTTGAAGGTTCATCAGTAGACACAAAACTGAAGGGAAGATGAATTAAATATAAAAATGTGAAATGAAATTGAGGGTAACGGAACAAAATGATAAAGAATTAAAAAAACCAAAATATCACAAACCATTAAAACAGCCCAATTTGTGAAATTGAAATATCAAAAGAAGGGAAAGAGGCAAAATGAAAATTTGGAGATATTAAGGCAGATAATTTCCTAAAATTAGTGCTATTGACCAAGCCACAATTCAAGAGCTCAGAGAATAACAACTGCAATAAATACCTAATACATGCAAATCCCTGAACATATCATATTCAAACTTCTAAAAACCAAACACAAACAAAAAATACACATTAAGTACAGAAGAACAAAGGTAAGGATAATAGAAAATTTTTCATCCTTGTTTCATTATAACTTTTATAAATAAGATACAACAGAGTGAGAATTGTAAAATATTAAAAGACACATGCACAAAAGTCTCTCAACCTAGAATTTAATACCACTTAAAGTATTTTTCAAAAATACAAGAAGAAAGAGAGAGACAGGCAGAGAGAGCAAGAGGTTCACAGCCAGCATACCTGAATGACACTGTGAAAGGAAGGTCTTTAGGCAGAAGAAAATAAAGAGAGATAAATTTGTATCTATGAAAAGAAATGCTCAAGAGCTAGTAATGAAGATAAAAATAAAGTACACATTTGTTTATTTTATTTTTCTAAAAATAACTAGTTCTCTAACTCAATAATAGTTTTGTTAATTTATATGAAAATACATATATGACAAATATTATGCAAAGTATGGTAGGAAATAATCTGAAATATACTGTTATTCTGCCATCCTACTACATATAAGATCATAACAATTATCAAAGACATATTCTGATATAAGAAATTAATAAATTAAACCCAAGATAACCAATAAAAACTTTTCATGATACTACAAATAATAAAATAGTGGAGATAAATAATTAATATAAAAGAAAGAAAAGAACAAGTGCAACAAATAGAAAAAATCTAAGATAATTATAAATGTTAATCCAATTATAAGAATAATTACAATGATCCAAAAGAAGAATAAAATGCTAGAATGGACATAAAAACCAAGACACAACCATATGGTACCTACAAGATACCTACTCTAACCATAAAAAAAATCAATGTTAGAGGTAAAGTAATAAAAAAAGAAATGTTAGAGGTAAAGTAATAAAAAAAGAAATCATCAGTGAATGAATGGATGAACAAGGTGTGGTATACTCATTCATGTAATATTTAACCATAAAAAGGAATTAAGTATTGAGACAAGTTACAACATAGATGAAACTTGAGAATATTATGATAAATGAAAAATGCCAAGCACAAGGACAGTGACTGTTAATGGGAGGGGGCTTTATTTTAAGTGATTAAAAATATTTTGAAATTGAGTTGTATATTATAGGAATAAATTTTATAGTACATAAATTATAGCTCAATAAATCTGTTATTAAAAATAAAACAATAAAAACATTGAAATACTAATCAAAGAAATGCTGAATTATCAGCAATTCATTAGACAAATTATCAGACAAATCATATGAGCAATATTACATAAAGGAATGAATCCAAAAGGAAGACACAATAGTATTTGCACATATATCTAATAAAAAATACATGAAGCAAAACCTTTTAAAATTGAAAAGAGAAATTCAGGTTCATTCTTGTGGAGATTCCAACACCTTTTGTTAGTCATTGATAGAAAAAGTAAAATGAAAATTAGAGCAGATATAAAAGACACACTATGAATCAACAAGACCTAGTAGATATTTTTACTCCAAGAAGGCACAACTAGAAACACAATTATTTCAAGTATACATGAAACATTAAAGATTATATATAAACTATATTTTATATAAAAACAAATCCTAACCATTTTGTAAAAATTAAAACGGTATGAATTGTGTTTTGGGATTATAAATTAAACTAGTAACCATTAGCAAAAGGATAATTGTGAAAGTCAACCACTATTTTTAAATTAAACAGCACCCTTTTAAATAACTCATTAGTGAAAGAGGAAATGAAAAGAGAAATGGGAAAATATTGGAGGTTGAGTGAAAAATAAAGTATAATGTAGACAAATCATGAGGACACAGAGAACACCATAGTGGTAAATAGTCAGGAACCAGCTTTCTGGGAAAAAGATTTTATTTGTTGTAATTGGCAATTTTCATGTTGAAAATATTCCCAGCATGGATGACATCATTATAGAAACTGGATGATAATTCAATGGATAATAATTGAAGAAATATTATAATTAGCTTTCATGAGCCAGTACAGATCACAACCAGTATATTACTGGATGCAACTTAGAGGGATACTGGTAACAGTAAATGCTTATATTAGAAATGAAGATCTCAAACCAGTGATCTAAGATTGAAACTTAATAAAATATAACAAGAGCAAATTTCATACAGGTTAATTGGGATAAAGAAAATAACTTAGGTAAAATCAGTAATCAATAGAATTGAGAACAGAAAAAAATGATAGAGAAAATAAATTAAATCATGATTTTCTCTTGCAAAAACACAACGTAAACCAAGTAATCAATAAACAAAACCAGACTAACCAAGAAGAAGAAAAGAGACCAAAAATGCCAATATCAGGAGTAAAAGAGGAATGAAATTGTCAAGACGGCTGACTAGAGGTGCCCAGCATACTGCTCTACACAAGAAAGAACCACAACTAAGGGGGAAAAAATAGCTACCTCACAGGAGCATTTTAGGCAGTGTGAGTGGAGTGAGAATGCGATAGAGATGCCATGGAGCAGTGAGATACATGCACCACTCCCATTGCTGCCTTCAAACTTAGCCTCCCTGAAGGAGCTACAGCCCAGATTGCAGTGCAATCCTACAACCCCTGCTGCACAGACCACTGACACTGCCAAGTGTTGATTATAGCTGAAGAAGCAATGTAGGACAATATACTAAAGCATCCACTTGGAATCAAAGCAAACACACTGTATCTAACCAAAACCCTAGAACACATCTCCAATATTTTTTCTTTTTCTTTCTTTCTTTCTTTCTTTTTCTTTCTTTTTTTTTTTTTTTTTTTTTTTTTTTTTTTTTTTACTGTGAGAACCAATAAAACTCACAGTGGCAACTGACCTACCTGTTGCACAAATACCAACGTAGTGGCACAAAAGTCATGAACAAACAAGGTAACATTTTTCCCCAAAATGAACACAATAACTTCAGCAACAGACCATAAAATAAAGGAATTTAACAAGACCCCTGGTAAAGAATTTAAAAGAATGGTTTTAAGGAAAGTTAATGAGACAGAATAATATAGACAAGTATTTAAATGAAATCAGGAAGTCAATCATGAAATAAATGAGAAATTTAGAAAGAGATAGAGATCACAAAAAACAACAAAAAATATTGGAGCTAAAGAACGTAATGAGTAAAATAAAACATACAGTGGTAAGTTCAACAGCAGAATTAATCAGACAGAAGAAAAGAATTCTGAGATTGAAGACAAGTCTTTTGAATAACCCCGTCAGATTGGAGAAATAGGAATTAATGAAGAAAAACTTTGATACTCAAGGGACAAGATTAATCAAGCAAGTCTTTGTGCTCCAGAAGGAAAAGAAGTGAGAAAAGGCACAGAAAGACTATTCAATGAAACTGCTGAACTTCTTAGCAATACTGGGAAAGACAGAGACATCCATGTCCTAAAAGTCCAAAGCACCCTTAATAGAGTGAACCAAAAAAAAAAAAAAAATCTTTATGAAGCATCTGATAGTTAAAGTGTCAAAAATACAAGTCAAGAGAAAATTCTAAAAATAGTTACAGAAAAGTATCAAGTCACTTATAAGGAAATAAGGAAATGACCATTAGACTAATAGCAGACTTCTCAGTGTAAACCTTACCCGCCAAAAGAGAACAGGATGACATATTCAAAGTCCTGATGACAACACACTGATAACCAAGGATACTATATATAGCAAAACTATCCTTCAGAAGTAAAAGAGAAAAAAAAAACTTTCACAACAAGCAAAAATTCATCACCATCCAAATCAGCCCTACAGGAAATGCTCAAGGGAGTCCTTCAATAGATGTAACAGGACAATCACTACTAACAAGACAACAAGAAAAAATAGAAAGCTCAACAATACAGGAGATGTGGAAGACAGAACCAGAATAAAATCAAATGTGAATAATACAGTAAACTACTGAACCACAAAGATGAATGGCAAGAAAGGAAAAAGTATATACAAAACAAGTAGAAAAAAATAAGAGAATGGCAAGGGTATATCTTTACTTATCAATACTGACCTTTAATATATACTAATCAGATCACAATTTAAAGATACAGACTAGTTGAATGGATTTTTCAAAAAGTAGATATGATGATATGCTGTCTTATAAGAAATTAACTTCACCAGTAGACACATATGGACTGAAAGAACAAGAATGAAAAAAGAGGTACCCTTTAAAAAAAAGCCCCGAATGAATGGAAATGATAATCTTATATCAGATAAAACAAACTTTATATCAAAGGTAGGAAAAAAGAGAAAGAAGTTCTCTGTACAATAAAAAAGGGGCTTATTTAAGAATTTTAAAGTAAATAATTGCAACTACCTATACACTTGATACTGGAACATGCAATTTCACAAAGTAAATATTATCAGATCTGAAAGGAGAGCTAGACTCTAATGCAATAATAGTTGGAGACTTCAGAATTCCACTTTGTCAATGGAAAGATCATTTAGACAAAAAAATTGACAAATAAGCATTGAAATTAAACTATATTATAACCAAATGGACTTAATAGACACAGAACATTTTATCCAACAGCTTCAGACTGTAACATCTTTTCACGGACACATGAAACATTTTCCAGGATAGACCATATGTTAGGCCATAAACAAGTCTTAAAAGTTTAAAAAAATGAAATCATAACATATTTCTTCTCTAAGTACAAGAGGAATTTTAGAAATTGTACATGTACATGGAAATTAAATGAAAATTCTTATGAATGACCAATGGGTAAATAAGAAATCAAAATGAAAATCACAAATTTCTTGAAACAAATGAATATGAAAACACAACACAGCAAAAACCAATGGGAAACAGTGAAAGCAGAAGCAAGAGGGAAGTTTATAGCACTTATGTGCTAAATCAAAAAGAGAGAAAGATAAAGAGTTCATATGAACAACCTGATGATGAAGCTTGAGGATTAGAAAAGCAAGGAGAAATAAAACCAAAATTAGCAGAAGGTAGCAAATAACAAGGATTAGAATAGAAATGAACAGAAACACATGTGCTACATATGCATGCATATGTATATGAAAATAAAATGAAAAGTTAATTTTGTAAAAGATAAACATATTTGACAAATCTTTATATTAATCAAGAAAAATGAGACAAGATTCAAATAAATAAAATCAGAGATGCAAAGGGAAGCATTAAAATTTATTTCACAGAAATACAAAGAAAGGGTCATTAGTGACTACTGTGAACAACTGCAGCCCAATATGATTGGAAACCTAGAAGAAATAGATACATTTCTGGATACATACAACCTCGAAAAATGGGGCCATCATAACATAGATAGAATACCTGAATACACTAATGACAAATAACAAATTTAACCAGTAATAAAAATTCTCCCAACAAAGAAAGGCCTGGAAACAGATGTCTTCATTGCTGATTCACCAAATTCTAAAAGAGGAACTAATGAGAATAGTTCTCAAATTATTCCAAAGTATTGAAAGGGAGGAGGGACCTATTCAAACTCATTTTGAACAGGAAACAACAAAAGCAAAACATCAAAGAAACAACAAAAGCAAACCACAAACCAATATCCCTAATGAATATAGATGCAAAAATTTCCAACAAAATAATAATACATTAAAAAGTTTATACAACATGATCAGCTTGGATTTGTGCCAGGGATGCAAGAATGGCTTAACATATGTAAAGTGATAAACATAATACATCAAAAAAGAATGATAAAAATCATATAATTAGCTTAAAAGATACAGAGAAAAGCATTTAATAAAATTAAATATTTCTCATAAAATAAAAACTCAAAAATTAGGTACAGAAAGAATGTACCTCAATGCAATAAGAGTTACCCTTGAAACTATGTAGTCTGAAAAATACTACATGGGGAAAAACTGAAATCTTTTTCTATAAGATCAGGAGCAAGACAAGGTTTCCATTTTTATCACTCTTATTCAATACAGGGTTAGAAGTCTTAGCCAGAGCAACAAAACATGAGAAATAAATAAAGAACATCCAAATAGGATAAGACAAGATCATATTTTCCTTGTTTGAAGATGACATGCCTTTACATGTAGAAAAACTTAAGGACTTCAATTTAAAAAACTGTTAAAAGTTTAACACAAAATCAACATACAAAAACAATAGCTTTGAGAGGTGGGAGGGAAAGGGAGAGAGAAGGGAAATTGCATGGAAATGGAAGGAGACCCTCAGGGTTATACAAAATTACATACAAGAGGAAGTAAGGGGAAAGGGGAAAAAAACAAGGGGGAGAAATGAATTACAGTAGATGGGGTAGAGAGAGAAGAGGGGAGGGGAGTGGGGGAGGGAGGATAGTAGAGGATAGGAAAGGCAGCAGACTACAACAGACACTAGTATGGCAATATGTAAATCAGTGGATGTGTAACCGATGTGATTCTGCAATCTGTATACGGGGTAAAAATGGGAGTTCATAACCCACTTGAATCAAAGTGTGAAATATGATATGTCAAGAACTATGTAATCTTTTGAACAACCAACAATAAAAATTAAAAAAAAACAATAGCTTGTTTTTTAGAAATCAATTTTAAAAATCACTGAGAAAGAAAGCAATCCAATTCACAATAGCTACAAAAGTAGACAATCAAAACACCTAGGAGTAAATTTAACCAAAGTTGATGATATCCTTAATAAAAATTATAAAACATTTATAAAAAAATGAAGGAAACCCCCCAAACTGGAAATACATCATATATCATGGGTTGAAATAATTAATATTGTTAAAATATCTGTATTACTCAAAGTGATAGATAGAACCAATGTGATTCCTATCAAAATACCAATAACATTCACTATAGGAGTAGAAAAATCACATATATAACTTATATGAAACCACAAAAAACATCTGAGTATTCAAAGCCATCTTGAGCAAAATGAAAAAAGTAAGAGACATCACATCATCTTATAAGAAAACAAGATCCAAATCAATAGTAACAAAGAAAGCATGATACTGCCATAAAAAGAGACACGCAGACTAAGGGAACAGAATAGAGAATCCTGAAATCAATTCCTAGATTTATAGTCAACTGATTTTCAACAAAAGGAACAAGGATATTCACTGGAGAAAGGGAAGACTCTTCAATAAACTGAAATCTACAAGAAAAAGAAAGAAACTATCCCCACCTAAATAAACTCTACATAACACACATAAAAATCTTAAATGTAAGACATAAAACTATGACACTATAAGAATACAATGTAAGAGAAACATTCTTCAGGACATTGGTCTGGGCAAAGATATTAGTTTTTTGATATGACTCCAAAAGCACAGGAAACAAAAGACAAAACACATAAATGAGAGTACATACAGCTGCCGAGCAAAGGAAACAATCAACAGAGTGAAGACACAATGCACAGAATGAGTAAAAATATTTGCAAACTATTCATCTGACAAAAGATTAATTTTCAGAAAGGAAGAAAGGAAGGAAATCTTATTAAAAAGTAGGTGAGGGACATGAATAAACATTTCTCCAAAAGAGAATAGACAAATGGCCTACAAGTACATGAGAAAACAGTAATCATCAGGGAAATGAAAATCTAAACACTGAGATATCACCTCATACTCTTTATAATGATTATTATCAAAAAGATAAAAATAATAAATTCTGACAAGGGTACAGAGAAAGGGGAGCTCTCATACACTATGGTTGGGAATGTACACTGCTACAACCAATATGGAACTTCCTTAAAACCAGAAATCATGTTGAAGAGGCTATCTTTTCTCCAATGTTTGCTATTGGCTCTTTTGTCTCTAGAATGAGGTAACTATTTTTGTGAGTTTTGTCTCTGTGTCTTCTATTCTGTTCCATTGGGCTTCTTGACTATTTTGGTATAATACCATGCTTTTTTAAAATCACTATAGCTGTATAGTTTAATTTTTTTAAAGAGAGAGAGACAAAGAGAGAGAATTTTTAATATTTATTTATTTTTTTTTAGTTCTTGGCGGACACAACATCTTTGTTTTTTGTATGTGTTGCTGAGGATCGAACCTAGGCCGCATGCATGCCAGGAGAGTGCACTACCGCTTGAGCCACATCCCCAGCCCTGTATAGTATAATTTTGATGCCTCCTGCTTTGCTTTTCTAGCTAATGATTGTTTTGGATATTCTGACCTCTTATTTTAACAAATGAAAATAAATTAAAAACAAATAAAAATAAACTAGAAATCAAACTACCATATAATCTTGCAATCTGACCGCTGAGTATATACCCCAGGGAATTGAAATCAGTACATCAAAGACACATATGCACTTGCATGTTTATTACAACACTATTCACAATACAAAAAATAATTAACCTACATGTCCATTGATGGACAATTGGATAAAGAAAAATGTGATTTATACATACATGCCTATATATGTGTTTATGTGTGTGTGTGTGTATACACACACACACACACACACACATACATATAAGTCATTCAACATTCAGCCATAAAAATGAATGAATTCTGTTATTTGCAGCACCATAGATGCAACTGGAGGACATTATGTTAAGCAAAGTAAGTCAGGCACAAAAGACAAATATGCATTTTTTTCTTTTATAAAGAGGTAAAAGATTGATCTCAAAGACATAGAAAATAGAATAATGTTTATCAGCATCTATGAAAATAAGGGGGAGGAAGGATGGAAAGAAGATGGTAATAGGTATAGGGTTGCAGTTGTATAGAAAGAATATATCCCAATGTTCTATATCACAGTAGGATAACTGATTGGCAACAATTAATTGTATATTTCAAAATATCCAGTAGAGAAAATTTTGAATGTTCCAGCAAAACAAGTAAAAAATGTATAAGGTGATAGTACAGCAATTACCCTGATCTGATTATTACATTTGTATACATGTACTGAAATGTCACATTGTATCTCATAAATAAGTACAATTGCTATGTGTCAATTAAAAATAAATTTTACAGAAAGAGTGAAAGAGAAGGCATAACCCTAGACTCTAAAGATGTAAAAGTTTAATAAGGTTATGTTATAAATACTTTTATATCCATAAATTGGACAATCTAGAAGTGGACAACTTTCCTTAATGAGATTACTATGAGCAAAACTGTGCCTCCCCACCCCCAATTCATATACTAAAGTCCTAATCTCTAGTACCTCAGCATTTGACTATATTTACAGATATGTTCTCTAAAGAGGCAACTGAGGTAAAATGAGGTTGAATGAATGGGCCTTAATCCAATATAACTGGTGTGCTCATAAGAAGAGATTAACCTAGATGCCCTTCAGTAGATGAATGGATAAAGAAAATGTGATACACACACACACACACACACACACACACACACACACACACACACCCCACAATGGAATATTATTAGCATTAAAAGAAAATAAAATCATGACATTTGCAGGTAAATGGATGGAGTTGGAGAAATCATGCTAAGTTTGCCTATCCCCAAAAAACAAATGCCAAATGTTTTCTCTGATTTAAGAATGCTGATTCATAATGGGGCTGGAGGGGTAGGGCATGGGAGGATTAAATGAACTCTAGATAGGGCAAAGGGGAGGGAGGGAATGGAAGGAGCCACGCGGGGAGGAAAGACGGTGGAATAATACGGACATCATTACCCTAAGTACATGTATGAAGACCAAATGGTGTGACTACTTTGTGTACAACCAGAGACATGAAAAATTGTGCTCTATATGTGTAATATGAATTGTAATGCATTCTTTTGTTGTCATATATAAAAAATAAAATTTAAAAAAATAAATCCAGAAGTTAAGGAAAAAAAATACAGAAGAGGAGATTAAAACATGACAGATTGAGACAGGACCATCTGATGATTGAGGGAGACGCTGATCATTTATAATCAAGAAGAGAGGTCTCAGAAGAAACAAACTTGTCCAACCACTTGATCTTAGACTTCTTGACTATAGAATTGTGAGAAAATAAATGTTCACTGTTCAGTCCAGCAGTCTAGAGCACTTTGTTACAGCAGCCCTAGCAAACTAATGCAGTCACAAACTTCCAAAGCTTATTCAATAATCTAAATTGTCTATTCTCTATTAAGGAAATTAAATCAATAGTCAGAAAACTTCTAATTAACAAACCTTCAGGATCATGTTGCTTTGCCAGTGAATTCTACCAAACATTCATGTAGGAAATAATATCAATTCCACACTGTCTTTTCCATAACATGTAAGAGGAAGAAGAACTTTTAAATTTACTATGTGAGGCTAGGAGGACCCTGATGGAAAAAAATAGAAAAGGGCATCTTCACAAAACAACAAAATCACTGAAAACCTTTCCTCAGAAACATGATGCATGATATTCAGTAAGATATAAGCAAATAAAATTTGTAATATACAAAAAGGATAATAGACCATGGCCAATGTGTGGTACAATTTGAAAATGCAAGGTTGATTCAACATTCAAATACGGATTAATATAATTCACCATGTGAAACGATTTTTTTAAAAGGCAAATATATGATATTTCCACAGATGCAGAGAAAGCCTTTAACAAATCCATCTATACATGGAAAAATATCTCAAGAAACTAGAAATAGAACACAACTTCCTCAACCTGATAAGAGTTGTTGTCGCAGAGTTGAGTGTTAACATTTCTTTGTGTATTTCTGATAAACATCCTTTACTAGATGTGTCTTTCTTTAAAATATTGTCTCCAAGTTTGTGATTTGTCTTATAGCACTTTTGAAGCTTTGTTTGCTTACTGCTTGTCAGCAGCTTAGTAGGAAACAGTTTATACAAACTGCTGAAAACAACTTATCAACCATTTTCTTGTCTTTTGGTCTCATACATGTATGCATATCAGAACCAAAAGATCTGGTAAATAAATGCATACCATCTGTGTTTCACTCTAAGCATGGCCATATTATTCCCCAAGAATGCCCTTCATTCCTTTATTCCTGAGGGCAGCTTATACGTTGCCTTGACTTTCTAACCTCTTATCCCTAGACAGAAAGGATATAGAATTGTAACTCAGAGCAAGTCAACCTGTGTTAAGATCCTGCCTCCTGTTTTTATATGATCTTAGGAAAAGTACAAATCTTACTGTGTTACTGTGAGCATTAAATGGATTTATTCATTAAATATTTACATAACTTTTCTTATAAGTATCCAATAAATAATAGTTATTTTTATTAGAAATGTAGGTGGTTCTGCATAGGTATCACCTGCATAGCATTTTGACTATTATTTTTGGAGAATGCTGAAGAGATTCTAGGGTAAATGAATTCACAGACTGATGGAGATAGAAGAAAACTTAGACATCTTTTAATCCATTGTTTTAAACACAAAGGAATGTCTCATTCAAAAGCATCTTGAGGAGAGCCTAGTGGGTAATATTGAATACGATTTTGGTTATTCTTTGTGTGAAGGTGAGGAGGAAACTTAGCTCTGCAGTAGCACCTGGTCATGCCCTCTGTACTCGACTCTCTAGTTTGCCATTAGAGGACTCCTCTGAATGCCTAGGGTGTCAAGAGGCAGAGAAGTCACCCACCTAGTACTAAAATCACAACCAGCCAGACTTTAAATTTTATGGGCAAGACACTGGCACCTAGAGAAGTTAACCTGTGCAGTACCATTCAGGTTGTGATAAATTTAATCCAGGACTAGAATTCCTCTTCAAGAACCTTTAATGTGATCTGGAATGTGTAGTTCTCATTTGGTCAGTATGAAACTTTAATATGTGAAATTTTACATAGCAACAGAATCTGATATGCCAAATTAAGCAGAAAAGTATTTTATGGCTCTGAAATTGAATAAGTACCCTATCAATAGGCTCAAGATATGGGCTAGAGTCGGGGTGGGGGGCAGAATGTAAGTGGTCACTCGCCTGAACTGTCCAGTTCACACTCTCTATCTCCACTACAGCTTTTCAAAATCTGACCCCACATCTTTGTGGCAATTCCGTTAGGTTTAAGGTCTTGGACAAAGGCATCAGGTTTGTATAGTTGATCCTGTGCCTAGTTGTTGGAGGAAGAGAATGGGAATTCCTGGCTCCCGGAAACTCAGAAAATAGAGTCCTAACTTCCCTCAAAACTCTTATGAATGCAAAAGGTCTATTATAAATTCCTCCTATAAAAAGAGCTAAACTAAGTTCAATTATAATTTTAAAAGTTCAGAATACTCTATGAGATTGTCTATCAGAAATTTCATCCTTGTGATTTAGCATAATGATTCCTTTTTAATAATCTTAAATAGCCTGTTAATTGTTCATTTGTAAAAATATAACTTCATCATGATACATTAATTTTATAGGAAAAGAACTTTCAAAAAAATAAAAATAAATGAAATTTTATGTTGACCTTCTCTTGCTACTAAAATGTCTCTTTCAAGGGCTAACATGGATAAGCTTACAAAGATAATGTTATTTTTGTGCTGTCTACATTCTTTCTCCCATACTAAAATTTATTTTTCCAACTTTCAAGATATAGATAGACTTTCTATGTTGGCAGATATAAATTGAAAACAAAGACATTTATTGGAATTGAAGAGGAGGGTAAGTAAATCTCAATGGAGCAAGGGTAGGAGTATGGAATTGGCACAAAGATAATAAAGTTTAGATGCTATGTTTATAGATGATATAACTGAATAAAAAATAAATTTGAGAATCCACCAGAATCAATATTTTATATGTCTGGTAGACAGTTTTTCAAATATCAGACATCTCAAGAGAACTGTTGGCAGTAAACTTATGATTAAGTTCCCTTATATGTACTATGATGCAATTTACCTGTGTTGTCAGGTGAAGGAGAGCTGTATTTTTTCAGTTATAACTATCATTTCAATGCTCAAGTTTAAGAACAAAACCTAGGTTCCTGATTAAATACCAATCCACCTCTGCAAAAATGGAGGCTACAAAGGTGACTTGAGAAATACCAAAACATTAGCTTTGGCTTTCAATCAAGAGTTGATAGCTGCTTTTCAGATGTATAGCAGGCCCTAAAATTCAGTACAGTTTCCCAGAGGAGACAAATGCCAGAGAAAACTTTCAGGATAAGTCTTGGACTCATTTGGCAATTTAAAAAATAATAATAATTAGAAATAGAGCTAACTGTATTTTGATGACCCATAAAAATGCCCTCTTTCAGTTTCACTGAATGATTTTGCTAGAATAAATATGCAATATCTTCAAAATAAATGTCAAAGCATATCTTCCTTGCACATGATTTCAGTTTGACTGCAACAGCCCTTCAATTGCACTTCTGCCTCAAAATGTAGGGGGCTCTCATCCCATTGGCTGGCAGGGTCAGGGGTGCTGCTTGTGTTCATTTCCTTTTTCCAGAAGCCATGATTACAATTCTTTTAATTGTCATATCTGGTTGTTTGATTCATTTTATTACTCAAACTTGCCCCAGGAAACATTATAGAGTGGTAGCATATCCTGATTCTCAAGAATCAGGCTATTTTCAGTCAATGGGATCTCCAAGTTCTCTTCTGAGATTTCCTAGCTCCTATTTGTTGAATCAAAAATTAAAGATAGAGACATTAATACAGTGGATACCACATTTAAAATAATGCTCATGAAACTATTCTGTATGATACTATTCAGATGGATTCATGGTATGATACATTTCTCAAAACTCAAAATATACAAGACAAAAAGTGAATCCTCATGTAAACTGCAGACTGTAGGTAAAAAAGATTTGTCAAACTAGGTTCATCCCCTGATAATGAAGCCATAAAGCAATAATTTTAGTATTTACTATTGCAAGTAATATCAATATCCTTCCATTAAATACATATAATACAGATTTTTACCAAAACAAAATATTTATAAATTCAATATTTATATACAAAAATTGGTATAAATATATAAACACACCATATATTAAATTTTTATATATGTATATACACATATGTATATATTTAGTGGAAGAGCATCAATTCAGTGAGCCTTTGGAAATCTGTTAACTACTTTTATTTTTGTATTGCTATTTGCTTTCCTTTAGTGCATATATTACTTTGGTTTTGATAATTTTACAAGAGTTCTTTATTCTTCCTATGTTATAATTTTATGAACAAAGAGCAGAGATTCATCCAGAAGCATGTAATAATCTCACTGCCAAGATTTCTAGTCATGTGTTAGGAGTGTCATTCAGCCCAAATTGGTAAAACACTGAATGCTCACCAAAATTAATTATTCCATAAACTGTGAAGCCTTTCTTGATGTTCAACAAGAGAACTACGTGAGTATTCTGATTAAAGGTAGGTAGAAAGGCTATGTTTTTTTTACCAAAATAAAACAGTACAACTTTTTAAAATGATAAAACAAATACTTATATTTAGAAGTTCAAAGTATCCCTACTGAATTAGAAGAGGGCCACTATACTTTAAATGGAAAGTAAATGTGGATATGTAAATAATTATATACTTAATATTAGACTTTATTCCTTAATTGTGTAATTTAGAACACAAAATTACTGGACACATCTCAAGGGGTCATTTTGGGGGTAATGTTTAGTGGCTATCTTTCTAGTAGAAAATCTCTGCTAAGTAGAAAGTTGTAATGGATGGGAATGGTTCACTAACAGGGATGTGAGAAACAATGTAGGCTGTTCTACAAAGTTCTTCAGAGCATCCTAACTAATATTGAGTTACAGAGGCTCACAATAATTTTCCCTTTATTGACTTTTCCCTTCTCTATCTGACTCTCAATGCTTTCTCATTCCATCATTTGAATTCTTTCTCATAGTATCAGCTAACAGCAATTAAATCTTTTAGACTCTACTTTTTGGGAAATAAATATTAAAATATCTCCCTAAAAAGAAAAAAAAGTATTGTCACAGCTTTCTAATCTCATGAAGTCTCTTTAGTTTTTTTCAGTATACATTTTTCTGTATGTATTTGCAGAAGGAATAAAAATACTAAAGGGAATTCACAAATATGACAACAGGGTGAGGTTTCTCATTTAATATTCTACTACCATAGAAATAAAATCAACATAATAATCAACTAAAATAAATCTGTGTTTTAATAAGGTTTCTGAATAAATAGACAGGAGGCCAATAAACAATAGGAATAAAGAGGAAGGAAGAAGGGTAGTGCATTGGAAAGTACTGGGGAACGAAATCTGCTATGTTCATTATGAATATGGCACAATAAATTCTACTTATAGATATAATCATAACGCATTAATAAAAAATAATAGGCATAGAAGGGAGATCAGTACATAAAGCAGGTGAATATGGAGGAAAGAAGGGAAGAGAAGGAAGGTACTGGGGAATAAAATTGATCAAATCATGTTATATACATGTAAAAATAGGATGTAATTAATCCTAATATTATCTATAATTATAATGCAGAAATAAAATAAATAAAGTTTCTGAAAGATTATTTATACATAAACTCAACATATGGCTTTTAAAGTGTATAGGTTTCCTATTTACACAGGGTCTTAATGGTGTTGTGTTCAATAAAAGGAGCTACTGCAGCAATAGATACTGTGGTAGAGCCTGGGGTAAATAAGAGACCAGTCAGTACCTATGTCCAGAGGTGAACAGCAAAGTTAGCTTAGAATCACAGGCAACTATAGCATAAGTCTGTCCATTAGAGCATTTTAAACAATGACTATTGGAAAATAAACAGCATGATCAGTAATTGGTCAGATCAAATACCTACCGAGCAACTATAGCGCAAATAAATGACCAGAACATAAATGTAGTAATCACTTTGATTAAGACAGCCCAAGTTCCCTTGGTGGTAAGAATGAACACCTAATTTTACTCCCAGTTGCTTAATTGATAGTGATATACAGATAATGTTTTCATTACCTTTAGGCATTGTATACTTTCATTTACAAGCAACAACAAAAAAATTTATTACATCTTTCCTAAAGAAGCTAGATTTATTGATAAGATAACTGAAGAGTCTAAAGAAAAGGCTCACTTTGAGCTAGTTTATTGCAGTAATCAAAGACACCGTGAAAATTTCTTGTTTCACTTTATCTTCTTTCTACACTATCATTATAATTGAAGTTGATTCTTTGTAAGATTTCAAAACACTTGCCAAAAACTTCTAGAAATACATTTCCATTGATTCATGTCCAATGGACACTATCCCTTTGAATTGCTTTCCGAAGTGAATAGGCAGGATAATAAGACTGTAAGACTTAGGCAGGCAGGTAAGACAAAGGGCTCCAAACATTATTCTGTAGAAACTTCCCAAACATTCCCAACATTTCAAATATCAAAACTCTTTGCCAGAGAGTTAAAAGGAAAGACAGGATAGACTTGAGTGGAAGCTATAGAGAATTTTAAACTCAATGGCTAAAAGGGCACAACCAATCAGGACTCTGCAAGCCAACCACTGGACAAGTCACGTTCCAGATACTTAATTATCATAAAAATTAGGACACAACTTCTTTAGATCCAAATTCTCCTGGGCAACCCTCTATTGGGACCCCTCTTGCTTGGTGAGAACTCTTGTTTCTTATCTTCTTACTTGAATAAACTTACTCTTTCACACTGACTCCTCATTGTCCATGGATTTTATGCTTCAAGTTTGCAAGACCAAGAAACTGGAATGGAATCCTGGCAATAACACTAGCAGCACGGCCTACTGTGGAGTAAAAGAGCTATAACACAAACTGGCCCTGCCCATAGCAACAAAAAAAACCTAGTTTCAGAAGGGTGGAGGTAATGTTTTTGCAATAAACTTCTTCTTCTTTTATATCATTGGCCCAAATTATGCTTCATATCCCCATCCTTGAACTAGGAAGTGTTTTCACTTATTGGCTGAAGTGAATCAGAACTTGCCCTTGGAGCTCTGGATGGTATAATTCTTACACAACTCATTCTTATGAGGATATTTAGAACAGGGTTACTAAGGAGATATTTGGAAGCAAAGGTGGACTCTATGCTGTATGAGGTGCAAGTCATACATCCCTTTGAGTCAGTCTATACAAAAGAAGCAAATTTATCTGGTTATTCAGATTTGCCGCTACTCATTTATACTAATAATATATTGCACAGTCTAAAACCATCTTTTATTCATTGTTTTAATAAGTGCAGCTGACTTTAATTATATTTTAATGAAGATCCAAATACTCTAATAATATCATTTAAGAATGCTCTGAGTGCACACTTATGAAAATTTTATAATTTTAAAGAACTTTGGTTCATTTATATTATTAAATTTGGGGTTTAATTTATTATTAGATTATAATTTGTTTTAAAATAAGGAGACTATTAATAGCTGGATTTTAGATTGTTAAGTTATTTTATTTCTGTTTAAAGTCCCAAGGAAATAGATTTCAAATTCTATAAGATGCTAAAATAAGGTATGATCTATATCAGACCTAGGGGAATAAAAAGATTAAAAAATAGGTTACTTACCTTATCTCTCTCTCATATCAGGAGTTGATCCTGGTTGAATCTGATTCGACCATAAAAGGCTGAAAATCAGTAGGGAGACTTCCTATTATGGTACCTTTCCTATCTTCCTGGTCTTTTTCCTGAAGTAGTTAGACGGTTTCAAGGAAACTGCAGAAGAGCTTAAGATACATCTCTGGGTCTTGTTAGACACCATGTCCTAGTACTAAGTAAAAGACTGCAGGCTTCTGTAAAGAAGGACACCAAGAGTCCTGAACTCCCACTCAGGATGAGTCAAAGTCCCCATGGTTTCGGTGGACCATATATTGGTTATTCAAAAATAAAACAAGGCTGGGATTTTCTTGTGTCTTCCCGAAAGTGTTACCTAGAGGACTGAGGAGATTGTAATAGGAAAAAAAATGGCAAGTACACCCAGATGATGGAAGAAACAACAAGTTGAAGAAGAGCCATCTTTGTCATTTGTGAGGAGTATACACAGAAACCATGAAAATGCCCAAAGATCAAAATTAGTGCTGTTCCCCGGTAGCCTTCCAGGGGATTGGAACTAAGTCACCAATATCAAATGAGACCTCGTTTATTTTCTTAACTTTTATTTTCTCCCTTCCTTTCATTCCAAGCAGAGGTACTGATTGAGGAGAAACTGCTGTCTAAGGAAAAATCTAGCCAAGTTCTACCTCCACCAGGCTGCAGACTTCTATCTTCATCAGGCTTTCTCAAAGCGAAGGTAAAACTTTAAAGCTGAAGTACAGTCCTCTGTATATTATTATTCTGGTCTGGACATACTAATTACCAAACACAGACTCTTTTGTGATGAGAAGAGAATTATTATCTGAGTTATGAAAGCTACCTTGAATGTCATTTAAGGGTTAAAGAAAATTCTTAACCTTTGTACAAGTTTAAAGGGTAGTTGGAGAGAAAAATAAAATTGCTTGTGATGCACCCTCTGAGTTCTGCTTTTTAAACATAATGACTCTGAGCCTGTTCTGTCACTAGGTTGAGAAGTATAAAACTTATTTAGCATGTGTTGTTGCTTAGCTTTTAAAAACATCATTAATATAGTTTTTCACTCAGATATATTTTCATAAATTGTTACATTAAAAAAGAAATAAAATAGTAAATTTCACCATTTCATTCCTCCCCATCCCCATCTCAGTATTTCATTATTGACCAATCATATTTAATGCATTTTTTAAAAAAATATTTATAGTGAAGTATTTGGAAAAGGCTATCTGTAACCAACAATTAGATGATTCAATATTTACTTGTGTTAACAGTTTGTAATACAGTGCTTGGATTTTAGCTTTTGTTGGTTGATGACATCACACATAGGCCAATGAGGTTTCTATGGCAACACAGCTGGATTTGGGGCAGGCCAAACTATACATAAGCAATGAAAACACTGGCTTTTTTTTCACCCTTAAAACTAGATCTGCCATAATGTTAGGAAACTATCCATTTTGCCTAAATCTTGAAGAACAATTCTAAACCTACATGAGAATGGTAAACTATAATCTTCATTCTATCTTGCATCCTGAAAACTCACTTTCTTATGAATGAATATGGATCATAATTGGTATAATATATAGGAAAGGATATATATTTAATTTATAGAAGGAATGTACAAGTTTATGTAAATATTGCCAACATGAGCCTAGAAATATAGGTTGCATTATGATTTCTTAACTAGGTATAAAAACATGTGGCAGAAAGAAAATTTTACTGAAGTTAAACAGAGTGACTCCAAAACAATAAGATTGCTTTGATTTTTATTATTTTTGTGCAAATATATTTTAGTGATATTCCTGACCTAAACATAGAATTTTTTAAGGTTGCCAGAAGCATTTTCTCAGGTGAGAAAAAAAATTTCCTGCTTATTGACATGTTCATGGTCTCTCAGGCACATAACCTGAAACTAATAAAACCAAATTAGAGCTTCTAGGTGAAAAGTTTTTAAACCACTTAATCTGTGGCTGTTTACCAGTTTATTCTACATCATTCTAGTGCCAGGTATGATGTACAGTAAACATCATGATTTCTTCCTGGAGAGTCTTCCTCCTCAGGAGCAAGGGCTCTGTGAGGGCAAGGACTAAATCCAGACCACAACATATGACTTTGTTTTAAAGATGAAAATCATCTGTGGATAATTCTCTTTTTTCTTATAAGTTACTTAGATAATACAGGGTAGGAGAATGTGCAGAGGTAAAGGGAGCCTATTGCTTAAGAAGAGTGCCTGTTCTCCAAGAATTTCACAGTACTAATGATCTGCTGATGCTTGGGGCTGACTCTCTTTTGTCTAGATGATAGAGAGATACCAAGGGTTTCTATCTTGCTTGACAGGAAGAGCTGCCTTTCTCCTCTTGTCCTAGAGTACAATATATACAGCTTCCCCTAAAACCCCCAAATGCTTCATTGCCTAGTTGACTCATATTCAAATCTTGGTTTAATGTCACTCTTTAGAGGAGTTAACCCAGACCTTCCAGTCACATTGCTCTGATTTATAAATACACTTGTCTTCTGTGATGGCCAATTTTATGTGTCAACCTGCTGAGCCACAAAGTGTCCAAATTTGGGGCTAAAAATTATTTGGTGGCATGTCTTTAAGGGTATTTATGGGAGAAATGAACATCTCAATTGGATGTGGAGAGTGGTGGAGAGTGTGGGGAGTGGTGACTTGGATCATGTTCTCCGATTGCCTCACGTCTGCATTTGTACGGGAACTTCCTGTGCAAAGTATAGGTTGAGATTGCCCAGTTTCTATGGTGATGCCCAGCCTGAAGAATCTCTCTGAAAGGCATGGAGCTCCAAGGGATAGAGAATTCTGAGTATAACAAGATAACCCTAATGTCTCATCAATGCTGCATCCTTCAGATTGCCTGCTTTGCAGAAACAAAATTTCCCACAAATAATCTTTTGATGATAAAACCTATATAATAAATATGCTGAGCTTGCTCTGGGTCACTATTACTCCATTAGAGTACATTGTCCCACCTGGTCCCAAATTTTTCTTTATATATGTGTGTGTTTGTCTTTCTCAATCCCCCATCACACCTTGCAGATTTCTGAATTAATGGTTATGTAGGTCACAGCAGTCAAATGGGTAAACTAGACTTTCTTTCTCAATGTGAGTGGATCTCCTCAACACCTAGAGGGCCTGAATAAAACAGAGGGGCTGAGCAAGAATCTCTCTCTACATGACTGTCTTTGAGTTTGGACATTGGTCTTCTACCTTAGGTCTCAGAACTATAAAATTAGCCTATCTGCACTTTCAGCTTACCAGCTGCAGATCTTGGGACTCATTGGTTTCTATAGTATGTATATGTATGTACACACACACACACACACACACACACACACACACACACCTCCTATTGGTTCTATTTCTGTGAAGAACCCAGACTAATACATTGTCCATGTAGGTCTTTCCTATAATGGGTAAAGCCATAATTTAAAAAAATTATAAATATATACTTATGTGTTTAATACTTATTTCCACTATTAGATTCTGAGAATGCTGAAGAACTGATTTTTTTTAATATCTGAGGATTGAACCCAGTGCCTCAAGTGTGCTACTACTTAAGCCACATCCCCAAACCTTGAAGAATTGATTTTAAAAAACCATTAAATATTCTTAATCCTAGAAAAACATATACATAAATATGTGTATTGTCCCTTGGCATGAGAGTCTTTTACAATTGTGCCTAATGTTTAAAGTATCTTTGCACACTGCCATTGGAATTATCAGTTATAGTTGTTTTTTTTTTTTTAACCAGAGATTGAACCCAGGGGTGCTTACTGCTGAGCCACATCCCAGCCCCCTTTTAAAAAAAATATTTTATATAAAGACAGGGTCTTGCTAACTTGCTTAGTATCTCACTATGTTGCTCAGTCTGACCTTGAACTTGCAATGCTCTTGCCTCAGCCTCTGGAGCTGCTTGCATCACCATACCCAGCTGGAATTATCATTATAATTATAAAATAACCACATATACTGGATGTTGAGTGGTCCATATTCTTTATATATGAAGAATAGATAAGAGAAATGGAAGCAAAGAGGAAAAATGTTTTAATGATGATACTAAAAAGAATGTTCAGCAATTTCTTAATTGCTTCTAACATAATTTGATCTATACATTGTGAATTGTAGAAATCAGAATAAAAGTAATGCTAAATTTCACCACTTTAGGACATATGTGCAGAGAAAATCACACTTACATAGGTAAAGACTTTTCAGACTAATGCTTTTCTGGAACAAAATTAAAATAGCATATTCTTACAATCTTTCTGATATAACACTAAGATTCACCAATGTGAAAAAGATCATTAAAATTAAAGTGTCTTTTAGCATTGGCCCTGATATTATATACTCAGTTAATCATACATCTCATTTAAGGTGATAAAATTCAAGATAAAATTGAATATTTTAATGAAGTAACTGTGTCAATGCTGCTTTCAATTTTAATATAGCTATTTGAATTTTATGAGTTTCTGACCTACAGATTAACATTGTTTAAATGCATTCAAAAATTTAAGTGCAGTTTCCATTGTACATTGATACACTTAAGACACTCAAATATGAACACATCATAAATGTGCCCACATATAATGGACACACACACACACACACACACACACACACTCACTAGCACGTGCGTCACCTGCACTATTCTATATATTCATGGCCATCTGTTTTTCCTAACTTCTTGAAACCATCTCTGATCATAATGGCCCACTTACTCCTACATAAGTACATGGGTGTAGGCACACACACTAAACAATAAACTGTATTTTAAAGGAAGAATTTGTAAACAAAATAGGATTTACAGAAACATTTAGCAAGGGAGATGGAGAGGGCTTATAAACTTTTCTTTTATTCTTTTCCAAAATCAACCCCTACTCCATTGATAATTAGGATTCTCCTTTTTGGATCATTTTTCAGAATTTACCAATATTTAACAAGAAATATACTTGCCTACTATGCACACACATAAAATATAAATGAATATTTTGCCATGCAAATAGCTCCTTAAAAGATACTCCATCTTCACTAGGGGTTATTTACTGACATTTCCTATTCTGTTCTCTTGCATTTTTTAATGGTTGGTCACCATCCGTTCATTGATTTTGTGACCCACTAATAGGATGTGTCCTACAGTTTGAAAACCACGCTCCAGGCTGTCCTACAGACCGACCATTGCACTCCTGTTTCACTCATTCTTCATCTTTCACAGCTGCTTCCTCCCTTACAGAAGTATGCATAAATTCTACCTGTGATTCCAAAGCCTTGATCCCACCCCCTGGTGCCTTTATCAAAGCCTCTTCTCAATAAGCTTACAAAGGCTTTCTGGTACCAGCTGCTAAGAAGATAACATATTCTCTTTATCCTCACACATTTAAAATATTCCCATGGGCAGAAGCTTAGTTAATAAAATGCTTTCTACTTTAAAAACATTACTTCAAATCCATCCACCCAGATCCTGATTTGAATGCTATTTCTTAAGGCAGATGTATTTGATCGTATCATTTCAAACTCAACATGAGAAATGAGTGCAAGGAAAATCTAAAGCTTTTAAAAATAACCAGAGCTTGAGCAATCAAGGGATTTAGAGAAAAATGAAGTCAAAAAATCATTTCTAAGACATAATATAATTTGATTCTTAAAAGATGAAGAAATCAAGCAAACTGTGGGTAGATGCCTCCAAATCTTTCCACTAAAGAAATAACTGTGAAGCAACTGTGATATTGTTTTTATAATATTATTTCTAGAAAGATATGTTATAAACCATACTTGCGAGCATGTCTCTTTTCTCAGTTTCAGTTGTATTTAAATATTAAGTTTATCCAGTGAGCCTCCAGAAGTTGATACATAATGTCATCACAAAAGGCAGGATGTTAATCTGGAATTGTGGATGCCAACATTTTATGGCAGGTATATTCTACTCCCTGTGTAACTGAAGCAGGATCTGGGTGCCTTCAGGTTCACACTTCTGATTTATGCATATGTTTTATTCAGCAAAGAACTAATTTATTTATGTCTGTTCTTTTGATACTAACTGACTTTGTCAGAACCTTGCAACCACATCACTGATTTATACATCATTTATGATTTCACAAAGTTTCCTTAGTAAACTTCAGGTTCAGTACTCAAGAATCGATGGTGAGGCACTTGCCTCGAAGAACATCTTTATTGCCAATATTTTAAAGGTAGTATTTTGTATTTGTAAATGACTTTCTGATTCAAATGTACTTTCAGACATACAAAAAGAACATAATTCATGTCAATCATTACCTCAAAGTTTATCCCAAGCCTTGCAAGGAATAGGAAAAAAATGGATGAGCTGAACCTTGTTCTCAAGACCTCACAATCACACCAACTCTAAACTCCAACCACCAGGCCCAGTAAATGCTGCTGAATTTTTCATGACACTTGTGTCTATTTATCTTACAATTACAGTGAGAAATGGTTTCGTTTTGATGGGTAAGAGATGAGATTGTGAAGTGAGTTTTTCTCCACACTCTAGTGAAGGAAATTGACAAATTACTAATTTCTCTAAGACTGGTAATTTTTCCATCTTAAAAATGGAGCTAATGATGCCTGGACCACAGGATTATTATGATGCTTAATAAGATGCATTGCAAAGAAATAATATGTGTATAGCACAATAACTGGCAAAGGGTATATGATAAAAGAAATTTGCTACTTTTACAAAACAACCCATTTATCGCTTCTTGGCCTTTTGGCTAAGATCAAGTGTACAAAACAACCCATTCGCCTTACAAAATTTATCCTTCCTTCCAAATGAAGCTTAAAGTCACCTTCTTGGGGAAGCCTTCAACTTGCAACTGCTCCTCTATTCTTGAAGCTTCTAAAACACATCTTGCTTGTGATTAATAGGACTTTCATTTTGTATTGTAATAAAGAATATATCTATCACTTCAAATAAATTATGGACTCCTTAAAAGTAAAGACTATATCTTATGTTACAGATTTTTTCCCTACCACAGTGCTTGACCTCCAGCAGGCTCCATATTCCTCTCCTGGTTAAATAAACAAATGACCATCTTGTGGACATGATATGTCACTCTAAATGTTATGAAAACATAATAGTGGCCTTGAATTGCAAATCATGTCATTATATTCACTTCTCAGATGAATGTCTGAAATATCATTATATTTATTGGGGTCTCTTTTACCTATGCTAATATTTATGAATCATGATTTTATCTGTAAACAGAATAATATGCTCCACTGCAAAGGATGTGTTAAGCATATTCATGAAGTATTAAAGCAGAGAGCTCCTGAACTTCCTCAGGCTGAGAGGAAAACTTCCTCATGCTAAGGACAGCCACCAAGAAAGCTGGCTAAACCTATATACACCTATCTGGCTTTTTGTTTCATTGTAACCACTTCTGCAGGACAGGTTGATAAACAACCCCATCACTTCTCCCCAGTTTGATCAAACTGCATGAAATTCATGCTTTCCTCTTGACATCCCTTATTTCTTATGCCAAATCTGGCCAGCCAGAATCCAGGCAGGTCCCCTGGCTTGGCTGCGAGTAACAGTATTGTGTCACAATACCAACATGTTTCTGAAATCTGAAAATTGGATTTAGTCTTGTTATTTTGTGACATAAATAAAATATAATTGAAAACTAGTCATCAGAGATATACAAATGAACAACTATTAGAATTCTTCATTTTTATTTGGGAAGGTTATGGGATTAACCACAACACTGACATGGGCTATCAAAATCAAAATCAAACAGTAGTCAAAGAACAATCATCCAAATTCAATGGTCTCTTTTAAGACAAGAATTCTGAACAAAATGTTCTAAAGAAACCTTGATTTGTGAAGTTGATGTCCTAACCAAAACTACTGCTCTCTGGGTGCCAAATATAGTAATGAACAAGATACTGTGTAGTAACCACACTTTGTATAAATTTAAAACCAAAAGGGAAAAAAAAGGTTAATTTATTTCTAGTAAGCCTTCCATGTGTCACAAGAAATGAGATTGTCATGACTTTTCTTTCTTCTACCCTCTGTCACTGGACTGTGTTCATTTGCATTCTTTAAACATAAGAACCCACATCACTAGCCTCCTCAACTAAAATACACCCCTTTACAAGACTTCCTAAGTCTCACTGGTTGTTTGTAACTGGTGCCTACCAGAGTACCTGACAAACACGAACCGGTCCTCAATAAAAGATTGTCGCTCAGAATATTTAGACTTTGCCAGGCAGCAAATCTCCATCTTTATACTCCTATAGGACTTGGGAAGATGCCTTAGAGACTAAAAGTGGATAGAACACTCATCTGTGTACCATGTTGCTCTGAAAACAGGTGGCCTTCAGCAGGTGGTACTTAGTTGGGAAATGCTTCCTAGAAGATTCCACTGCCAATAAAATGTTCTTAACAGTTTATTGAGTGATAACTTGACCTGTGTGTTACAGCTCATGAGAGTACACAATGACTCTGTGAATGTTTTGTAGTTCAGAAAAAAAACATCACTTCCATGTGAGATGCAGCACCTGAAAGCCAAGGTTTCTATTAGTCTCAGTTACACTGCTAAATTGTTAAGCCAGCTTTAATAAACTTCTCTAAGAGAACTAGTCAGCTGAAGATTATCTTTCCATTGGAGACCAGGGAAGATTGAACTTCAGATCAAACTGTTGACATGGCAACAAAAGCAATCACCATGCAAAACAAATGACAGAACTGAACCAAATGATTTTAAGTGGCAATTTTGAGATGCTGTTCTCAATGCAGCAGCCTCTCAGGTTTTTCAGCCACTAAATTGTCCATACCAGGTTTATAAGCAACTGGATATAAGTTTATTGAAAATCAAGTGTAAAAGAAAAGAAAAAAAAGCATTAAAAGTCTCAATGATGATAGGTCCATTCCTATCACTCTCTAAAGTTGGTTATATTTTCCTTAAAATGAGACAAAAACTTATATGGTAGTAATACATTTTATACAGACAAATCTAATACATATTAGAGTCAGATTTACAAAAGACTATTAGAATATCCTTTCCAACTGAACCATTTGGAAAAGGAAGTTTCTTGGTTTTGTTATGAATTTTTTTAATGGAAAACATATATCTTAAAAATATTCATTGTAGTGGCTGATCTTAATTTGAGAAGATCACAGTTTATGAAGAGAATAGCCTAATGGATTCTACTGTCATGTATAACTAAAGAGACTGGTAACCATGTTTAGATGTTTCAAAACATATTTTTTAAAAGGAGCTAAGAGTAAGGGCAACAAACTAGGACCATCCTACAACAACTTTTACACATATTTGTTGCTTACTTGAAGCAACAAATATGTGTAAAATATTGGGGGGGGGCTGTTATAGATTTATATATTAGAAAACATGATGGAATAAAAGAATAAAGAAAAAAGAGACAGGGGTCAAATAGAAAAGATAAAAACAGCAATACTGGCATAGATGGAAAAAAATAATTCCAAGATTGTTGTAGGATTAGTGGTGTCACAAAAGAGACCAAATTAGAAGACTTCAACTTTCCTTTACACTTTCTAAACTAAATTGAAATTCTTAAAATTCATGGTTGGGGACATTGTATATTAATCTTCCAGGGGAAAAAAAGAACAGAAAGTTAGATAAAAGTAGAAATAGTGGTTCTAGTGAACACTACAGAAAATAATAGCAATTAGCCAATAACAAGTTTTGAACAGAGCAGTCAGACCATAGAGAAGTGCAACAGGGATACCATCATAAAATGGGATTATTTTAGTTACAATTATACAACGTACATTATGAAATAGATTTTGAGTTAGCAGAGTCAAATTCCCCTTCAAAGGGAGACAGATCACAAGCTCCCAGCCTCAGAGCCTGTCTCCTACAAGCCCTGTACTACTTCCTGTCCAATCCTGTCATTCTTTCCTATGAATTCTGTTCTTTTGCCTCCCTCTGCCTTTGCTCTGCGCTCAGACTAGCATTTCCTCCCAGAACCACCTTCCTCTCTGGTGAAGTCTCACCCATTTTACAAGAACAAGATCTCATTCCACCCTCTCTGTGAAAACTTCCTCCATCTACATCCAAAAGAAGTTATTCTTTTATTCTCCATAGCACTTTGGACATGACTCCACAAATTATTCATCACACTGTATCACAATTGTTTTACCCTAGTCTTCCCCCACCTTGTTTTTTAACAGTGAGTTCTTTGAGGATAATGACCACATCTTTGTCTCTGAGCTCAACGTATATCTGTGAAGTATGAGAGAGAGAGGGAGAGAGAGAGAATATAAATATTTGAATAGGAGTTGCCCATAGCAAATTCCAGAAATGCCAAAATATTTGGTGAATGCCTATAAATAACATTATCAGTGTGATATTGACAGATGGCAGATAGACATGAGCAGTAGGAACAGGAAGTTAAGGGGACAATTCTATAGACTGAGCTTACACACTGGCCCACATGGGTTCTTTTAAAAAACAATTTCCCAAAAAGCAATTTATCTGAGGCCATTCTGGCCCTGCTCTTATTTAAGTCAATAGAATGTTACATTCCTTAACAAACACCCTGTTGTCCTAAGGGCTGCTTTCAGGATGAAGGAAGTAGACTCCTTTTTGCTGGTAACAACACAAATTACCCTTCTGCATGGAGAAATTTTGCAACCTTTATACACACCAAAAGACCCAGGAAAACAGGATAATTAGAAACAAAGTCACCCATCATAAAATCTGTAAATAACAAGCTGCAATTAGAAACCCATCAGCATGGGCCGAGGTGACAGAGAGTTTCCCTTAGATCTTTAGCATATCATTTAAATCTAATTGTAATACTAAATACCCTACCCCACGAGTTCCACTTGGGTTCCTGTGGGTAGACCATGTATAGTAGGGAATTATAAATCTGATGCAATCCTATTGTCATTCAAGAGTTAAGAGGTAGTACCTTATTGGGACTCTGAACCCATCCCTAAGTTCCCCAATAAAACTGGGGAACAGAATCAGCATGATATCCCTCTTTTCTGTAGGATACCATTTCTCTTGATGATGTCTTTTCCTTTCTCATCCTATAAAATTTGCTATACCTTCACCATCTTTCATGAATTGCTTCTCATGCAAGAACACAAGAGCAGAGAAACACAATAGGAACCCCAGATACTCAGATCCACTGACAGTAACAATATGAATGTGCACCTGTATGCACCTGTAATCTTTGCACCTGAAATGAGTGAAGACCTACTAGAGAGCACTGCCTGCCTGGGTACTTCTGCCCCTACCAGAGTACAGGAGGCTTTCAGGATTTCTTCCTTGACCTTTCACAATCAGTACTGATTGAAGATGACTTCTTGTGAATTCTACGAGAGAGGTGGAACCCATCACACCACAGCTATTTCTGGACAGGTTCCACTGCACCCCCACCTCCAAGAATTCCCACACCACACTCTGGAACTTATGATCACCTTGAAGTGATTCACCACTGAAAGCACATATTTAGATGTCCCAGTTTATAATCACAGTTTCCTATCTTTTCTGTCCTCCTTCTCAATTACTTCTAGTTCTTACACTGCATCAAGATGACTCAATCCTTCATCCTCAAATTTACGCCTAATCCACTTTACTTCTTTTCTTATCTAACTTAGAGTTATAGATTCTCTTGCCCCAAGTCTTTCAGAAGTATCTATATGGCATACTCCAATCACAGCAGATACTATCTTAGAATCTATATCCAGCATACTGTAGTGCTTCCGACTTTGTTCTTACTTGATTGTTTTTGCAAAGTTTGATACTCTTTACCACTTACTGTTTGAAATGTCATTTCCTTGTGTTTTTTTAAAACATTATTCTTTGCTTTTTACCTATTTGTGCTCAACTCAGACCTCTCTACTAGGCTGTAGGTCTTTGTATCCTACCTCCCTTTGGTTATATCAATTAGGAGATATCAAAACCACTCCAAGTCCAAGTGTTCAAGACTGAACTGATTGGTGGCTATCACAAAGATCCAACTATTTCTGCTTCTGGGATCTGTATCTCAGGAAATAGGACCACCATGTTCCAGGTGATACTTCATCCCTACTGCTTCTGCAGTGCCCACATCCAGTTAAAGCCCCAGACCTGAGGAATCATTAATGTTCTCAAATTCATCATTTCTCTCCATAATCATTTCCACTACCTTGGTATAGATACTAATTGGTACTATTTGGATCCTCTCTGGATCGTTTGAATAGCCCCCCCATGATTCTATTTTTTAATAATTTATTTAAAAATATTTATTTTCCAAAAAATTTGTATCTCAATGCTACCATCTCCTTTAGCAGGCATTTCCAGACAATTCTACCTAAAGCAAGCACTTGAAGTTAGTCTCTGTCAGAGCAATCCTTGGGTTTTTGTCATAGGACTTACAATAATTTTATTTATAAATTTGTTGTTATCTTATTCTCTCTCACTTGACCCACAATGGCTTAGGTTATGCCAGTCTTATTTAGCACTGCTTCCTTTGCATATAACTAGGAATATTTACAGAGCAGTAAATCAACTTATGTGCACTGTATGAATGAAAGAATAAATTAATAAATCAATGTCTGCTACATTATAAGCACTTATCCAGTCATTGGAATATATATAATAATGTCTTAGATAGAAACAGGATCTACCATCTTTGAATTTATAGGATCCATTTCTCCAATCTATTTTCTTCAAGTATAACTGCCCCCCCTTGCATTGTTATTTCTACATTTTGGGGTTTTAATCTCCCATAGGTGAAAGTTGAAATTTATTAATGTGGGTAACAAAACTTCCAACATCTAGCATTGATTTGCCTCCTCACTCTCATCTTTGGACATTCCAACACTTTCATCTTGAATTCATTTTTCAAATTGATAAAACTTCTCTCTCCTGATATATGTGTTTCCTCTCTTCCTGTTCATAACCACTCCTACCTGCCCTAATTCAGTTGAATCTGTTCAGCTATTGGTTCCCCTTTTTTTAGTCAGCTTTGTGTCACTTTGACCAAAAGACCTGACCAAAACAACTTAAAGAAGCAAAAGATTATTTTGGCTCGCAGTTTCCGAGGTTTAGCCCAAGTCCACAGCTCTGGGCCTGAGTGAGGCAGAATGTCATGGTGAAGGAGCATGGCAGGGGAAGCTGATCAGGACAGCACAGCCAGAAAACAGAGAGTTCTTCTCACTAGGGACAAGATGTAAACCCCAAAGGCACACTCCCAATGACCTTCTTCCCCCAGCCAACTAGCCTGCCTGCCTGCCTGCAGTTACTATCAAATTAGTCTGCAATAATGGATTAATCCACTGATTAGGTTATACTCTCACCATCTAATCATTTACCTCTGAACATTTTTGCAGTGTTTCACACAGGAGCTCTTGGGGGACACCTCATACCTAAGCTATAACATCCTTCAAGAAGAGTTGCAAAAATAACTCCCTGGTATCCCTGCTATTTCTTCCAGAGAAGCTTCTACTGTCCTTATCACAGTACCAATTGCCCAGAATTAAATATATAATCAAGCTCTGTAAGATTATTACCTTCGTTGTTTTGGTCTTAGGAAACAGAAACTATTATCAAGCCTAGCATGTAGTAGAAACTTCATAAATGTTAGCTTATGAGAAACAATTAGCAATAATTCTCCAATTAGGAATAGGAGAATAAGTTAATGAATGAGTCCATGGAGGGAAAGGTATCTGTTAGGTGTCTTACTTCATAAGGTAGCTAAAAGTTTGAATAGCAGTTTCCTTAGAGAAGTAATCTCCAAATGGGAGTGTGTATATCTAAAGAGTACAGTTTTTTATCTTTAAACTGGGCTTTGGGAACTTGACCATCATATATTCAAGATTTTTTAGCAAATAGGAACAAATTTCTATTTCTTCTTTACTGTAATTCAATGGAAAAAAAACAGGTTTTTGTTTTGTTTTTCCTATTAGGGCTAAAAGGAAGATGGAAAAGGAAAAGAAGAAAATAAGCCCACGTCTCAATCCAGAGGTATATGCTGATATTCTAGTCCTGGAGTACTAATATCTGGTTTAAGTAATTCTGGAATTGTCTTCAAATGTAAAATTCACCCAGGTCACACACTGATTTATTTATTTGGAGCTGTACTGAATTAAAAGGCAATGCTAAAGCATCTTCAAAATCATATCTATTTGGAATAGATAAGCATCCTTAGAAGCAAGTAGTATTAATTCTTTGCTTTTTAAATGCTTTTTAAATGTCAACTATTTCATGTTGACATGTTGTAATGATCTTTTTTTTTTTTCTTTTTGGTACCAGAGATTGAACTAAGGGATGGTTAACCACTGAACACATCCATCCCTTTTCATATTTTATTTTGAAATAGGGTCTCACTAAATTGCTTAGAACCTCACCAAGTTGCTGAAGCTGACTTTGAACTTGTGATTCTCCTGCCTCTGCCTCCCAAATCACTGGTATTACAGGCATGCACTACCAAGCCTGATTGTGATGGTCTTTTGATGTATCAACTTAATAGTCCATGGTAATCCAATCAGTCAACAATCCAGTTGAATATATTTTGTTGGTGTCATTGAAGTCCATAACCAAATGATTTCAAGTAAGTAAATTATTTTAACTAATCACATGGCCTGACTACACCAGTTAAACACTCTTTCTGAAAAGCTGTGGGTTCCCTGATGAAGGAGAAATTTTACCTGGGAGTAGCAGATGTGTCCCATTCCCAAGAGTTTCAGCCTGGCCTTACTGATGGCCACTTTATTGATTTTGAACTTGCCTGGCCAGCCCCTACAACTTTGTAAGCCAATACTTTGCAATTTAATTTCTAAAAATGTATAATCCCAAAACGTTTGTTTCTCTGGTTGAGTTCTGACTGATTTGCATGTTGTCCTTTGAGTTACTGGGGAATTTCCTGGGACTAGCCTAGGCAGTGGAACATAAAAATAAAATTGGGAAAAAATAACTATATGGTTAACATTTAGAAATATTTAAAACCAAACAATCACTGCTATTTGTTAGCTTGATGTTATTATCTGAGCTATCAACACATAGAAAGGTAATTACTGCCTTGAATTTGGGGGAATATATAATTTGAGTTGCCCAATGAAGGTTCATAGATAACTTTTAATAAAATCTAAATAGATTCTGTTCTAGTCATTTGATTTACTACTCAGCAATTAAACTGAACCCCTAATTAATATCATTTAATAAAAAGTCTCCTGATAATCAAATTGATTTTATTTGATCATATTCTAACCTGATTAGATGATATCTGACTATTCCCTTTTAAGAGACCAAAAAAAATTTTCATTTAGTGAAAAATTGTATATTTCATCTTCAAATAAAAATTGCCCATCTTCTATAGTAGGTGATTTAAAAAAAAAACACGCACATTTCATTTTCTTTCCCTTTCTTTCATTCTATCATCAGAAATTGGTTTTTCTCTTCAGGTTTCTATAGAGACACAGAGGTCACCAAATACTGACGACCAAATATCAGAATTTTCAACTCCTGCCAAGAGAATGGATAAAAACTCTGGACCAAAGACAAACTCAATACTCATTACTTTTCAGGAACTCTGGGGATGCTAGTATTTTGAAAAATGCTGTAGCGAGTTAAACCAAATGTTTTTTCCCTCCCCTACATAACACAAATAGAAAGTAACACTGATTGAAATTGAACATGTTGATGGAGCTGAAAGCAGGGAATGATTGTTCTGAGTAGGTTATAATTTATATTGAGTTTTTTCCTGAAAGAGTCATATTAGAAGGGTGGTTTGTGGGGCAGGCACTCTGTCTCACCCCATATGCTTAACTTATTGTGAGGTTAAAGAGTTTCCTTCCCCTTCCTGCTACATTTTTCAATATACACAGGGATTCAAGGGGGCCAAAGAAGCCAGACATAAGGTTCTCAATGCCACACAAGCAACCCCTGCATGTAGGAGACTGCTGTGAAAAATGTCTCCTTTATTCTGGAGAATTATCTATTCAGAGTAAAGAATTGATAAGCAAATAGATCGCTTTTTGAATACTTTCCCTAGCATTGGAGTAGGAGGTGACTTCAAGATGTTTGGTAAAAAGATGTTAACTTCCACAACAGTCCCATGGGCAGGCTCCTGGGTCTTGTTCTTACTCTTTCCTCCCTCTTCCACCCACCACAAGCCCCCCTCCTGTCCCTGCCTCACTTACTTGTCATCCATCTACTTCCTGGTGCTACAGAAACAAAGGAGCTGCAGATTTCCTGCCAACTCCGGCCCCAGCTCTGAATTACCCTGTTACTACAGTGGGGTGTGGTAAAGAAAGCATAGAGTGTACAATTATTATTATTATTTTTATTATCATCTAATAGCATCTTTTCGTGTGTCTGTTTCACGCTGTGGTAAGCACTTAACATTTACTTTCCAGTTTAATACTATAGTAACATTATGGACTAAGGTTATTATTATCCCTATTTTATAGACCTCTGGATATGGAATTCAAGAATGTAGATTTGACATGTTTTTTTCCCCCTCATGCCTGTTATGACCATGTTTCTCAGCTCCTTCCTTTTGATATCTCCCCACTTTCCTCAAACATTCCAACTCAATCTGTTCTGAGTCACTGAAAAATTCTCAAAGTATAAGAACCAAGAGAAACCCTATGCTATCGCAGCTAGAAATGCAATAGTTTATACTGCTAGCCGGTTCTTCTCCTTACAGTAACAGCCTCCAGAAAATACAGCACGCTTGTTCTTTACGTATAAACATTATGCAAATGACAAAGCTCTTCTCCTTAAGGGTCCTTCTAATTTAAGATGCAATTGTATTATCGCTCTTTCTTAAATTACAAGACTCCCAAAGCTAAAAGGTTTATTTCAACCTCTACTCTTCCTCACTCTTGCTTCTTATATTTTAACACTCTGAAAATGTTTTGAATAAATTATCTACTACTCATCAACACGCCAAGGTTAAGTGAGTCATTAAATAAAACATAATAATACCAATTGGATTTATAATGTAAATGAACAAAATCTATTGAACTAAAGCACACGTGTCAATGATAATTTTTTATGCTTAACATTCTCTTCCACAAAGGAAATATACCCTGCTATCACAAACCATCATTCCATTTTGTGTAACTGGCTCCAATTCATTGGCCATGAATCTTTGAATCAACGTTCATTTCTGAAATCCTGAATAGTCAAATAAAAGGTATCCCAAATGCCTGCAGCCATGGACTATCAATCTTGTAAGCACTGCTCCATTTCCTCATGGTCCTATGAAACCACATTTAAAGTACAAAGAAGTGAATAAAGTCACAATGGAAAAAGTTGGTAAATTTTACTAACCTTTACCTACTTAATCAAAAATGTCCCAGATCTTCAGAGCACTTTGGGAATGACATTAATTGCACTCTCTAGGACAAATCTTCCCAGGCGGATCACTTTCTATTCTTGCCTCTCCAACTCTCAACCTAAAATTTGGAGCATTTGCACAGTTTCTAAAACTAAAAATATCTGTTAACTGCAACATGGTCACAGGAAAGAGCATAGGGTTTGGTTTAAAAGGACACAGACTTGAGTTCTGGTTATGTTAAGTTCTACTTTTATTCTTGTGAGTGTGTGAAATTATTTCAGTCTCTATTCTTTGTCAATATCAAAAATAATCAATAATAACAAATTCATGGGTTACTACGAGGAACAGAGTATTAGTTATGAAACTGTATTAGAAGCTACAAAAAATTATAAAATAGTAGATTAAAAGTTAGAATGGTATCATTAAGATCTTTTGCTTATACATGGCCCTTGTTTATCATTTTATAGACTTTTAACATTTTATTGATTTAGTAAATTCATCTTGATTTTTAAATTAATAAATAATTGTGTTGATAATCACTGTCATTTACAAAAATTTAAGAGAAAAAGGTATTGAAATTGAGAACTGGAGATGGCTCACAATTGAATAACTATGATTGACAAAATACTATCAATAATTCATCTTTCTTTTAGGGAGAAGGTGTGTGTGTGTGTGTGTGTGTGTGTGTGTGTATCTTTGTTCATGTGTGTGTGTGTTCATGTGTGTGTGGGGGTGTGTGTGTGTGTGTGAGAGAGAGAGAAAGAGAGAGAGAAAGAAAAAGATAAAAGTACTATCTTAATTTTAAAACACATAATAACAACAAAAAGTCAATTATTCCCCAAGATTAGTAGAATGAGAAAGATTGGCAAGGGGCAGAAATAATGTAAATATTTATGTAGATGATATTGCTATTAACCAGGCAGAATGAAAAGGATCATATTTAGGGGTATTAGTTGTGTTAACATAGCTTGTATAGCTAACTATCCAAATGCAAATGCTGTTTGTGAGTAACTTAAAATCATGAAATGAAATCTACTTCTAAAAAATTAACAGTTTTGCTATTTCCATTTTATATAAAAGTCTTTTATTTAAAACACATATATATGCATATACTTTTTTCAGTAGAGACTATCTTCTCATCCCAAAAGTTGAAAAAAAATCTTAAGGACTATCAATTTGAAGGTATGTCATACTTTGACCTTCTTGGGTTACTAATGAGGAACCCCAAGTATCTTAAAGGGGTTACTTATTAATATGCCTGTAGTATCTAAGTCACTTTCACCCATGGTACATATATTCTTCTACTTCACTCAGGCCTTAACTACATGTAGGTCCACAGGTAAAGTGTGATGACATTGAATCAGGGTAACTGTGAAGAAAAGAGAGGAGTCATGGAAGGATGTCAGGCAGCCTGAGAACTGTGTATGAAAGAGAGAAAGAGGTACTTTGGGATAGGGAAATGCAGGGAAAAATCATCAGAAGCTGATTCAAATAAATATTCCTCTGTATTAACATCTATTATATGTCAAAGACTCTGCATTATCACTGACTTTTGCAACAACCCTTCAGGAAATAGGCTCAAACTATTTAATATATAGTAATAATTTAGTAAATTCATCTTGGTTTTTAAAATAATAAATAATTGTGTTAATAATTTATTATTTATATATTATACATAATATATAATATTTATATAATTTATATTAAATAATATAGTATATCTATATTTAATTTATTTTATTTAATATAATATTCTACTAAATATATATTAATATATTATTTAATATATTTATATAATTTCTATTATATAATATATCTATATTTAATAAATATAATAAATAACATGGCCCCTTGGTCACTAAATAGTTGGGTTAGGAGTCAAACATGTCTATTTGACCTTAAATGCCTCTTTTCCCCCTTTCTCACCAAAACCAGTTGTCCCTCTATATTTGGGGTTGTATAGATAGGGTTTCAGAGGTACTTTATGGTATTAGGGCCAGATATCTAGAAATGTCTGTATCCTGTATTGCCTCTTACTCCTTCTCTCTGCAGGAAACTAGGAATTAAAATACTGCCTAACTAATAAATACCCTGTTATCTACCATAGAGCTCTGATAAAAGATCATCTGAAGAACCAAACAATTTCTGAGTTGGTGTCTTCACATGAATGGGATCAAGTATATTTTAGGAGAAAAGAGAGGGAGAGAATGAGTTAGCAGATTTGCTAACAAACCTCAGAGAGGCCTTAGGACCACTTACTCATTCAACCACACAAAAGCTCAAAGAGAATAATAATAGGCATAGATTTGTACCTCCTCAGGAAAAATAACCCTGTCTACTAATAGCATCAAGGTCTAAAGCCTGAAATAGCAATTTCTCCTTTTTCTTCAATGGGAGTGTCTGAATAAACTGAGGGACTAAAAGTGATGAAAGTAATGAACTTACTGATACTTCTCCTTCTCATCTTTTGCTTTTGTCCTACGTCAGCCTGCTCCTGCCTTTGAACTCGTTCCACTCCTTCAAATGCCCCACGCCTCTGTTTCTATAACAGGAAGCCCATTTTCTGATTCTCTAACAAGATACTTGAGAACGGGTAACGTAATAAGAAAAGAGGCTTGTTTAGCTCACAGATGTGAAGGCTAAAAGTCCATGATCAGGTGGCCCCATCATTTCAGTCTCTGCCGAGGGCCCTCTTGGCTGTGTAACAATATGGTAAAGGTTTAAAAAAGGGAAACAGTCACATTCACAAGAGGGTGATCACATGTAAAGGCAAGAAGTCAGAGAGATTCCAGAGCCAGTCTTCTTTTTACAAGAAGTGGCTCTTGCAGGAATTAACGGAGGTCCAGCAAGCATTACATTGATCTCTTCTCAGTGTGTTGCGCCCATGGTCTAATTGTCTCCAACTAGGACTCACATCTTAAACCTCTCAACGTCACCACACTCTAAGGAACGGGTTATCAACAAATGAAACTTTGGGAGACATACTGAAACCACACCCAACCTCAGAACCCTACATCCTATAGAATCCGGGGGATATAACTATGCTGCCCATGAGTGGACTTCTGTTGATGACTCTGCAGGCTCCTACAGGTTTATATATGGAGCATATGGGAGAAAGGGTGCCAAGAAAACGACTAAATAGTAATCCAAGTAAGGAAAGGCCAACCCCCCAGTTTGGTGACAATAAAAATGTAATATGGTGTTCTCGGTCAGCTTTTAGAAAAATCTATGTGCACCATAATAGAAGTAGACAAAAGCTAGGTCTAATGTAAAAAGGGTGAAAAATAAGAAATTAAATTTTAGTGAGCCACTTGTAAGTATATATATATTGTGGGTTTTTTTGTCTTTTTGCACCTGACTCTGTAGGGAGAAAAAAATACTACATTGTTATCATAATAATTCAGAGTGGCTTAACTGAAAAAAAATTAAAATTTTCTACATGTGAATTTATCAGCTCTCTGTAGCTTCTACCATGCTGTTCCTATTGCTTTTAATCTTTCAACTATTTCACTGTCAAGATCAGCTAGACATTAAAGACTTACTTCTTAAATATTCACTCGCCTGAAAAATACATGCTGGGTTAAATAAATCCCCAAAAAGAGGAAAAAGAAAATGGCAGAACACCATAAAGTTTCCCAGAAAGTGAATAATACCTTTTAAAATAAGTTAGTATGCTATGAAAGAACTTAAGCCAGCAATTCACAATGAAAAATTTAGCTTTGTAGAAAAAGAAACTATAACTCAGTAACCTCTTTTGTCATTTTTTAACAAAATGCTTGAATATTTTAAATATCTATACTTTAAAACACAGCCTAAATTTAACCCGCAAAATCCTGAAGATACTTTTTGCATAGCTTAAAACTTCAATAGTTAGAAATACTCTAAATATTGAAGATAATGGAATCATTAGATGTTTTTCATTCATGACTTTTTCCTATGTTCATTCATTACCCTGACCTCATGGGGTGTGAGAATGTATCCCAAAGCCTTACATGTACTTCCAGGGCAGACCTTTGAGTGGCTAAAAATGGGGATTACTGGCCTACACTTGCCTCTAATCCTTTATGCTTATTCCTCTGAATGAGAAACCTGCCTTGCTTATTTTGTCTGCAATAGCACTCCCCAAACACACACAACCAAGGCTTCTAAATTGCTTCAACATTTAATTTTTAAACAAACGGAGCATTTCTTTTGTAACTACCCTCTCGTGCACTTTTTCTTTAGCAAACTCTTACAAGAAACATTGAAGCTAAATCTGAATTATTTGTTAATTATCACAAATATTACTGTAATTTATTATAAAGATAAAGTTTCTAAGAAGTATACTACTTAGTCTAGCATCAGACCCACCTGTAAAGGTAATTAATAGTCTCAGCTCCCCATCCACATCTATCTCATGGAATTCTATGACAGTACACAAAAATTTAGACAATGGACTATGTTCTCTGTATATGATTTTCAAGCACAAGTATATGGGACTTATTACAAATCAGAATGTATATATTAAGAAAATTAAAGGGAAATAAGTCTAGAAACTTCCTGTGGTTACATTTAGTTTCTTTGCTAATCCTAAGAGCTCAGGAAATTAGTATAAACTGATAAACGCTTTTACCAATAAAAACCTTTGTACCAGAGCACTTCACCCATTGTTTTCTTACAGAATTTTAAACAGAAGCAGCATATCTTCATTTTTCTTTCATCACTCACGTCATCAAGCAGCCCCCAAAATAAGGAGCTTGTGAAGTTCCTGCAAATCCACCTTATAAATTAACACATGCATAACACTAGAGATGAGACTATCAGTTTAACAGTATCTAGTTATCACTTCTTTGAAAGCTGTAGGTGCATGCAATTAACACCCAATAAGAACATTATATTCAAAAATAACACAAAATCTACATGTGTTGAAGAACAAGGGAATTCATTCTGATTAAAAGTTTGTTATAAATAGTAATTGAAAAAAAATACTTACTTTTGTTTTGAAAGATTTTGGCTATGCACACACCCAAAAGATAAGGAAATTTTAACAAGAGTGATACTAATTGAGGCTCCAACATTCAAAACTTTGAGGATTTAGATGAGAGCTAAATTGTTTTTATTTTTCCTGGTTTTTCATTTCTCTGTGGAATTCAAATTTAGAAAAGATTCAAATTTCAAAGTTAAGTGAAAGTGAAGTAAGACTCTCCATAAATACTGTGTTTTGGCCACAGGATTAGAGAATCATACCAGGAAGGGAGTTGAAGTGCCATCAAGTCCACTGATTCACAAGTCTGACTATGAGAGAAAAGGTTGACTCTCCACACTCCCTTCTAACCCTGGGACATGGTAACCTTTTAAAGAGCTACATTTTCCACAGCTCCTTGAACCTAGTTGTACCTTTTGACTAAATTCTAGTCAATGGGACCTAAGAAAGTGCTATGCACCACTTTCAATGCACTCCTACGTGTACTTTGCTTGCTGGAAACAGAAGATTCCAGGGTGCAGGCAGATAATGGGACAACAAGATAAAAGAAGATGAACTCCCCATAAAGGAGACTGCTACACAAATACCAGGAACCCCAGCATTGGACTATTACATGACCAGCAATACATTTCTCTGTATTAAATCACTAAAATTCAGGATCATGCTTTGTAGTAGCTAGTATTATCCTAATAAGCAAAATCCTATCAAACAAAATCATGGAGGTAAAGTCGTTAACTGTAATTTTTAAATGATCTGTTGATTTCTTACACAGCCAACTCAGCAACTATCCATGGTCCTGAATCTGGGCATGTCAACCTACAAATGAAAGAGTAAATGGGTGCTCACAGAGGAAAGCTGTTTGTCTACAACCACAGTTAGCCAGTGGGAAAACTAGAAAGCTAATTCAGGCCCCTTGATGATTTCAGCCTAAAGGAAAATAAGAAGGTTTCTTTCACTTTGTAGTAGAGCCAGTAGGGGATGTACTCGAAGCCAACTTATTAACACAATATGTGCTCATTTCACTGAAAATCACATAAATTCACATTTTGCTAAGAACTGTGGATTATATTTAAAATTTCATTTATCAAAACTTTTACTGTACTCCTGAGAGGGCTGAGTTAGGTAGCTTCACTTCTGTCTCATGTGATTTTCAGAGCAATAGATATTATGATGGCTATTTTAGTGGATGAGACAACTGAAGCTCAAAGAAGTAAGAAACTTGCTCAAGATTCCACTGCTAACAAGTGTCTATATGCCCTCAAGGTCTTTATGTCCCAAGCCCCACGACTCCCACACAAACTAGCTTCTAATGCATTTGTCAGCAGACTGAAAAATTCCTGACTGTATATATGCAAAATGAACATATGTTCTAAAGCATGGCACAGCTGTTTAATTCATTTAGTGTGTGTGGAACATATACTTACAGGTTGGTATACATATTGATCTATGGTATATTTGAAGTGTACTCAGAGAGTGCATATTAATGTATGTGTTCATTGGGGAATGTACTCTCTGGCTATCTGAGTCCTGCTTTTCCAAGTCATTCAAGCCCTGATTACCAGGGATTCTAAGACTTTCAATAAGAGCAACCTTCTAGTTGCAGCTCAGCATTAGATTCCAAAAGCTACTTCACATGGCCACAGAAACACAGCAAAGTCCACATGGTAGCATGGCTCAATGGCTGAGAGCACAGACTCTGGAGCCAGATGCTATGGGTTCAACTTCTGGCACAGCCACTGTCTAGTTCCATGATCCTAGACAGGTCATGTGACTCCCTAAGCTTTGGTTTCTCCATTTGTAAACTGGGAATAATAAGAGTAACTACCTCAAGTGTACTGTTACAAGTAAGTAATTATATAAACTGATATAGACTGAATGTATATCCCCAAATAAATATTTTTACAACTATAGAGGTTATGAGGGTAGATCTGTCATGAATGTAATTAGTGTCCTCAGAGGAAGACACTTGAGAAAGATGATCTCTTTCCAACATTCAAGGATACAGCAAAATGGCCACCTGCACATGAAGAAGTCTCTCTCCAGGCACCTTGATCTTGGACTCCTCAAGACTCCAGCATTGTAAAGAATAAATGTCTGTTGTTCAAATCACCCACTTCATAATATTCTGTTGTAAAAGGCCAAGCTGACTAGAACAGAAGCCTTGAAAAGTTCCAGCACATGGTAACCTGCTACATAGATATTTGTTTAAAACCACAATAAAAACACAGAACATTCTCTTGAGCAAAAAAAAGCATGGAAAACCAAAAGCATTAAACAATGTATAAAAGTCATTCTTAAATGATTTATTTAAGCAACTCAAATTTTAACACAAATATAAAGCCCAGGGATTTTGAAAGTATATTCCACATAATATCTTCTATCATAGTTGTAGCTCCAGCAATGTTTCCATGTTCATTCAAGGCAAGTCTATCTTAAGTTAAATCCCTAAATGGGAAAACCTGGAAGCCCCGAAGCACGGGTGAAATTATCTGGCCCTGAACCTCAAAGCTTGTTAAGGTAGCCCACTCTTCCCTAAAAAGAGTTATTACTTCTCTTCTACTTAAAACTGCTTCAAAGATATGCTCCTATAATGCAGGTGCTGCCTGCAGGCAGGTAACAAACTAAGCCTCAGCATAACAGGCTGGGTCTGATAAGGGAAGAAAGAGAAAAAGTCGTATGAATTAGCTAGCGTATACTGGCAGGAGCCTGAGAATTACCCCCGGGGTTGAACTTCTCCTTATTTGAGAAGTTCATATTTTAATATTGTATTAAAAAGAATTCATTGCTTTGCTGACATGAGATTTTAACCCTTCACAAGAATGTAAAGGGTCAGGAGAAACTCATTTTAGGGTAGACCTTAGAAGTCTGCAAAAAGCAATGACCAGTGCTGAGTGAAATTGACATGCTTGAGTTGGTTTGAAAAATGGTGGAGGAAGGAATAAAGAGGCTGAGGCAAGTGAGCATGAAGTAATGGATGTGTGACACACAGAGAGAATGGTGTCCCATGACAAGCCTGGTAGACACATCGACCACTGTCAGAAACACACCCACAAAAGAGACATTGGCATCATAGAATTGGTCAGTGATGAGTTTCTTCTGTGGACCAGACCTAAAAGGAATGATGGTGGAATGAGTTAGACATCATTACCCTAAGTACATGTATGAAGACACGAATGGTGTGAAAATACTTGTGTACAACCAGTGACTTGAAAAATTGTGCTCTGTATGTGTGATATGAAATTAATTGCATCCTGTATAACACATTGGAATAAACAACTTAATTAAAAAAAATAGATATGAGGGGGAAAAGGAGGCACAGAGATGGGCTACATGGGCTTGTTAATATCCATGGCAATGACAGTGACTTAAATGATAGAAAACATGGGAGACTGCTTTACCTCCAGAAGCCAGGAAGCTGAAATTACTGTGACCACCAACATGGTTATAGGACCTGCCCAGGTGCTTAAATTAGAGAATTTTAGAGACAGTTGTTGGATTTTGATGTTTCTATGATGAAATTGACTTGAGATTATCAAGGGTGCTTCTTAATATAACTACAAAAAAAAAGCAATAGTAGAAGATCAGTAAGTAGTCTAAAGGGAAGAGCTTCAATGAAAAGACACCATAATTTGCTCATTGCTTATTTCCCAGACCCAAGCCTATGTTCATATCTGGAAACATTTGACTGAAGAATTGGTTGGTACCTAGAAGTTAGGATCCTACATTTCCCTGGTTCTTCCCTAAAGGGGCCTTCTACTATATACTCACATACCTGAACAATGAGGGAAGGAAAAGCTCAGAAATTTTAAGGACTATGACATGATATCTGAATTGACATTGATGCCAAGAAAAAACCAAGGCATGATTATGCTTTTCTGTTAATGTGGGGGCTTATTAGAGCCAGGTAATAAAGTTTTTTTGAGTCCAGGTTATGATGGACCCACTAGGTCCATGGACCACTCAGTGGTAATTTCTCCAGTATCTGAGTGCATAATTGAAATTGATATGCATAAGCAGTTGGAGTCACCACAATGGTCATTGGTCTTGAGAAAGACCAGGTGAAATATGCCCCCCCATTTATGACTATTATAGTAAAAAAAATTCATTTTATTGCAGTGGTGGAAGATAGGTAGGAGGTTATTGCCATTACTAAAGTCCTAAAGGATGCAGGAAAGTTTATCTATCATATTGTGGTTTGATTTTCTTAATTAGTTCCTGCCATAACCAGATAAAACCTAGACAATAATTATAGACTATCATAATTAGTTATGTTATCAAGCTATCATACTACCTACTATGCTACATTAGCATTGCTAAATCATATTAGTAGGGTTTTATTTATTTTTATATAGTTTTATAAAAGTATAATTATATACCTAGAACCACACATATTTAATGTGTGCAATATAATGAGTTTGGACATAAGCAAACTTCTATGATGCCATTACCACAAATTAATAGATGTATCCAACACCTTCCAAAGGGTTTTCTTTTATGCCTCTGTCTAGTTTTTGGTTTTCTGGTAAGAGCATTTAGCATGAGATATCCCCTGTCAACAATTTTGAAGTCCGCAATACCATGCTGCTCACCCTAGGCACTGTGCTGTACAGCAGATCTCTAGAATATATATTTCTAGTATAAATGAAACTTATGCCCATTGAATAACTACCTCTGCTTCTGTGAGTTTGACTAGTACAGATGCCCTCTTAAAAATAGTATGCTGCCACTTGGGGACAAATGCACTCCTTTTTATTACAAATAGAGAAGAGGCCAACAACTAGTCACCATGCACATAGAGTGAGTAACACGGTTCACTTACCCTGTGCCTTAGGCAGTGCAATTTTTCTTACTTTATAATAAAGTTCAAAAGATGTGGGTTGTCTGTACATCCCACAGAACATCACTTTGATATATTTCATGAATAATATAATTCAGATTCAACAGAGTAAGCAAGATGTGGCTAGCACACAGGATTCCTTGGAGAGCCAGGAGAGCTACGATGATTCAAGAACTCCCCCCCTCCCCAGAGTTTTCAAGAATGAAATCCCATTTTGGCATCTGCTTCTTTGAGGTCTACAACAAAACTATAAGCACCATAATTCCTTTTGGAGCACCACATTGCTCTTTAGCATTTCAAAGACTCTGAAAAATATAAACAGACTCTAAGAACTGTAACTTTGTTTAATCCCAAATCCCCAAACATGTTTTATCTCAGAATCTGCTTTCAATCACCCCAGTGTGATATTCATTGATGTCAGCACTGCTTTCTTCAATAGCTTCTCACTCTTTGGTGAGCATTGTCTTATCTCTCCAGTTAGACTCTCTGGCTCCTACCATCTCTCATCTCTTCTCCTCTCTGGGTTCCATGGTCTCCACAAAGCCTTTCCTAACTCCTTCCCCATGGGAATTCTTTCCTGACTCCAATGGACATTTTTACCTGCCTATTTATTTATGGTTTCCTATTACTGCACAACTTTTTATGGGTGTAAGTATAATTTCTCCAACTAGATTGTAATCAACTCAAGGATAGAATTTTTTTTTTTTACTTTTTTGTGTGCTCTATGATATCTTTCACAGGATAAAGTATCTGATTCAAATAAGTTCTTAACAATTAGTTAATTGATTGATAGAAATATTGTAACAGTAATTTTTTACTCCACAATTATTATAAATAAATTATTCCACTGGCTCTTAAACATAGTGTGTATCAGGTTCACCTGAGAGCTTATTAAAACAATGTGGCCTGCCCCAGTCTCAAAGATTCTGATTCTATGGTTTGGGTCAGGTCTTGAGATATTCTATTTATTTATTTATTTGTTCATTTATTTATTTATTATAAATAAATCCCTGGTAATAATATCAGGGATTAAACCCCAAGGGTGGTCAACCACTGAGCATATCCTCAGCCTTTAGATATTTTATTTAGAGACAGGGTGTCACTAAGTTGCTTAGGTCTTTGGTAAGTTACTAGGGCTGCCTTTGAACTTGCAATCCTCCTACCTCAGCCTTCCTAGCCACTAGAATTACAGGTGTGTGCATTTCTAACAAGCTCCCTAGTGAAATATATACTACTGTTTAAGGAACTATATTTGGAGATCCACCCAAGTAGATCAATGAAGACAGTCTCTTTGATCATTCTTGTGTTAATGACCATTTTTTCTCAAGGAAGCCTTATGATATACATTTTTTATATGACATTTAAAATTAGAAATGTGTACTTACCCATCACTTAAAAATTGCATTTCTCATGAGACTGCTTATCAGATTTGCTTATTATCATGTAGCAAAAATTGTCTTTTTCTTTCCATCATGCCTATGGTGACCATACAATTAATTATACTAACTAGGAAAATGCTACACTGCACAAAATGTGAAGACTGCAGGACTGTCCTAGACAAATAGGGACATAAGATCATTATCTGTAGCTACTCCTCCTGCAGTTCTTCCTCCCCTTGAATACCACTAGTATTCAGACTTTCTTGTGCTAAGAAACAACAGACAAGTCTTCCTCCTTTCATTTATGACTGTCTATCTCCCTTTGTATCTGTCCAACCAGAGTTATTCTCTTTCCCTCTCTCCACTCTCAACTCTATCTCATTGTGAATCTTGTTTGTATTGGGACATTTAGAAGATAAATTAAATAATATACCATAGAAATCATATAAGTATCAAAATATGCCTTATCACTGGTAAATTTTTATTAGAGAATTTAGTTTGAAGCCAGAACAATATAGGCTTTCTTTCTTCCTCTGGAATGGTCAACTCCATAAACAGGGCAAAGTTATTGGAAAATAAGAAGAGACTTCCTGCAGGAAAGCTGAGAAGAAATAAAGAGCAAAAGTAGAACTCAGGCAGGCATAGGTAGTAACCTCTCAAGCTCACCAATCAATAGACCTTTCCTCCTGAAAGTGGGCCTGAGGAGGTGGCAAGAGAGAAGTAAATAAAGTTCTCTCCTAAGAGCTGTGAAGTGTCCATTTCTATAAGCCAAAGCAAAAACACAGAAAAGTGGTGATATAAAACAATTGCATTTATATCTTCCCATTTGCACTCCTAATTCTCATCTTGTCCATAACTTATAATATATTACACATGCATCTGAGTCATTTGCAAACATGCACTGTTAACAGGTACAACATGTTACTAAAGATGAAATAGAGTGGGTATCAACGTTTATAGTAGTGGCTAACATTGATTAACTCATCCCAATTTACCAGACATTCTTTTACATGCCTTGTGATCTACTTCTACTTCTACTTTTACATGCCTTGTGATCTTATTGATCTACTTCAGTGGATCTCCAAGTATCATTCCTTAAATGGCAGTATCTCAGTATCCCAGTATCATTTCATATTTGTATTACTTCTTAAAAGGAAAGCATTTGATTCAGGATCCCTGCATTCTTCCTGGACAACCATATCTATACCTGGGTGCCCAATAGGGACTGAAGGATGTCCATCAGTGGACTGTGAAGTTCAACAGGGAGTTAACTGATGTGATAGCAGGAAGGTAAAATAACTATAGTAAAAATGAGAAGCTCTTGGTTTGAATGATTAAAGATGGAAAGTTTCAAAAGATGTCCCCGCTGTTTGTTCAATTAGACATCTAGCCAATGAAGTCGAAAAGTTAAATAACTATAAGAGCAAAATGTTAGTTGAATTTTAAATCATAACATTTGAAGATTCAAGATGAAATGGAAAGAAAAATTGTAACATAGATTCCAAAGTTATAAAGAGAGGGAAGCTAGCAAATGATGAAAAAGAAGTCATTAGTGCATAGTGTAGACTCCAAAAAGGGAATCAGAGGTTCAGGGAAATGGATGTGAAACAAGACAAAGAATATGCAAACAGGCAAGTGCATAAAAGAAGAAGCCAAAGTTGTCAACATCAATATGAAAATATTTTTAAACCATTAGTAATAAGAGGTATGCAAATTAAAACACTGAGAAATCATCAGTTAGATAAGTGGCCAAAATCAAGTGACAGAAAAATTATGGAGAGATTAAATTCCCATACAAAACATTGCAGGTGAAAAGATAAACTGAGTCAGTTACTCAAAAAAGCAATCTGGCAGAATTTTTGATGATCAAGAATGTGCATGCCCTAGGACCCAGGCCAGGCTTCTGTCCCAGAGAAATACTTACACAAGTCCCAAAGGAGACAGAAGTATTCATGATAGCAGAATCTTAGAAACCACTTAAGTCTCCATAATTAAACAAATGAAATTTAAAATAGGTTAGAATGCACAAATTAAAAACAACAGTCCAGAAATACAGCCTGGAATAACATTTTTAACGTGATATTGACAAGAAAAGGGGGAAGGGAAAAAAGTACCCCACAATAACAATTATATGTATTAAAACCCCATTGTATACAAAGAATGTACCTCCAGATTCTTCCTCTACCAACGTAGTGGGTGTTAACTGTTCTTCAGGACCACCTGTGTAAGAACACTACTTCTACCTGGTGACTACTAACAGCTCTTCAAGCAAGAGACCACTCCCTCCTGCTGCACTTTCTGCACTTGGCTCCAGGACCCCCCTGCGCTTTCCTGGGGATTAATCTCTCACTGGCAGCAATTTCTCCATCCCTGTATTTGCTTGTAGTTATTTTCTTAAGTTCTAGAAGTCACAGCATCACAGTTCAGTTCTCAGACCTTCTTCCTTCTCTAAATCCATTGACACACTGGGTCCTCTCATCTGATAGATGACTTTAAATAGTATATGTATCCCAGTGATTTCCAAATTGCCTTTTGAGGCTAGACCCACATGTTAGATATTCTGTATGTCAGGAACTGTCCCAAATACTTTAGTATATTTCCCTTTATACTCCTGAGACAAATTGATATTTGAGGAACCTTAGGTTTTTCCCAAGGTCTAGAAGCTAGTAAGTTACAGATGCAGAAGTCTAACCCAGATTTGTAGATCCTAAAGCCCCTCCTCTTTAACCAAGATAACAAATTTTCTCTATGTATATCCCAATGGTATTCTATAAATTATTTATGCTATTGCAAAAGCAGATAATGGCCCTGTTTTTCTTATTTTAATTCATCATCATGTAATTGTTCTGACATTTTGGCTCAAATATTACTATAAACAGAGTTTCCCTTTTCAATAAGGTGAACGTAGCATTTGAAGATGGATTTAGGGCACCATAATCTTAGTTATGTTGAAATTAAGCAATCTTAAGTGTGGAGAGGCTAGTGAGTATTCTGGATGATCAGTTACTTCATCTGATTTTAGCCCAATCAAAAGACTATGATAGATCAATATGTTTATTCTAATCTTTCCAACTTCTTTTTTGATAAATTGTCCTTTCCCCAATTTGCTTGTGTGCTGAGTACTCCCTTTAAAGCACAGAGAGAGTCCATTTTATATTCAATACAAAAGCTGTTCAATGTTAATCTGTCATCGGCCAGAGATTGACTGACAGGAAAGAACAAAAGGTGACAGATTTCTTTTAGTTTCAGCCTGAGAGAAAGGAAAGAGAAAACAGACCCAGCAGAGAGGAGTGGAGAAAATACTTGAAAAAAGAACAGGAATGGGGAAAAAGAAAGAGTGCTGAACCAAAAGATAAAGAAACAATTTGAAAAATAAAAAGAGAAGGTTCTAGATTTTGTCTCATTCCCAGTTATGTCTATAAAACCTAGAACAGCATCTGGCACATTGTACATAAAGAACATATTTTTAATTGATAAACAAAAGCTTGGTAGTGGCAGCGGAGATCAGCAGCTGAACCTCTCTTTAATTTTTGCTACACTTCTACCAGAAAGATGCATCTTATTATAGCAACACATTTGTCCCCAAAATCTGCAGTTGGAAGCCCTTGTCAGGAGAAAGATGACCTCTTTGCCCCAATGGGCCAGTCAGACTAGTCTATGTAGGAAAGAAAGAAACATTAATTATCAGGTACATCAAAACAGAAGTTTTCAAACATCAAATCCAAAAATGTCATAACTAGCAAAATAAATAAATTTGAGATGGCGAGACATGCACATCTCACAGACACATACAATCACACAGATTTGTCCCTTGGTATCTGGAGGCAATTGGTTCTAGGACCCCTGGTGGCAATCAAAATCTGAGGATAGTCAAGTCTCTTATGTAAAATAGCATAGTGTTTCACATCCTCCTGAATATTTTAAAATATCTCTAGATTACTTATAATAACTATCACAATATAAATGCTGTGTAAATAGTTGTTATACTATATTGTTTAAGAAATAATGACAAGAAAAGAGTCTATACATGTTCAGTACAGACATCACCTATTTAAAAAAAATATTTTGTTCAAGGTTGATTCAATCTGCTGATGTGGAACCTGCAGATACAGAGGGCCACAGCTTTCTCTGTGTGTATATAATATATAGAGAGAGATATAAAATATATAGACATATATATATATCAGAGTTTAGATGAAAGATAAAATAATATTAGAGCTACTGAAGTTTGCAATAATAAGATGAATCAGTTCCAGGACCTTCTTTTAAACCCACCTCTTCCTATCTCCTTCTCAGAAAAGTAGATGTGCTCAAACTCTTATTACCAATATCCAGACATTTTTACAACACTGCTTCAGACAGATTCCATTACTCCCTCAGAATCTGAATCAGAGAGTTAGTCCATGCATTCAAACATTAATGCTAGCCTTCATTTTTCACATGGATCATCACATTCTTATTCTGTCCCGCACGTCTCTTAACTTCTGTTCCATATTTGTTGTCTCTTTATCCTCTGTGCTACATTCTAGGTAATTTACAAAAATTTATCTCACTGTAAATCTCCTCCTCTATCTCATGTACTAAATAAGCATGTCATGAATTTTAGTTTTAGTTTCTTCATTGGCACAAGTTATATTTTGTTTTCATTCAAATCTGCAAGGTAGTTTGCTCTTGTCTTGTTGTTTGTGACTCTTATCCTCTTTTTTCCCTTGCCTTTTTAATCATTTTAAGAGCACAGTGATTATTACAGGTCCTCTTTGTGTATGCTCTGTCATCTCAAGTTCCAAGAGAGCTATTCCTCCTAAATATGTGCTAGATGACTTCCTAAGGTGTGATATTTCCTTGTGTGCTATTTTTTTCTCATGAGCTCATTTTTAGTGGGATTTTTTTCATTTAAGAACTCCATGCACCCTGGTTTGATTGTTACATAATTGTTTCATCTTTGCTTTTTCAATCCTCCCAGTGTTTACTGGTTCAAAATATTTTAGAATTAAAATCTTGGCTTAAGAATTCTAACAACACATTTGTAAAATCACTTCGCTCTTTTAATCCATTTGTGGCACTAGCCCAGGACTTCAAAATCCTCACTGAAATCATTTATCTCAGCAGATTATGGAGGAGTAAATTTCTTTACTGTTTCCTAGGAAAATTGAGCAAACTTTTTCCACTTTCTTTTTTAACCCCATTCTTACAAAGGTCTAGCTCTAGCAGAGATATTACCTTCTATTCTTTTAATCGAATCCAAGATCACATCTTCTATCCCCCAAAGGATACTCAATTCCACTCACTAGCCTCCAGACTTAATATGACTCCCTTGGCCTCCAATCGTAGAGCTGCCAAAGCAAAACACTCCAACTTGCCATTGTGGCTTTAAATTCCTCTTCCATTCTAGCATCCAGGGATTGCCCCTCCTTTATATGTCATTCAGAATTTGTATTAGTTAAAATGTATCAATAATTTCTAAGTTTTATTAGCAGAATAATAATTTACTATACCTTTGTGGAACATAAATATCTAGAGAAGTTTTTCACAGTAAAATATAACCTTAGTGGAAAGAGTCAAAACATTGCTTCTGCAGAGAATGCAGCAGAATCATAGAGTATAACATCAGAACACTTAGGTTGAAATCCCAACTCTTCTATGAACCATAACACGGATATCAAACCTCATATCTAACTGCAGATCAGTTTGTCTTTAACAAAATAAGGTGAACAGAAATAATTTGAGTCATATAAAAACCTTTAACATGTGCAGTATAATGATAACGATAGAGAAGCATGTTTTATTCTAGTTGGGAGTCTGAGAGTAGCAAACGTAGTGCCAATACCTCAGGTCAACAGGCCAGGATGTTTGTGGGAAGCATTCAGGTAGAAGAATAGTTCAGCAGCAAGAGAGTTTAAAAAGTCACCTCACACACTGCAGTAAGCACATACTTACATGAAAATCAGGATAAGAAGTTTTACAGGAGCATGGGCAGATGGGGAAGCAGCAGGATGTCCTAGTGCCTCAATCCAGAGCTGTGAGTGGCTCAAAAAACTAGTGGGAATCCCATAAAGAATAGAAAGCAGGCCAGGTCACTGAGGAAAACAGTCTGCTTGCATAGGAACCAGATCAAGGATCTTAAAGTTTAAGAGACATAAAAAGTTAATGGAAAAGTTTCTTCAATTAAGTAAAACAGAAAAGGCAATAAGAAAATTATTGGAGGGGGGGCAGATTTCAACAATTAAGAAGCAAGGGCTGTGGAATTGTAATTGTACTGAATCTCCAATGATTCCCCTTATGCTCATTTATATCTTAACCTCAACAACCATAACATTATTGTGCTTGCTTTTTTCAGCTTGAGTCTCCATTACTACATTATGGTTTTATAAAGGACAGAAACAGTTTCTTCATTCCCAGCTCTTGGAACAGTGGCCTAGGGTAGATTGCATTTTCAACAACTAAATGTTCAATGCACAAATAGTGATTAGGACAAAGGCAAGGTAGAGAAGGCAAGTGGAATGCTGAACATAACTCAGACTTGTGCAAACCAGCAGAGTATCTTGGTAGCTTGGAACTGGCAGATGTACAAAGCCACTCCCCTTGAGAGAGCAGAGGAGGCGCCTGGACAGTGGAGGAAAGCAGGGGAGTGAGTGCAGCAGAGGGGGCAAACTCAGCCAACCCATACTAGTCTGTTGATTCCTGAGGAAAGTAAAGCAAAAGGAGTAAAAATGAGAACTCAAAGAAAGTCTCGTAGAACAACTAATATGGTTTTGAGAAAAGTGAAATATGCCTGACTGCGTTATTTTGGTAATAGAATGGCAGATTATGTGAAGAACTAATATAATTTAATTAAACACTAGTGCAGCTTCTGATTACTCACCACAGGTACCTATCAGCCAGACCAAGTGCTTAATTACACTCCAAATGCAAGGAATATATGCATTCATATTTATTACTTAAATAATGAATAAAATTATAAGATTATTTATGTTTATATGTACTATATAATATATCTGTATATAACATACATATAAGTTTGTTTTGCAGATGTCATAAATATGTGTGTGTTTTTCAGAAAACTAGTTTCTTATAAGAAATTAGGGCAAGAGTAAAATCTCACAGAACTTATTTGGAACAAAGACCCTCCCCTAACATTCATTTCCTTCCTTTTTTTTTTTCTTTTTTTAAATAACAGGAACCCCGTACTGTAACAAGACATGTAGCTACTCAGTCTTTATAGCTAGGCACTAGCATACAGAAACTAAAAGCCTATCCCTCCTCCAAAAAACATGAAAAGAAATGATACATACCACTTCTATATAATTTTTCAAAAGGAAAAGCTATAATTGTTTTCCCTCTCCTTGCCAACCAAGAAATGGAAATGTGTAGGCTATCACCTTGGACAGAGAAAACATGCCACAGGTTCAGTTAGCATAGACCAACTCTCAGCCTGAGCCTGAATGATCTTATGGGGCACAATCACCCAGCCAGCTTTGGGCCACTCACCTCTGGACTGTTAAATGAGAGAGAATCAAGATTCTGTCTTATTTAAATCATGGGATTTAGAGACCTGCTAACAAATTAGCTTAACCTCAACCTTAAGTATTTAAATGACTGAATTAAACAAATATTCTACAACTACTCATTCTTTCCAGGTTCTCCTATGAGGTTTCACACCAATCTATGGTTTAGGTTTGTTATCAGTGATATGCCATAGTTTGGTTAACAATGGTTTGAAGTGATTTCTAAATGCTTGTAAATGATAATAAATAAGTTGATGGTGGAACACAAGAATTTGGTTTATTTACAAAGCCACTTGGATGATTCTGTTTCAAGTGCAGAATTAATGGTGATAAGATTGAATTGGTTATGCTGAGAGTGAACCCTAGAGCTAACACTAATATATGATAAACCAAGTAAAAAGGAGGAAGTTGAATGCTGTTATGAACTCCTTTAAATGATCAAGAGTAGCTTGGCTTCTTCATATTAAGAAAAATACAGGAATAGACAAGAGTTTCCAACTACCAGAGTGGTGGTTTTCAACAGGTCAAGCAGAATTACCAATGGATCTTTTAAAAGTGCAAGCATATGTCCTTACTCTGATCTATTACATTAATGTATTTGGAAGTTCAGTCTTTTAAAAAAAAATATATGAAAAGAGATTCTAACTCACATAGATAAACAATAAGCATGGTGTTATCCAATTAAGAAGTAGAACCTGGAGAAATTTTCAAGTGAGCATTTGTGGTTTCATTTTCTTTTTCTTATGTGGAAACAAGACAGCAAGTGACCACATCACTAAAAAGAGATTCTGGTTTTAGGGAATAAAAAAATTAAAATGGATGTCTAATTATGTAACTCATTTATGGATTTTCCAGGAGGCAGAGACTAAACTGATGTCCCCAGGTCAATAAGCAAACAGTGACTCAGTATTTGCTATATATGTTTAGTTTTGTGAGGAACTTAAAAAATACGTTCTTTGATTCATGAAATCATCTTATTACTTGATAACTACACCTCTTTGCAAAAACAGAATATAAAAGTGTCTAAGTTACTGAGGGGGGACAGGGAGTATAAACAGTTCTAATGTTAAGGGTAGAGTACTACTCCTGGGAGTCTTCACGGAAAGCCTCCTGGCTCTGATTGCTAGGGCAGGGAGAACAGAAAGGGAAACGCCATGGCACACAGAGCAAGAGAGAGAGAGAGAGATCTGCTATCCTTTCTGAAATGAAAAAAAATGACTGTGGCGAGCGACTAGGAAAGATCTCAAATGCTAGTCCTCGGTGTCTGGACTTTATCCTATAAACAAGAGGAAATCAAAGTCATTTGTGTCTTGAACTGATGTAGACAAAGCTGCATTTTTGGAGAGATCGATCCAACAGTGGGGTGCAGAAAGTCTTTGAAAGAGATGTGTGGGATAAGAACACCAGAGGAAGGCTACTTCAGTCATCTCAGTGGTAGTGTGACCACAGGGGTTTGTGAGATTTCTGTTAATTCTATGACCTATGCTAAGTCTAAGAAAAAATCGAATCCCTTTTTGAAACACTTGGAATGAGTGTGATAATTATGCTGAGCGTTAAACACAATGGACTTTAGCTTCATTAAGAAGGCGCTCTGCATAAGACCAAAGACATGCTTTTCACCAACTGAATATTCCATTCTGAGAGTTTTTTTTTTAAACACTAAAATAAGAACATAAATAACAAGTAAACAGCTGTCCTAGTAGACCTCAAATGCTGCCACATTTGCTTGGCTGTATTTACTAACCACAGAAAATAATTTCAAAAAAAACCTTAGTCTTGTTTTATTTTGTTGTTTGTTAAAAAGCAAAACATCTAATCATGTATACCTTTTGTGCCTACTTATTGCTGATATTTTCTTGCCTCTTTGTATTTGTAAATATAAATCATATTTCAATAAATTAACCCCTGGAACAAAAGAACATTAGTTTTGGTTTTTGTTGTCCGTGAAACATGTCCCTGCCTCCCAGGTACTTGGTGCATTACAGCATACATGGTTCTTTTGAAAGACTGTGGATTTTGCCCTGGACAGATTAATAAAATCCTAAGACCTGAAAGTGACAGATGCACAAAGGCATAGCACACACATCCATAGAGGAAGTAACAGAAAATCAGATGCCAATTCTAGTTGATTAAAGACTTCATGGTGTGTTATTAGTTAAGATACTTCATTTGGAAAAATAAAATGTCTTCTATCCCTAAAAAATAAATAAATATTCCTGATGTAGAGTCTTGATTTATGTTACATTTTTTCTTTATTCAGACGTTAAGCAGAAATTATGCACATAGTTTATTATAGTTAGTTGATTAATATATTCTAGCTCTGCAAACATTGGAAAAATTAAACCACATAGGAGATTTCCTGTGCAAAAGCTACCCATTCAGACTTAGTTTCAAGACTTCTATATTTTAAATAATCAGTAATCTAGCATAGAAAAAAATGAGCAGGATCATGATTAATATTCATGATTAATATTTCTCCTTGCAGGCAAATAGCAATATTACATTTCTTCTCTTTAAACTCAATGTGGTAATGTAAGTTTTTTGAACTAATGCAATGTGAATATAATTGACAACTGTAATTTCTGGGCAGCAGCCTTTAAAGTTCCCTTCATTCTGCCATGACACCCAGTAACATTCTAAACAGCAAGCATCCCTCTGTTATTCTTGAGTGAGAACAATGTAATATAACCTGTATAACCCAATATGCACACAGTGTGAATAGTACATAAACCTTTATGCATTTAAACTACTATGATTTTGTGTTTCTTACTAGAGAATAATCTAGAACATTTTGATTGACATAGACATTTTGTACAAGAAAATGAGTCAGCTATAACAAAAATAAATAAATATCAGTTATGCTATGCAATATTGGCTTAGCAATTAAGCAATAGGTAGGTAAAAACTGCTGTCAATTAAGCAAAGGAGAAACATCTGATAAAACTGCCACCTGTAATATATTGGTTGGCAGATCATGTGCCCAATAAAGCCCAAAGTCTCAGAAAAGAGATCATAGAAATAGTAGTTATGGCATGTGTAAGTAGCTATTGCCTGCATTTTATTAGGAAAACAATTGACTGGCTTGCAATCAAAACTAAAAAAAAAATGAAAATTAAATTAAGAGTTCCTGAATTCAGAAAAACAGAGAAGAGGAAATGTCTTCCCAACCTAAAAAGAAAAAGATAAAATTCATAGTCTTTGAGCAACAAAGTCTAAGTAAAACTCAGTCTTATAGACAAGGATCAAATTAAGGACAGGGCTATAGCACTAGTACAAATTTATAAATAGATTAAGATGTCTTAGAGTGAAAGCTAACTAAAGATGTGCATCCCAGAAAATGAACTTAATGATGTTGCTCTCCTCTAAGTCCAATTGGCTCAAAGTATGTACAATAAAACAGAATTGAGAGCTGCGTGGATGAGAAAGTAAAGAATACAGCTGTCTTAAGAATTATGTTCTATAAAGAACTATGAGTGGAAATGCTAACACAATATGCTGATTCGAATCAAGTAGATAAGACAACCATGAAGTATGCACTGAGTTTTGCTGTCATTATAAATCACCAGTGTGAACAAAAAGAATGCCATTGATCTAGGCCTATATCAACCCTTGACTGCCACAAATCTGTAAGCAGAAAGTAGGCCTAGAAAACTACTCGGGCCTAAAAAGAGTCATGTTTCCCAATACCAATTGTTTTAGATGTGCCTACAAATGATAATACAAAAGAAAGAATCCCCAGAGAGCCACAAAGGACAAGGGAGCTCTTCCCAGATAGTGGAACCAGGGTCTCTTCAGTAGGAGCTCTTGTAATCTTGGCTCTATGACATAATAGAATCACTCAAACTAGGCTGGCACCTGCCGTATGTCTTTTATTATTCCCTTTCCAAGCTGGAATGTTTATTGACGTTATCTTATTCTACTTTGGCCAGTGTGTGTTGAATCATGAGAGGAAGTTAACTTATATTTTTAATTCATATGTCTGAGGTCGCAAAGATCACATTCAGACTTGATGATGTTACCGTTTATCATCTACTGTTGCGGTTTAGGAGATTCATTAACTCCTTTGGAAAGAGGTGAATGTATTTTACACTTGGGAATAAAAATAAACTGACCATTTTTTGACCAGTATTACATGTTTGTCATTAAGACTTTTTAGAGAACGAATATTTCTGACTACTTCTTTCAGATGTATAGTAGTATTACACTTCCCTCTCATAAGATGAAGTTTATTAAGTGAAATAGAAGTGAAAGCTCTATAGTCTCTTCAAGGTGAAAGTTTTTAAGGAAAGCATTTTAATTGATCTATTCCTTTCCTGTTTCCCTATTAACCAGTGAGTATGAGGTCTTCATCAAGCCACAATCCCACACGAAGACAACATGAAGTAAAAACCCCTCAAATCTGCTGGGTGCAGTGGAGCATGCCTGTCATCCCAGTAGCTAAGGAAGCTCAGGCAGAAGGCTCATGGGTTCAAAGCTAGCCTCAGCAACAGTGAGGTACTAAGCAACTCAGTAAGACCCTATGTCTAAATAAAATACAAAATAGGGTTGTGGATGTGGCTCAGTGGTTGAATGCCCCTGAATTTTTAACCCAGTACCCCCCCCCAAAAAAGAAAAGAAACCACAAACTCCAAATGATATAATTATGAGAAATAAATAAATATTCATTTTAAACCACTCAGGTAATAGGGTGTTTGTTATTGTAGTGTAACATAATCTATCTGATGGAGAGGCACAGCTACAAGAAATCAGTGTTTCCACAGGACTCAATAAATGTTTGATTAATGGAACTGAATTCATATAAGCATTTTAGCATTAAGTAACAAAATTAAGTCAAGGAGAATGCAATTTAGTAGATTCTCACAGCGTTCAAACCGTCCCAATTCAGACAATCCACACAAAGGTAACTAAAAAAGAGAAAAGATCTGCCTGCCCACACTTGACCAGAGGATTTCTCAATATTGTAAACAATAAAGACAGAGTGTCTCAAAAAGCAATGAATTTTCCATCAAGAGAAACTAGAATGAATATATTTGGAAAGTTGAAGGGAGAGTTTTACTTAGGCAGGAAGTTGGATGAAATGACCTTCACATTTTCCTCTGATTGAAGGATTCTGTGATCATGATTATTTCCCCTTCTGTCTCTTTCAAACCAATTTAAAACAAGATAGGTAGAAGCCAAGTGCCCAGGCTGAACTCAAGATTTATGACAATCCTGTTAAACCTTTTTTTTTTTTTATGATCTGTCAAGTGCTTTTATATGACCGCGGTGACCCATTTTAATATTGAATTCCTGGCTAAATCCAGCAATGTTCCAGGTCCTACATTTACAATGCTTCAGGGTTCTCAGTGGGGAGGAGACCTATTTAATTGCCCACTCCAACTGTGATTTACCAACTAAGTGGCCTGATTATTGCTGTACTTCTTCAGATATATCTTCCCATTTTCAACTGTACAACTGTGTCCCAATTCCTACAGAAACTGCAAAAGAAACTTATAATAATGCATTCAGGCCATAAGCAAATGAAAGAAGCCATACAAACTGGAACCTTCAATATCAGGAGTCAGACTAAGGAGAGAAAAGTATTGGAATTAGACAAGATTATACCATGAGGTCACAAAGTCTCTATAGGAAGGCAAAATGGAGAATTTCAAGATCATAACACAAGGCATGGAGAAGAGATGTACAGATGATCTAGCTTAGGCGTCTATATTATAGGTAGAAACTAAAATTCAGGGCTTTATTTAAGGACATTGAGCTCCCAACTCCTAGTGGCTAATTCCAAAACCAACCGCTACCAATTTTACTGTGTCACCTGCTAATATTTATATATACTCTCCATCTGTCACTTCATTTGACCTTCAATGTAACCCAAAGAACAAGAAAAAAAAGGATAGAAAATGGGAATCTCAAAAGCTCCATCTTCCCCTTCTTATATAATAAGAGTTCCGAGTTATAACCTTGGCCAACTGCAAGGGACAAATTTCTCAATCTCTCATAGAGCTAAATGTGATGTTTCAACAACATTCTTGTCAGTGGTATGTGAGAAGTGATTGGTCTATAGAACTTCCGTATCCTTCTCATATAAGAAGAGGATCTCCATTTTTCTCCTTTCTCAATGACTGAAACACAGATGATGTAGTTAAGTCATCTTGAATCCTAATGATGAGACCCATAACACAGGGGATGATGGAAAACAAATTAGAAGGAACCTGAATCCACAAAGGGCCTCAGGAAATAGAATTGCCCTACCAGCTCTGAACTGCCCACATCCAGATCATTAAGTATTTGTTTCTATTTCTTATTTCTATCATAGTAATCAAACTTATATCCCAATGAATATGGCAATCAGATTCTATTACTAATTTTATGAGGAAATAATTGAGACCCAGTTTGCATAGGATACTTACTTTTTTGGCTAGTACCTCTCTCCAAAGAAAGGATTCAAGTGGAATGACTTACAGAGTTTAATCCTCAGCATGTTTGGCTTGTTTCATGTAAATTACCAAGTCTCATTCTGCTCCAGAAAAAACAAATATGCATATCTGCAATGCTAGTGATGATACTTCCCTTAAATAACCTAAGAAGGCTTTATGACAATAGATCTTACATAAATAATACAAAAGTTTACGGCACATTTATATAGAGTTTGCCAAATATATTAAAGAGCATCAGGAAGGGGCAAGCAATTGTTGCCCTAGAATTTTGGCTGTTTTAATATGACATGCAAGTGAATGATCTTTTAAAATATATTTTCTATTCAGATAATGCTGCATGAACAGCTGTAACCAACTTAGGGGGAACTGAGGGATAAAATTAGCTAATTTCTTGCAATCAAGACAAATTCAAATGAGGAAAAGTTGCATCCACCTGTCATTTGGAAATTCTACGAAGGAGAACTCTAGGAGAATTTTTCAGGGAGAAACAATCTGGTAGAGGAGAAGGCACTCTAGTAATCAAGCTTCTTGTTTTTCCTGCTCATTAATGAAATAAATCAGTTTACAAAACCTATATTGTAAAACTTTGTGGTTTACCATAAAAGAACTTTTTAAGGCATCTTCTATAAAATAGAAAAGTTTGGAGTTTACAATAGCAAAACAGATCCATAATTTTCATGTTATACCCAATCAATTTGCTTTATTTTCAATATAATACATTGAAATAAAATACGTTGTGGAGGGGCTTGGGTTGTGGCTCAGTGGTGGAGCACTTGCCTAACATGTATGAGGCCCTGGGTTTGATCCTCAGTGCTGCATATAAATACATAAAAAAATAAAATATTTGTCTACAACTAATATATATATATATATATATATATATATATATATATATATATATATATTCTTCTTCTTCATTACTTTTCCTTTTTAATAATCACTCTGCTTCATTTATATCCCTGAAAATCTACTACCAATAATCTTTCCTATCCTCTAACTATATTGTCTTCTGCTCTTACTTAATTAATAACTCTTACTGAAAAATTATTGTATATTTTGAATTTCATTGTCAACCACCCTGACCCCAGATATATACCCTCTTCCCCTCACCTCTTACTGGATTCAGCATTTAGTTCTCAGACCATTTGACAAAAGAGAAAAATGGCAAAACTACTCTATTTGTTGGTGGTTTTGGAGAATTGAGAAAAGGACAGCTTCAGCTATAATGACATTTTGAATCAACCTATAAATTTCTAATTTTTTCCCATAATTCAGGTGTTTTGTTGGTTGGTTGGTACAGGGAATTGAACCCAGGGGTGCTTAACCACTGAGCCACCTCTCCAGCCCCTTTATATATTTTCTTAGAGGCAGGGTCTCATTGAATTGCTTAGGGCCTCCCTAAGTTGGTGAGGCTGACTTTGAACTTGTAAAACCCCTAACTGAGCCTCCTGAGCCACTGGGATTATAGGTGTGTGCCACCACACCCATCCCATAATTCAGTTCTTTCCTGAAAGTTTTTCTTCCAAAATGATTTAACAAAAATATATTAAGTGGCTATTGTATACCCAGTGCTGTAGATAGACTATGAATACAATACAACAATACAACAGCCATTATGGCAGAGTAAATTTACCTTTAACTCAACCATGAATCATACATCTCCTTTTTCCATTTTCTTTTCTCACTTGAAATCTGGAAATTATTTTGGGTTTTCTTTTTAACCTTGAATTTATTCATATGTTAGGATAACAAGAAGACTTTTTTTTTTTTGAGTGAACTAAAGTAATAGCAAAGACTCCATTACTCAGTGCCTACCTACCACACTTCATTTCTCACCATAACTCTTTGGAAAGCTTGTGGATTTTTGTTTTGTTTTGGGATTTTTTTGTGAGTTTTGTGTATGTACCTGTATGTGTGTGTGTGTGTGTGTGTGTGTGTGTATGTGTGTTTTGTCTTAAGAGGTGGCAAGTTACGCGTGAACACTTCAAGTTTCCTAGCCTCTTTCTGAGCTCATTCTGTATTCATTGCAATCTCTTGCTGAAATGCATTTGTCATCCATGTGCACCACACATCTATTTATGTACCTGAGGTGTGTTACTGCAAATTATCCATGGTAGATGGGCAGCGAAAACAGTGTTGTCCCTTTCTTGGCTTATGTGCTTCTCAACAGATATTTCATTATAATTTTACATTTCATAACCCTGCGGTACTTAAGTGTAAGATTTGCTACAGTTTCTGTATGGCTTATTTACCACCAAAACACACATTGAGACTTCGTACCCAGGTTACAAGTATTGAGAGTGGGTCCTGTAAGAGCAATTGGAGGTCTTGCAAATCTGCCTTTGTGAAGGGATAAAAGCCTTTCTTGAGAGATTTGGTCAGTTCTCTCAAGACTAGATTATTTGTTGCAGGAATGAATTAATTCCCAAGAGAGCAGGTTCTTATTAAGCAGGACTGCCACCTCTCCTCATCTCCTTCACACACATCCTTCTGAACACAATGATATAAGGAAGCATGAAGTCCTCACCAGAAGTCAGGCAGATAACCAGCACAATATTCTTGGACTTTTAGATGTGAGTCAAAATAAACTTCTTTTCCTTATAAATTATCCAGCCTCAGGTATTTTGTATTAGCAACAAAAATGGATTAATACGGGCAGTTGGTACCAAGAAGTGGAGTGTTGCTATAATCATACATGAAAATATGGAATCAGCTCTAAAACTGTGTAATGGGCAGAGGTTGGAAGAATTTGGGAAAAAAAAAGCTACAAAAAGCTTAGTATTTTGTAAAGGAAGCATTTAAGGATGATTATGGAAAGACTTAAGAAGACAAAAAAAAACTAGGGGAATCGTGAAACTTCTTAGAGATTGGTTATGTAGTCATGATCAGAAAACTGATACAAATACTTATAGTAAAGGCCATGTACATGGAGTCTCAGATGGAAATGAGTAAATCTTATTGGGATCTGGAGTAGTGGCTATCCTCGCTATGAAGTAGAAAAGAATTGGTGTGTGTTGTGTCTGTGCTCCAGAGCTTTACGGAAGGTAGAACTTAAGCGTGATAAAGATTTCACGCAGAAGAAATTTCTGAACAGCCAAGCACTGTGATTATTTTTAATCACTTACACTAAAATAAGAGAGGAAAGAAATGATTTAAACATACAATTTATAAATAAAAGAAGAGCAGAGCACAAGGATTTGAAAAATTCACAGCTCGGCCATATAGATAAAGGGTGTGCTGGAGTGCAGCCCAGTAACAGGTTGCTAAAGAAATTAGCATGAACAGAAGGCAGCCAGGTGTTAGTAGGCAAAACAATGGGGGGAAATGCTCCAAAGGCACTTTGGAGACCCTGGGGATCGCACCTCTCTTTACAGGGCCAAAGCTGCAGGAGCCCAGAATGGTGTTGGGAAACAGGCCTGGGCTTCTGCTGTCCAAGGCCAACTCAGCACCACACCCCGGTGCAGGACTCATCCACCTCAGGTATAGCTCAAGGGGGCTCAGGTATTGCTTCACCTGCTAGTTTTGAGAATACAAGCCTGGGAGCGTCCATGTGCTTTACTGACAATGTTGTAGAAATGAAGAATTCAAGTGCCATCGAGGCATGGTGGCCTCCAACCAGTTTTCAGAGGATGTTGCAAAAACCTGGAGGCCCAGGCAAAATTCACCACAAGGGTAGAATTGTTCCAGGGAATTATTTATAGGGCAACAAATGGTTTGTGGAGCCTGGGGAGCAGGACTCTCCAAGAACAGCAGCTGGTAGCATGTAGTGCCCCCCTGGAAAAGCCACAGGCACCAGTCAGCAACTCCAGCCCAAGAGAGCAGCCATGTGGACTGAGCCCAGCAAAGCTGTGGGGACCCGACACCTCCCCCAGTATGTCCAGGAAAAAGCACACAAGAGTAAGATTATCCTCCAGCTCCAAGATGTCTGACATACTGGGTTTGATACCCACTTTGGGCTAGTTACTTCTTTCTTCTGTCCAATTTCTCCCTTTTGAAATAGAAATGACTGACTACCTATCCCTGTCCCACCAATATATATGTTAGAAGTTGGTAACTTGTTTTTTACTTTATAAATTATAGCTAGAAGGAATCTGCCATGAGTTTCAGGTGAGACATTTGGAATTTGGATTTTTAAGTTGACATTGGAACAAATTAAGATTTGGGGATGGAATAATGGTATTTTGTTTGTAAGGACATAATTTTTAGGGGTCCAGAAATGAAATGTTATGGTTTCAATAAATGTTATGGTTTTAATCAAATAGGGTTTGATTTGATCCTATCAAACTCATGTTGAGGCTTGGTCTCCAATGTAACAATATTGAAAGGTAGATGGGCTTGTAAGAGGTGTTTGGGATCTTGAGGGATTTGCCCTCATTAATGTCTTTCTCAAGGACTAGTTTAGTTCTCTTCAGACTGGATTAGTTCTTTTGCAAGCAGTTTGTTATAAAGTAAGTCTCGCACCCCACCTTGGTCCTTGTTCTCTTTCAGATATGTGCTCCTTCTGCACATACCCACTTCCCTTTCATCTTCTCCAACATAATATAACTAGGCAGATATGGAGCAGATATTCTCTTGGACTTCAAGAACATGAGCTAAGATGAATTCCCTTTCTCTCTACATTATCCAGCCTCAGGCATTTCGTTACAGCAACACAAAATAGAACAGGACAAAGTTGTTCCTAGTTAGATTAAGATTGTATCTTTGCCAGTATACCTAACCACAATGGCATCTTTTTAAAATAGTCATTAAAAGTGAGTTCTTATTCAAGATTCAATTTTGTTTTAGGTCACATAATTGAGAACACTTTTTAAAGATCATTTCAAACCCAAAGTACAATGTGTTAAAAGAACAATCGTGGAAAGAGTAAACAAAGAGAAGCTAATAAAAGTCCTATGAAGAAACCAATTTTAATAAACTTTGAGTTCATGACATTTGGATGCTACAGTCCATTTTGATTAAAAAATGAAAAATGCAATTTATGAAAATTTCTAAACCTATTTAAGACAGTAACAGAAGAGATACTTAGTTCTTCTTCAGATAAAATAGGTAGCAAGAAATTCATCAGCTTTCACCCTCACATAGTGCATACTATTTCACATTTATCCCCTCAGCAACCCTAAGATATAATTTGCCTTATGTGTAAAGGAAATATACATATATACATACATATATGTATATATTCCTCTGCTTTTAAAAGAAATAATCCTCTGAAGAATAACCCCATAATGTAAGAATCAATGGAAACTGCTTTTCTCTCTTACATCAGAGGCAGAAATAAATTAAAGTTTATTTTACCTTTTATAATCAATGAAAGTAAATCAATACTTTGTTGGAAAATCTACCTGGTGCCTAAGAGAAGCAGCACAAAATAACAAACCTTGATATGATTGGATCCTATGATGATAAAATACATAATATAAATATAATTTTAAAATTAAGATATGACAGAAAAATGTAAATCACCTTTTATGGGGATTTTTCAAAACCATCTAGAAGGTAAAGGAATAGGAACAGGTACAGGAATAAAGAACAGGAAAGTTGAGGCTTTGGAGTTCTAATTCTGGCTATGCTTCTGACTCTACAGCTTAATCACTGAGCTCTCGGCAACGTTCTGTCATGCAAATGAAGGACCAGAGTTACTTCATTGACACTCTACTTATACCAGTCCATTTCTTTCCCACAGGCATAGCTGGGGTCATAAAATCATCTCTCAGCAAGTCCAGTCAAGGCTTGTCTTGTCCAGGACATCCAATGTATTTCAGGGAGCAGGTAGGAAATTAGTCTTACCCTCTTCAGTCCAGATTCACTCTAAAGTACTGAGAACACACATGCACATGAGAGTGTGGGTTGCATTTTCTTCAATAGCTCTACCCTCTCCTTTAGCACATTGAGATTCTCCAGTACTTTGTAGTCTGGTGCTCTATTTCATATCTGGAAACAGATTTCTTCCAGGATGAAGAGCCCATATATATGGGTTCTCACCACTATTTATTTCCCACAGGACCTTCTTTCAAGGCACTAAATTCACTTTCACTCCTATACCACCAGCCCATATTCGAATTCTTCCCTGGGTGGGTTAATGATTTTGAACAGTCCCTTGCTCAGCTTCCCCTCCGCAGTACTAATACACAATATGTGTAATAAAACAGCAGGGAAGTTGCTCTAGAGCAGATAATCCCAATCACAAATATATTCATGCACAGATACTTGGTATAGATACTTGGTATCCAAATGAGCTTTTCAGAATATTTATTTTTAAAATAGTCTAATAATTTCAAGTGGTAATAATTTTTAGAATTATCTTTAGAATATACAAAAAAGCAGCTGATCAAGGTTAATACATAGTGTTAAGTTATGTTGATATGATATGAGAATGACAATTTACATTTGTGGTAATATACCCCAGAAATCTATAACCTCAGTCTCATAACAATAAAACTCTAAGACAAGCCCCAGTTGAACAACATTCTACAAGATACCAGCCCACTACTCAGAACTGTTGAGATCAACAAAAACAGGGGTAGTCTGGAAACTGTCACAGCCGGGAGGAGCCTAAAGACACCTTGCAACTACATGTAAAGGGGTGTTCTGAACAGAAAATGGACATACAGTACAAAGAAAACCTGAATAAACTACAGATTTCTATTAGCAACAAAGTATCAATTGTTATTTGTTAATTGTAACAAATGTACCCTAATAGTGTAAGATCATAATGAGGGAAGTTAAGTGCTAGGTGTGTGAGAACCCTCTGTACTGTATTATCTTAGCAATTTTCCACAATCTATTCTAAAAACAGTGAAACTATTTTTTTAAAAAAAAGGTTTATTAAAATAATATGCAAAAAGGAACATTCCATCAGCCTATTATAAGAAATAATCTCTGAAGACCCATGAAGAGGACTACTTAGGTGAGTGTCTACAAGTCGTTTTTCTTGGCTTCAACTCTGCTTTAAAATGCATTTTTCAAAGCAGGGTTAAGAAATAGACAAGCCAACCTTGCAACAATGCATTTAATAAGAGAAGCAGTGGAAAAAATTCAGTGATGGCAGTGTGCTATGTAAATAATAATAACCAAGGAAAGAAAGGAAAATCCTGTTTGCAAAACATCACTCATAAGATATCCAGCTTAAAATGGTTGCAAATGTGTCAATATCAAATTTTAGTGTGATATAAACATCACAAAACTCAATGCTAAAAATTAGAAACATTAAGCCTATGAAGAAATATATACATTGAACTACAGAGAATATCAAAAACAGCCAAACTTTTAAATACACATTTGATAGTATTCTAGAGAAAAGATAAGGTTTCTATTCTTACCCTCCCCCTGTGTTTTGTGTTAGTATCATGTATATCTAAAAAGAACAAATTTTTTAAAAAGCCATGGAATTCAACTCGTGGAAACTATTTTCAGAACATATCAAGAGGAAAGAGAAAGAAGAAAAATCTAAAATTTTTAGGATTAAAATGGGACTCAGCCCATTCCATTCCTCTCTAGCCTACTGTATGAGTTGTCAGAGAAAGTCACTCTGGGAATATGTGTCTGTTCTTGTTACTCTACTGGGTTGAGATTAGGAAATCATATAATATATTGCAACAGTCGTCTAAAGGTCAGACATAGAGGACTCACTTACTTTGCTACTTCCTCTCCTGGTGCTCTGTTAAGAAAATAGCACAGATTTGAAGCCAAATGCTTAATACTTATAGAAGAAAAGAAAGCTCAGACTTAGTCCATGCATAATAGAAGACTAAAACTTAGAGCTAACAGGTAGTGCTTTAATAACAGGCACTGTTAGCACTTAAATTCCACTATCTTCGTTCATGTTGCAAGAGCTGTAAAGTAGTAGGTGCTAACCTGATACTGCCAGGTAGAAAGGGTAAGCAACTTACTCAAGGTGTTTTAGCAATGAGAACTGGGGTTAAACTTGGATTAGAATCCCCATATTTCTGACTATTGTGGCTACTAGTTATAATTATTCTGTTAAAATAATTGTTTGATGCAATTTACTGATAATTGAGAGAAATAACCATTCAAAACTTGAATTATCTCTTCTAAGATGTTATTGAATCAATAATTACTTTGATATATAATAGATACAACTTCATTGTTGCTTTGAAAATCTGAAAAAACTATAATATTTAATTTTTCTTGAAGGGAAACTTACAGTCTTTTTCAAACAATTTTGAACTATTATTCCAGTTCAAGTGAAATAAACCAAAATTTTAGAGGTCAAAATAACTTATTTCTATATCCCGGTTGTGCAGAGTACCATGGAGAGACATTCAAATTACAGCTATGCCCTTCAGTCCTTGAGTAGAGGTAAGCCTATTGATCTATCAATTCTAAAAAAGCAGTTGTAATATATTATAACTTAAGGTCAGGAAGGCAAATAAATTACCTAATATAATCCTTTCTAGTTCCTGATAGGTGGCTCTATAACTTCTGTTTGATGATTTCCAGTGAGAAAACTCTAACTGACCCACTGTAAAAATCTATTTCATTGTTCAACAGATAATTACAATTGTCATCTTTGTTAAAAACTGATTTTCTCTAAGGTACTTACCTGTATGCATTATTTAACAGTAACCATGAACTGATCATTTAGTAAATGCCAAGCATTATTTTGGGGATCTTAGCAAAGAGCTAAACAAATACTTTACCAATATTATATTTTATCATTTATCATCAAAATAACTGTGAAGCAAGGTACTATATTTAATACATTTATATCTTCCTTTATAAGTAAGGAGAGTGTAGAAGTTTTCCCAAAACCATAATGTTTTTATAAGATATAGATTTAGATAAATCAAATGTTAACAGTATCTTTGAGAAATGTGGCCAGTGTGTTTTAAAAATATAATGGAACCCATACCATACTATCTATAAGAAATGCCTTAGGCCCTTCTGATCTTACCAAGAGGACAAGTGTTTAATATCTTCTTATTCTTTTTAAAAAATTTTTTAGTTATACATGGGAATGATATCTTTATTTTAGTTATTTTTTTTTATGTGGTGCTGCGGACTGAACCCAGTGCCTCACACATGCAAGGCAAGTGCTGTACCCGCAAGCTATAATTCCAGCCCCTATCTTATAATTCTTACCATAGAAATTGTGCACAAAGACTTAAAAATTACAGTGTGTGATTTAAAAAAAAAAGTTTTTCCAAAGAATCAGAGAGTATTTTCTGAATTTATGAGATGGATTTTGCATTTGTATTTATTTGTATTGTATTGTATTATTTTTACTATTTACCCTTTTGGAGGAAAACCTATAAAACTGAATTAACTTCAAAGTAAAATATTTTCAAAGCAAAATATCAGGTTTTAATATCCCACTCCTCAAAGTCCTATGGATAGCACAGTAAATCCAACAAAGAAACATTATCATATAGGTGGATCCTTAAAAATGTAACAGATTTTGATGAAGCATTTAGACAGATGGTTTTAGAGGAAGTAGAGGTTGTGATATTACAAATCTCAGAAAACTTGAGTGACAGTGCCAGAGGGGGTACTGCTGACTTCAATGTTGTCATTGTAAAATTTTCATTCTGATTCCTGCTTTGATCTCATTAGATAATAACTCTGAAAACAAAACTATAAAAATGACTAAAAGCCAAATTCAGAAAATGTGAATTACAAATGCAAGTACTGTGGCTCTGTGCATGCTACCTTAATAAAGTCACTAACATCTTAGTGGCATCCTCAAAGGCAATCCTTGCCCCTAGGTATTCTTTCCCTTGTGCTATCCCCTCCCTTTGAGGGCTGGATCTGGTAAATTATTACTTTAGTGAGGAATTGGGAAAAGGAACAGGATATCATTCATAGAATTATGTTCCAGAAAGTCAATGATTTCCCCAAACTTCTCATCCAGATGTCATGTGAACTGCCCCAAAGAGGAGCCCATGTATCAAGAAACTTATAACCTTGTAACCCCAGAAAACAGAAAAAAAAAGCCTAAGATACAACAACAGCAAGAGGGTACAAAGTGAGTGAGTTTGGAAGTAGATACTCCCCACGTCAACCTCACATGGGAAGATCTTGGATAGACAATCTGTGTTCCACAACCTGTTCTTTACAGAGTCAGCCTCAGTAAACAACTTCCTCACAGAAAGGCCTGGAGATGCAAGTGTCAACATCCCTCATTTAATAATCTAAAGCATAATTAATGAACTCTTTGCTATCCTTTGGAAGTTATAAGCTTCACTTGGTGATTTTATAGCAACCAATGTCAATTTTTTCCCAATAGAATACAGCAACCCAAAACAATACTTTAACTTCATAATTTTCAATATTCTTCAACAAAACATGCAAGCAAGCTACTCTTCTGTACCTCTTTATTGGGACAATTTTTTGTAATTCCAGCTCCCTTGCACTTTTAACTAGGTTTGTAATCCCCACAGACATAGCCAACAGTGAATTTTAATAACTATTCAATGTGTTGTATTTGGCGAATAAAGGAAGGAAAAAATATCTATTTCCTTGTAGAAAAGAAAACACTCAAATCAGAACACTTGAGGTCATGTTTCTTGATTATTGTGTAGTGTTTATAAATCCCTGAAGCTGCATCTATGTTTTGGGGAAAAAATTGCTTGTGGCAATTTCTATGCAAGGCGAAATTACTACTAGGAAAAAACTGTCAAAATTATTAAAATTGAATATTCAGCATACTTTTTTTCAATGTTCAATGTTATTTAAAAGTGTATAGAAACTGAGCTCATCTCTAAGGGATGTGAGATGAAAAGAATTTAAATTCTTCCAAATTTGTGAACATATCTGACTTTGACTAGAACTAGAACTGTTGCTCAGGGTGAGTATCTCAGGGGGTGCAAACTGGGTTTCTTTGGAATAATTGTCAACCATTTCACAGAATTTACATAAAACTCTGTAATAATCTACCAAGGAGAAGAGGTTGCTTATTTTTTCTCTTTGGAGAGGTTAAAGAGGTGATTCTTAATTATTTCACCATTCATCAAAATTAGTTTATCCTCAGAAAGAGATGAGATATGGTTAGGTTGCCAAGGGTCAAAGATTTTCTAGTGGAAAGAAAATTTCATGCTGAACATGAAATCCTTTTTCTGAACATTTTCACCACTGAAACCCAGATAACCTCTTACTCCAGGGTCAGAGGAAGAAGTATTGCCTTTCTTTTTAAAATCCTGCCCTCACACATGTATTCATGATCTTGTCTCTCTCACCAATTAATCAAGAGTTTCTTCACCCTTCAAAAATCCATCTCTTTCTCTCAGAAAGATATGAAATTTTATACATTAAAAAATTAAGCTCAAATATCATTAAAGCAATTATAATCACAACACAAATTCTGGTGATATCACAAAATGTATTGAATGTTATACTACTAACCCACCTTCTGAGGCTCAAAATTGTCTCTTGTTTGCCTCATATGATTTTGAAGTTCTTAGCTCTCTACCATTTCCCTCTCTCACCTACTGATCTCTCTAGTTTCTCTCACACCTCCACAAAGATTTTCTACTCATTGCTTTTCTCAGAGTCAACTGACTACCTGCCCTCTTTTTTGCCTTCTCAAAAGAACAGCCAGCTACAGATGCCCATGCCCTAATCTCTGGAACTAGCGAACACACTAGGTTACATGGCAAAGCAGAACTAAGGTGGCAGAATCAAAGCTTCCAATCAGCTAGACCTTAAAGAACTTATTCTGGATTATCCAAGGGGGCCCACTGGAAATACTAAGGTCATCAATAGTGGTAGAAAGAATCAGAAGACAGAACTATTTTTTCAAAAATGAAGATGAAATAAAGATATCCTAAAATCATCAGAGAAATATGAATCAAAACCATAAAATATTATGTCACCATTAAAATGACTATATATGTATATCATAATAAATGTTGATCAGGTTGTGGAGAAATTAAAATGGGGACTTTCATACATGGCTTGTGGGAATGTCAATTGTGCTCTCCTGCCTTTGACAACCAGAGCCCTAAATAAAACACATGAGCAAACATTGTTAGATATTATATAAACATCACTCTAGGACAAGGATTCCTCAAAACATTAGAAACAAAGAGAAACTGAACCTTATAAAAACTTGATAGCTGAATATTTCCATTTATCCCTTCTGACCTTTGACTCTTTGGCATGTATTTTTCTTTAATATCTATTATCAAATTCAAAATACTGTTACTATTTTTGCTTACATGCTTAATTATCTGTTTAAGACATCAAAAACTAAAAAAAAAAAACTTCTCTAATTACCCATATAAATCTTATTTATGTCTTCAAAGAGTACCGAAAAGAACAGGTGCACTGAAAGAAAGATCTGTGGAAAAAAACAGAAGAGTGGATCTGGGCAGCCAGCAACCTTCAACCCTCCCTCATCCCAGAAAAGAAGCAGTGAAAGAACAGTTCGCCAGAGAGAGATGTGACAATATGGATACTCTAAAACTCCATACTGGAAGTTAGAGACTTAGCGGGACATGGAGTTTGGTTATCCGAGCAGAAAATAATGACACAATTCCTTGATTCTGAACCCTGCTCAGGGTGGGGTTACAGGGGAAGAGTAACAAAGAGAGAAAGAGAAGACAAGTGCATACGCTCATTTCCTTCACAACAGCTAGAAAGAAAAGAAGACCAAGTTCAAATGTGATAGGAATAATCCAAGGACAGTGAAGGAGTTCAGGCAGTTTCACCCAAATTATAGCCTGTAAATTGTGCCAGGCATGGCAGCCATTTTGCAGAGTCCACAACGAGCCACCCTCCTAGAAGAAATTAAATCAACATAGCTACTGCCCACCTTCTGTCAGCAACAAATAAAACCAGTGGAAATACCTCTGGAGTGGGTTCTCTCCGTAATCCCTCTAGAGAAGCTTGTAGAGGGAATGTTACTAGCTGAAAGTTACTGCAACCCCCTCCCTCTCACTATGAACAAGGGGAGTGAGGTGGAGCTGACCCAGGAGCTAATTACTCTGGCGGGGGGGTGAGGGGGTGCTAACTCTGGCCCAGAGATCAACACAGCCTCCATAGGAGTTCAGGCAAAGATGAGCCAACTGACACTACCCCAGTCATGGTGACAGGTAAAACCATGGTGAGCTGTAACAGCCAGGACAGAGGCTTCTGTGCCACAACCTGTGCCCTCAGGCCCCACAGTTGCAGAGAGCCATCAAGTCTTAGCACTGCCCCCCAAAATTCCCAGCAGATTGGAGTGGGCCAACAGACTTTCTATCTCAGTCACAGGGACTGTACCCAGATTATCCACATCAGCCAGGGAGGAGGCTTCTGCACCAAAGACCGACCACAGATAGCCCACAACCACAGGTTCCACACTCATAGACAGTCACCAGGCTCTATGCCACTTTAAATAAGACCCTGGGGCAGGGAGCAGATGCATAGCATCCTGAAGCTGTCAGTCCTGAGTCCTGCATCCTGTACTATGCAGCACATAAAAACAGCCAGCAGACACAACACAGCACCCTTCAAGCATACAGGCTCTTGCCCCTGGGCTGACAAACAAGAACCACTAGTGAGAAATCCACAACAGGAAAATACCTCCTGTGCCCCAGAACCTCTAGGAGAATCCAAAGCTTAAGAGTGATGCGTAGCTTCGAAGGTTCTGTTTTAGTCAGGGTTGGTTTTTTTTGTTTGTTTGATTGTTTTTGTTTGTTTGTTTGTTTGTTTTTGTTTTGCTGCTGTGATTAAAAACCTGACAAGAACAGTTTTGGAGGAGGAGAAGTTTATTTGGGGGCCCATGATTTCAGAGGTCTCAATCCACAGAAGGCTGGCTCCATTCCTCAGGGCTGGAAGTGAGGCAGAACATCATGGTGGAAGACTGTGGTGGACAGAAGTGGCTCACATGGTGATCAGCAAGCAAAGAGAGACACTCTAGTCACCGATACAAAATAAATACCCCAATTACCCACCTTCTCCAGCCACACTCTATCTTCCTTCAGTCATTACTCAGTCCCTTTCAGGGGATTAATGCCCTGATTGGCTTAAGGCTCTCATAACCCAATCATTTCACCTCTAAGCCTTGCATTGTCTCACACCTGAGCTTCTGGAGGACACCTAAAATCGAAATCCTAACAGTTCCCAAATCCTGATGAATCTAAACCAGGAAGACTCAATAATAAATTTCTCCACTTTGGCATGATTTACTGTACATAGCTCTAATGTCAATTTTTATCTCACATATATTACTCTTCATTATGAATCAATAGCTGTTCCCCTAGTATTGAATATTGTGCCCTCAACCCACTTGATTATATTTCTTTTAATGTTTTAAAGCATTAATTGGAATCATTCTCTCTTTTCCTAACTCAAATTTACACTTGTTCTTTTTAGCCCCTCTTTTCCCTTTTGCATTACCTGCTACTGCCTCATATTTCCCCAACCATATTTTCTTCTTTTTACCTTGCTTTGTGTTATTCACTTCTTTTTTATTTTGTTTCTTCATGCAATCTTTTTTCTCCCTTTAATATAAGAGTAATTATACTATCTTTAATAAATAATTTCTCAACCTATTCTAGAACATTACTACAATCTTACACCTGGATTAGGGTAACTGCAGAGAATATTATCAACAAGTGTTTTTTTATCCTAAGGCTTGATTATACAAGGCTTTGCTCTAAAATGACCATAGTAAATAGGGTTTAGTGTCTTCCTTCAAGTGGAGCTGATACTAGGAACAGCAGAGAACACATGTTGAGTGAACATATTAATTCCTGAATATTCACCCAGCCTGGGACCCTTAAAGAAACTTGCTAAATAGTTCCTTGCACAAAAATAGAAGTGATAATCCTTCTAGTAGATGAGTAGACTTAACAATCAGTATGAAAAAGTAAAGACACAAGCCACCCTAAACAGCTCGCAAAACTTCAGTGACTGATTCCATTGACATCACAGTTGAGGAAATGTCAGAGAAAGACTTTTGACAAAAGTTAAATGTTAAAAATGCATTATTTGCTACTGCCTCAAATTTCCCCAACCATAAAAAAGTTAAAAATTATAATGTTCAATGAGTTAAAAGAAGATGTAAGAAATGATTATATGGAGAAAAAGCAGGAAATAAAAGATAATTTTAATAACAAGATAGAGATTCTGAAAATTAAAATCCTGGAAATAAGTGACTTAATAAATCAAATTAAAAATTCAATAGGAGGCATCACCAATAGATTAGATCACTTTGAAAACAGATTCTCAGGCCTCAAAGACAAAGCATATAACCTTGAAAATAAAGCCACCAATAAAGAAATGATGTTAAGAGACCATGGCCAGATTTCAAAAAGTCTGAGATAAATAAAGAGACCAAATATAAGAATCATTGGTATAGGCAAAGAAACTGAAATACAAACTAAAAGAATTCACAACCTTTTCAATAATACAGATTTAGAAATTTTTCTAAACCTTAAGAACAAGATGAAAAGCCAAATATAAGATGTGTTTAGAACCTCAAACATGCAAGATAAAAAAATCTAAGTCACATTATAATTAAAATACCTAATATACAGTATAAGGATAGAATTTTATCTAGAGCTGCAAAAAAAAATGACAGGTCATATTTAGAGGTAAGCCAATAAGGGTTTCAACTGATCCCTTAACCTAAACCCCCAAAGCCAGAAGGGCTTGGAATAATATATGCCAAGAAAGAAAATGGGTGACAACCACCCACTTTATTTAGCAAAACTATCATTTAGAATTAAACAAAAAATAAAAACTTTACATAATAAGCAGAAACTAAGGTAATTCCTAACCACTAATCGTGTACTACAAAACCTAATCAAATATTTCATGCAGAAGAAATGAAAAATAGAAATGAGAAACAGCATAGAGATGAATTTCAGTAAAAAATAGTCAAATAAAAGGAGAATAAAATCTGAATTAAGCATTAGAAATAAATCAAAATACCAGGAGATAAAAAAATCATCTCTCAGTAATAATACTGGAAGTAAATGGTCTAAACTCTCCAAACAAAAGAGAGAGATTGATAGAATAGATTTTAAAATAAATCCTAACCATATGTTCTTTACAAAAGACTCACCTTACAGGCAAATATATTCACAGAAAGAAGGTGAAAGTATGGGAAAAGACATATTATGCAAATGGGGACCAAAAGCAAGAAGACAAAGTAGATTTCAATCCAGAATTAGTCACAAGAGACAAAGAAGGTCACTTTATATTGGTTAATGGAATGATCTATCAACAAGATATAATGATTGTAAACATTTATGCACCAAACGTTGGTACACTTATGTACATAAAACATACCATTCTCAATATAAAGAATCAAATAGACCAAAATAGAATAAAACTGAGTGATTTCAACCTACCTCTCTCACCACCACATAGATCATACAGATATAAATTAAGTGAAGTCTCTTGATAACTAAAAAATACTAGTAATCAAATGCACCTAACAGACATGTATAAAATATTTCATACATCAACATTCATCTTCTCAGCAGTTCATGGAATTTCATCTAAAACAAATCATACTTAAGGGCACAAAGCCATTCTTAGCAAATACCCTCCCCTAAAAAATAGAGACAATTTCCTGTATCTTATCAAGTCATAATGGAATTAAATTAGAAATCATCAGGATTTTAAAAAAATAGAAATTTGTTTTAACACCTGGAGATTAAAAAACAAATTTTGAATGAGGAATGAACAGAAAAGAAATTGGAGAAGAAATTAAAAGTTCTTAGAAAAAACTGAGAATAGAATATGGCATATGGAAATCTCTGGGACAGTACAAAGGCAACTCTAAGAGGGAAGTTTTAGCACAGGATTCCTTCATTAAAAAAAATAGAACTCTCACACACAACTGATGCTATACATCAAAGCCCTAGAAAAAGAACTAATTCCAAAATTAGTAGAAGACAGGAAATAATTAAGATTATAGTCAAAATTAATAAAATTGAAAGTGAAAATACAAAAGAACAATGCAACAAAGAGTTGTTTCTTTCTTTCTTTTTTTCCAGATTGTCAGCCTTTATTAAAGCTTCTTCTTGTGGCAACCGTACTAACTCACATAGATGCTTCAGGCCCATTATTAATAACAGGCTCATAAACACACAGGGTACTTTGAAGAATCGAGAGGCTGTTTTCCATGAATTCATCAGCATGTTGGGCACCAATGCTTACAGATGCCAGGGATCAGGACTTCCATGGACCTGGAATTGCATGCAATTCTATGCTCTCTGACTAAGGATACAGTGTTCTGTGGCAGGAACAGAAATCCTGCATTAAGTGTGGGAAGGGTGGTGGCTCTTAGTTTCTTAGCTTTTAGAAATGAGAGGTGGGACATCGTTCATTCCAGAAGAAGCTTGTGGATTTAAACAGACCTCCTATTTGCTTTCTTTTTTTCTGAATTTTTAAAATTTTGATTTTTTATATATGACAACAAAATGCATTACAAATCATATTATACATATAGAGCACAATTTTTTATATCTCTAGTTGTACACAAAATAGAGTCACATCCTCCGTGTCTTCATACATGTACTTACGGTAATGATGACCATAGCATTCCACTATCTTTCCTACCCCTACGCCCCCTCCTTTACCCTTCCACACCTTTTCCCCTTTGCCCTATCTAGAGTTCATTTAATCCTGCCATCCACACCACACCACAGCATATTATGAATTAGCATCCTTAAATCAGAGATATCATTCAGCATTTGATTTTTTGGTATTGACTAATTTCACTTAACATTATATTCTCCAGCTCCATCCATTCACCTGCAAATGCCATGATTTTATTCTCTTGATGGTCCATTGTGTATATATACCACATTTTCTTTATCTATTCATCTACTGAAGGGCATCTAAATTGGTTCCTAAGTTTAGTTATTGTGAATTGTGCTGCTATAAACATTGATGTGGCTGTGTCCCTGTAGTAGGCTGTTTTTAAGTCCTTTGGGCATAGACCAAGGAGTGGGATAGCTGGGTCAAATGGTGGCTCCCTTCTCAGTTTCCAAGGATTCTCCATATTGCTTTCCATATTGGCTGCACCAATATGGAAATTTGCAGTCCCACCAGCAATGTATGAAATGCCTTTCCCCCCACATCCTCGCCAACACTTATGGTTGTTTGTATTCTTAGTAGTTGCCATTCTAACTGGAGTGAGATGAAATCTTAGTTTTGATTTGCATTTCTCTAATTGCTAGAGATGTTGAACATTTTTTTTCATATATTTGTTGACTGATTATATATCTTCTTCTGAAAAGTGTCTGTTCAGTTCCTTGGCCCACTAATTGATCAGGTAATTTGGTTTTTTGATGTTAAGATTTTTTAGTTCTTTATATATTCTAGAGATTAGTGCTCTATTTGACATGCATGTGGTAAGAATTTGTTCCCAGTTAGTAGGCTCTATACTCACCTCACTGATTGTTTCTTTTTCTGAGAAGCTTTTTAGTTTGGATCCATCCCATTTATTGATTCTTGATATTAATTCTTCCACTATAGGAGTTGTATTAAGGATGTTAGGGCCTAATCTGACATGGTGGAAATTTGGGCCTACTTTTTCTTCTAATAGACACAATGTCTCTGGTTTAATTCCTAGGTCTTTGATCCACTTTGAGTTGAGTTTTGTGCATAGTGGGGGGAGGGGATGTTAATTTTATTTTGTTGCATATGGATTTTCAATTTTGCCAGTACCATTTGTTGAAGAGGCTATCTTTTCTCCAATGTATGTTTTTGGTGCCTTTGTCAAATATAACTAAAATTATGTGGGTTAGTCTCTTTCTGTACTATTGGTCTACAAGTCTATTTGGTGCCGATATCATACTGTTTTTGTTACTGTTGCTCTGCAGTATAGTTTAAGGTCTGGTATAGTGATGCCACCTGCTTCATTCTTCTTGCTAAGGATTACTTTAGCTATTCTGGGTCTATTATTTTTTCCAGGTGAATTTCAATACTGCTTTTTCTATTTCTGAGGCATTTCATTGGGATTTTGATTGGAATTGCATTAAGTCTGTATAGTTTTTTTGGTAGTATGGCCATTTTGACAATATTAATTCTGCCTATCCAAGAACAAGGGAGATTTTACATCTTCTAAAGTCTTATCTAATTTCTTTCTTTATAATTCTGAAGTTTTTGTTGTAGAGGTCTTTGACCTCTTTCCTTAAGTTGATTCCCAAGTTTTTTACTTTTTTCTTTTTTTGATGCTATTGTAAATGGGGTAGTTTTCCTCATTTCCCTTTCAGAGGATTTGTCATTTATATACAGAAATGCCTTTGATTTATGGGTGTTGATTTTTTTATCCTGCTACTTTGCTAAATTCATTTACTAGTTCTAGAAGTTTTCTGGTGGAATTTTTGGGGTCTTCTATGTATAGAATCATATCATTGACAAATAGTACCAATTTGAGCTCTTCTTTACCTGTACTTATTCCTTTAATTTCTTTCATCTGTCTAATTGTTCTGGCCAGTGTTTCAAGAACTATGTTAAATAAAAGTGGTGAAAGAGGGCATCCCTGTCTTGTTCCAGTTTTTAGAAGGACTGCTTTCAATTTTTCTCCATTTAGAATGATGTTGGCCTGGGGATTAGTATAGACAGCATTTATGATGTTGAGATATGTTCCTGTTATCCCTAGTTTTTCCCTAGAACATGAAGGGGTGATGAATTCTGTGGTGTGCTTTTTCTTCATCTATTGAAATGATTGTAAGGTTCTTATCTTTAAGTCTATTGATGTGATGAATTACATTTATTGATTTCCGTATGTTGAGCCAACCTTGCAATGCTGGATTTTTGAACCCCACTTGATTGTGGTACACTCTCTTTTTGATTTGTTTTTGTATTCAATTTGCCAGAATTTTATTGAGAATTTTTGCATCTATATTCATTAGAGATATTGGTCTGAAGTTTTCTTTTTTTGAGGTATCTTTGCCTGGTTTTGGAATCAAGATGATATCGGCCTCATAGAATGAGTTTGGAAGTGCTCTCTTTTTTTCTATTTTCTGAATTAAACTGAAGAGTATTGGTATTAGTTCTTCTTCAAAGATATTGTACAACTAGGCTGTGTATCCATCCAGTCCTGGGCATTTCTTGGGTGGTAGGTTTCTGATGGTGTCTTCTATTTTGTCTCTTGAAATTGATCTGCTTAAATTCTGTACGTCATCCTAATTTAATTTGAACAACTCATATAATTCTAGAATTTTGTCAATGCCTTCAATATTTTCTATTTTATCAAAGTACAAGTTTTCAAAATAATTTCTAGTTATCTTCTGTATTTCTGTAGTGTCTGTTGTGATATTTCCTTTTTCAACACATATTTGAGTTTCCTCTCTCCTTCTCTTCATTAGCATAGGCCTTTCAATTTTATTTATTTATTTCAAAGAACCAACTTTGTATTTTCTCAATTTTTTCAATTGTTTCTTTTGTTTCAATTTCATTCATTTCAGCTCTATTTTAATTATTTCCTGTCTTCTACTGCTTTTGCTGTATATTTGTTCTTCTTTTTCTAAGGCTTTGAGATGTAATGTTAAGTCATTTATTTGTTTACTTTTTCTTCTTTTAAGGAAGAAACTTTAGAACCGCCTTCATAGTGTCCCAGAAATTTCCATGTTGTATCTGTGTTCTCATTTACCTCTAATTTTTTTAATCTCCTCCTTACTGTCTTCTATAGCCCATTATTCATTCAGTATCTTATTATTTAGTCTCCAGGTGTTGGAGTAGCTTTTATTTCTTAATTTATCATTGATTTATAATATGGTTCTATTATAATCTCATAGAATGCAGGGTAGTATCTCTACTTTTTTATATTTGCTAAAAGTTGCTTTTGTGACATAATATGTGGCCTATTGTAGAGAAGGATCCATGTGTTGCTGAGAAGAAAGTGTATTCTCTCATTGAAGGATGAAATAGTCTATCTATGTCAATTAAGTCTAAGTTATTGATTATATTATTGAGTTCTATAGTTTCTTTGTTTAGCTTTTGTTTGGAAGATGTATCTAGTGAAAGAGCTGTGTTAAAGTCACTCAAAATTATTGTGTTGTGGTCTATTTGACTCTTTAACTTGAGAAGATTTTGTTTGATGAATGTAGATGCTCCCTTGTTTGGGAAATATATATTGATAATTATTAAGTCTTATTGGTGTATGGTTCCCTTGAGCATCATGTAGTGTCCTTCTTTATCCCTTTTGATTAACTTTAGCTTGAAGTCTAATTTGATATGAGGACGGAAACCCTTGCTTGCTTCCACAGTCCATGTGAGAGGTATGATTTTTCCCAACCTTTCACTTTCAATTTGTGGATGTCTTTTCTTATGAGACTAGTCATTTGGAGGCAGTATATTGTTGGGTCTTTTTTTTTTTTTTCCAATCTGCTAGTCTACGTCTTTTGATTGTGAGTTTAGGCCTTTAACATTCAGGGTTATTATTAAGACATTATTTGTATTCCTAGCCATTTTTGTTTATTTTTGGTATTTAACTTAACATGGTTTCTCCTCTGATTAGATTTTCCTTTAGTGTAATACCTCCCTCTGATGATTTTCATCATTGTTTTTCATTTCCTCTTCATGGAATATTTTGCTGAGGATGTTCTGTAATGCAGGCTTTCTTGATGTAAATTCTTTTAACTTTTGTTTATCATTGAGGGTTTTTCTTTCATCATCAATCTAAAGTTTAATTTTGCTGGATATAAGATTCTTGGTTGGCATCTATTTTCTTTCAGAGTTTGGTATATGTTGTTCCACAATCTCCTGCCTTTGAGTGTCTGGGTTGAAAAATCTGCTGAGTTACAAATTTGTCTCCCCCAAATGTGATCTGATTTCTCTCTCTTGCGGCTTTTAAGATTCTATCCTTATTCTGTATGATAGGCATTTTCATTATAATGTGACTTGGTGTAGATCTGTTGTTATTTTGTATATTTGGTGTCCTGTTAGCCTTTTGTATTTGGTTTTCCAATTCATTCTTCATGCTTGGGAACTTTTCTGATATTATCTCATCAAAAAGATTATGCATTTCTTTGGTTTGAAACTCTGTGCCTTCCTGTATCCCAGTAACTTAGATTTGGTCTTTTGATGTTGTCCCACAATTCTTGAGTGTTCTGTTCATGGTTTCTTACCACATTCACTGTGTGGTCAACTTTATTTTCCAGATTGTATACTTTGTCTTCATTATCTGATGTTCTTTCTTTCAAGTGATCTAGTCTGTTGGTTATGCTTCCTATTGAGTTTTTATTTAGTTTATTGTTTCCTTTATTTCAAGGATTTCTGACTTTTGTTTTTCAGAATCTCTATCTCTTTTTTGAAATAATCTTTTGCTACCTGTATTTGCTCTCATATCTCCTTATTGGAGTGATCAATTTTTGCCTGTATTTGCTCATTTAAGTCATTCTTTAATTCACAGATAATTTTAATTATGAACCTTCTGAACTCCTTCTCTGACATTTCATCAACTTCGCTGTCCATGGGTTCTGCTATTGTAGTGACCTGGTTTGTTTGGGGCACCTTCCTCTCTTGTCTTTTCATGTTGTCTATGTGTCTTCCCTTTTTGCAGTGTGGATCTGAGACATTACATTTTCTTCCCTATATTCTTGTAGTACCCATGCAGATTGTCTGAACCTCACCTTGATGTCGGGCTGTCAGACCCTGCTGGTGTCCCTCAATGTATGCTACTGAAACTAGAGGTGGTGGCGGTGGCGGCAATGGCCAAGGTAACTTGCGGTAATAGTGGAGGTGCCCCAAGATGGATGCAATCTCTTACAGAGATGGGGCTGAAAGGGTGGGCTTTACACTGTCTTTGGGATGCCTGCTCTGAAGTGCAGCTGTTTCTAGGCCCTGTCTCTTGCCAAAAAGGTAGGGAGTACTGCGTGGGGAAGGCTGTGTGATGTCTATAGTGTCCCCAAATGGAAGTGGATTAGGCTTGGGCTTCCGGAGGTGGGGGTGGTGAACGTGGACTTACCCTGGGCCTGGGTCCCACATATGTCAGTGTGGATGGATCTGAGCCTGCTGCAGGAAAAGGTCTTCTGTGCTGGAGCCTGAGCTCCAGCAGGTATCTGCCGGTGGCAGGATGGACCTGGGCCTACTGTGGGCCTGGGTCCTGCACAGGTTGGTGTAGGCAGATTTGGACTGAAGAGTTGGTTCTTTAAAAACATATGCAAGGTTGCTAAATCTTTAGCCAACCTAACCAAAAGGGAGAGAAACCCCAAATCAACAAAATTAGAGATGAGAAAGGAGATGTCACCACAGACACTTCAAAACTCCAGAGGATCATTAGAAACTATTTTCAAAATTTATATACCAATAAACTAGGAAATCTAGAAGATTTGACAAATTTCTAGGCACATATGACCAATCTGAACTGAACCATGATGCAGTAGAAAACTTAAGAAGACCAATATCAAGCAACAGTTGAAGCCTAGGACCAGATGGATTATCAAGTGAGTTCTACCATATATTTAAAGAAGAATCAATGCCAATTCTTCTCAAATTATTCCATGAAATTTAAAAAGAAGGAACACTGCCAAATTCATTCTATGAAGCCAGTACCACTCTGACACCAAAGCCAAAGGTATATTAAAGAAAGAAAACTTCAGGCCAATATCCCTGATAAACATAGATTGAAAAATCCTTAATAAAATATTGGCAAAACATATTTAAAAACATATGAAGAAGATAGTACACCATGATTAAGTGGGTTTCGTCTCAGGGATGCAAGATTAGTTCAACATATACAATTTAAGAAGTGTAATTCACAACATAAATAGAGTTGAGAATAAGGATCACTTATCATCTCAATAGATGTAGAAAAAAACATTCAACAAAATCTCACACCAAGGGGCTGGGGTTGTGGCTCAGTGGTAGAGCACCCACCTAGCACATGTGAGGCCCTGGATTCGATCCTCAGCACCACAAAAAATAAAAAATAAAATAAAGGTATTATGTCCAACTACAACTAAAAATTATTTTAAAAAATTTAGCACCCATACAAGTGAAAAATGCTGGAAAAACTAGGGATAGAAGGAACTTACCCCAACAATGTAAAGGCGATGTGTGATAAAACCAAGGCCAACATCATACTGAGTAAAGAAAATCTTGAAGTATTTCCTTCTAAAATCAAGAACAAGACAAGGATGTCAACTCTTACCCATCTTATTCAACACAGGTCTTGAAACTTTAGTTGGAGCAATCAGTCCAGAGAACAATATTAAAGAGATACAAATAGGAAAATAAGAAGGTAAAGTATATCTGTTTGCCGAAGACATGATCTCATGTTGAGAAGATCCCAATAAAACTGCAACAGATGGCTTCTAGAGCTGACCAAAAAAATTAACAAAGTATCAGGATACAGGATCAACACACATAAATCAATTGCTTTTTTATATTCCAACTATATATTTTATATTATATATATTATATATTCCAACTATATATTTCTGCTATAAAAATGAATCAGGAAAATATTCCATGAGAAAAACCTCAAAAATTAAAATAAAATACTTGGAAATTAATCCAACCAAGGAGGTGAAAGACCTCTACAATGAAAACTATAGAACACTGAAGAAAGAAATTGAAGATCTTAGATGATGGAAAGACCTACCATCTTTTTGTATAAGCATAATTAATATTGTCAAAGTAGCTATCTTACCAAAAGTGTTACAGAGATTCAGTTCAATCTAAATCCAAAATACCAATGGCATTCTTCCCAAAACTGGAAAAAAATAGTCCTAAAATTAATTTGGAAGAATAAGAGACCCAGAATAGCCAAAGTTATTCTGAGCAAGAAGAGTGATGCTGAAGGCATCAAAAAACTGAACTTCAATTTACACTACAGAGCTACAGTAACAAAAGCAGCATGGTACTGGTACCAAAATAGACATGAAGACCAACGGAATAGAAGACTGACAAGTCCACAAGAATATAGACATCTGAAACTTGACATTGATGACAAAAACATATGTTGGTGGAAAATAACCTTTTTAACAAATGCTGCTAGAAAAACTAGATTATTTATGTGTAGAAGAATGAAACTAGATACTTATCTTTTGCCCTGCATAAAAGTCAACTTGAAATAGATTAAAGTCCTAGGAATTAGACAAGAAATTTTGCAATTGGTAGATGAAAACATGGTGTCAACATTCAGACATATTGGTAACAAGCACCAACTTCCTTAACAAGGCTTCTAAAGCATAAGAAATAAACCCCCAAGAATCAATACACAGCATGAAATTAATTTTTCTGCACAGCAAAATAAATGATTAAGAATGTGAATAAAGAGCCTATATAATGGGAGAAGATCTTTACCAGCTGCTCCTCCAACAGAGAATTTACATCCAGAATATATAAAGAACACAAAAATTGAGCACCAGAAAGAAGAAAACCCAATTAATAAATGGGCAAAACAACTAAACAGATATTTCTCAGAAAAAGAAATACACGTTGTCCACAAATATGTGAGAAATCATCAACTTCCCTAGCAATCAGGGAAATGTAAATCAAAAGCACATTGAAATTTCATCTCAAACTAGTCAGAAGGGTAATTATTAATGACACAAACATTAACAAATTCTGGCAAAGTTAATGGGGGAAAAGTGCACTCATACTTTGTTGCTGGGACTGAAAATTAGTACAACTCCAGATAGTAGTATGGAGAGTTCTCAAAAAACTAGAAAGGGAACCACTATATGACCTAGTTATCCCACTCCTCAGTATTTATCCAAAAGAATTAATATCACTATACTACAGTGATATAGCTAAATCAATCTCATAGCAGCATAACTCATAATAGTTTAGTTATGCAACCAGCCCAGCTGGGTGCCTGCCAACAGACGAATGGATAAAAATGTGATATATTATACAATAAAGATTTACTCAGCCCTCATGTAAAATGAAATTATGGCACTTGAGGGTAAATGGATAGAATGAGAGAACATTATGCTAAGTGAAATAAGCCAGGTTCATTCAGCCAAGGGTCAAAGTCTTTCACTTACATGTGGAAGCTAAACCAAAATAAGAAGAAAAAATAATAATAGGGGAGGGAAAATCCAAATTGAAGGAAAGGAATGACAAATGAGAAAAGAAGAATGGTGAAATGAAATTGACAAACTATGCTATGTACATATATGAAATGTACCACAGTGATTTTCGCCTTTATTTGTATCTATAGAGCACTAATTAAAAGAAAACTATAAATGAATAGAAGAAAAACCAGTAGAGGAAGGAAGAGGGAAAAGAAAGGGGAAGTATTTGGGACTGAAGTGGAACAAATTATATTTCATGCTTGTATGATTATGTCAAAATGAACACCACTATTATGTATAACCATAATGTACTAATGAAAAGAAAGATCTCAAGTCTTTCCTTAACTTGTGATGTGCACAGATGTGGAAAGAAACTACCACTGAGCACAGTGGCACATGCCTGTAATCCCAGGTGCTCAGGAGGCTGAGACAGGAGGATCACAAGTTCAAAGCCAGCCTCAGAAACTCAGCAAAGCCTAAGCAACTTAACAAGAACCTGTCCCAAAATGAAAAAATAAAAAGGGCTGAGGATGTGGCTCAGTGTTGAAGCTCCCCTGGGTTCAATCTCCAGGACAAAAAAGAAAAAGAAAATATATTAAAAAGAAACTACCCAATGCTGGAGAAAAACTCAATAGAAAATATAGACCAAACAAATCTTAGAACTTAGACAAAACTAGGAATAGCTCATGTTTTCAAAAACTGCAATGGAAAGGCTATTGTGGTAAGATAGACAAGGACATTTAAACAGCTATTCTAAATGTATCCTGAGTATCATCAAAAGTGGAGAAAAACATGACCAAATTAAAAGGAAAAAAGTAAGCAAAGACCACAAATGTAATTTTTAGAGATGAAAATACAACATCCAACATAAAGGATACACATAATGGGATTGAGACTGCATTAGACACTGAAAAAGAAATGACCAGTCAATGAAACTGTTGAAAATGAACAAAAGAGGAAAAAAGATGAAAAAAATTCCCATAATTTCTCTGTGTAAAACATCAAGATTTCAAGCACACATATGAATGAAGTCTCAGGAAGAAAAGTACTTCAAGGAAAGAAATAATATTCTAGGAAATGATGACCATTTTCCAAATTCAGTTTTTAAGAAAGTATAAGCTCACCTAAAAAGCCTTTTAAAAATCACAACATAAATATAAGGAAAGTTAGATTGAGGCTTATTATAATCAAATTACATAATAATAATAATAATGATAAGGAAACATGCTTAACAGCAATCAGATACAATAACCTATGTCAGAGGAACAAACATAAGAATCATGGCAGATTTCTCATGATAGGGTATGTAAGTGAAAATATAATTGAGTAGTAGCTCTAAAATATTGAGACTATAAATCAGCTATCTAAACAGAATTCTATAGCAGGGAAACATTTGTAAACTAAGAGAAAATGGAAACATTTTCTAATAATAGAAGCATAGACAGAATTTGTTTCAGTACAAAATAAAGTACCCTGTAAGTAAAGTTAAAGAAAATTTGTCAGAGAGAAAGAAAACAATCCAGATGATAATATGGATCTCCACAAAGAAATGAAGAAGATCAAAACAGTAATTATAGAAGGTATTTTTCTCATTTTTGACATCTTAAACAGATAAGCATTCAAGCAAAACTATTTAGAGTTTAATAATAAATAATAATTTAAAATGAGGAAAGGGAATAGAAAATTACACATAAACACACACACACACACACACACACACACTTGTCATTTAAAAATATATATGTATATAATTCCTCAGAAAATTAAAACCAAGAAATGAGCCAAATTGTCCATGACTGGCATGGTCTCTAGGCTCTGCAGCAGGAAAATGGAATATGTAGATATGTAATTTTCAATTGTTTTCAGCAAAATAACAAGTTATTTCCATAGAGAAATAATAGTCCTTCCAATGAAATGTTCTGGAACAATTGGATACTGTAAGAAAAAAAAACTCCCTCTTATCTCAACATATACAAAAACTAAGTTCAAATGACTATTATATTCAATAAAAGGGTGAAGATTCTAAAACTTCTAGAAAATTTTGTGACCTTGGATTCACATACATAAACCATAGAAGAAGAATTTGACAGCTATACTTTGTCAAAATTAGAAAGACTTCATCTTCCAGAGACATTAATATAAAATTAAAATTTCAGAAGCATACAGAGAGAAAATACTTGCTGTAGATATATGTAAGAAATAATGTTTAGAAATTCTAAACAACTTTTACAACTCCACAACAGTAAGACAAACAACCCAATAACAAAATGAACATAAATGTTACAAGATATTTCACCAAAAAAGATATTAAAATGGCAAATAAGTACATAAAAGTATTCAACACTATTAGTCATTAGGAAAATGCAAATTAAAACCACAAAGAGATGCCACTATACACCCACTAGAACAGCTAAAAGTAAAAAAGACTGACAATACTATTTTGGTGAAGATGTGGAGGATTTAGAACTCTCATACATTGCTGATGGAACTGCAAAATTGTACAGACACTTTGGAAAACACTTAGGCAGTTTGTTATACAGTCACATATAAAGTTAAACATTTATGACCCATAATCTCACATCTAGATATGTCCTAAAGAGAATTGAAAATATAAATCCACACAAGACTTGTACATGAATGTTCATAGGGGCATACTCAGAATAGTCAAACTGGAAACAACCTAAATGACCATCAACAGGTGAATGAATAAGCAAATCAGGCACATCCACACCACTAGAATACTACCCCATAATAAGGAGGAAACTAACAATACCCCTAACAGTGTGAGTCTCCAAAGCATTTTTCCAATTGAAAAAAAATTATGCACAAAGTATTGTATTCTTCATGACTCCCTCTACATGAAATTCTAGAACAGGCAAAAGTGTAATGACAGAGAGCAGATCAGCTGTTTCATCTTTCCAGGGACTTGGGAGGAAAGACTGCCAAGCAGCACTAGAGAATGTTTTGCAGAGATGCAATGCTCCATCTCATGATCGTTGGGGTACTTATATCACTACATAAAGCTGGAAAAACTCAACAAAGAATACACTTAAAAAATGGTGAATATCAATAAAACTGATTTGAAAAGTACATATAAAGTCTTTAGTTCCTCTCCAATCACATTATATAAGTATCTGACGGAGGTGAAGCCAAGAAACTAAAGATTTTTAAAACCTTCCCAGTTTTATGATAGGTAGACAAGCAGCTATAATAGGGAACAACTTTAGGAGCAAGTCATCCTTTGGACTCCAATTCTGATAAATAGCAAGAGAGATTATTATGATATCTCCATTTATGATCAGGAAACCCTAGGAATTAGAGATGACCAAAGCTAACCCTACCCCATGCTTAAATTCATCTTGATTAGTCTGAAAACTGTAACATGACTCTGTTTTCAGGGGGCAAATCGGTTTGACCATATTGGACAGCAGAAGACAGAAATACAGGGTATAATCAGAGCTGCAAATAGTGTTTATTGTTACTATTATTTTTATTACTCTCAAAAATATCTGTACTTTAAAGCAAAAATCCTGAAGATAAATAAATTTCAAGAAACAAAAAATAGCTAAAATGAAGGAAGGACAGGCAGTGGAATTAAAATTCATTTTTGTCTTCCAGTTCAAATATCCTGTAAGCAAGTCCTGCCTAGTACAAAACACTGATCTCAGCATCATAGGATAATGTCTTTGAAGTCTCATTCACCACACACAAAAAATGTCATTTGCTAATAAATGAATGGAACTGGAGAACATCATGCTAAGTGAAATAAGCCAGACTCAGAAAGTCAAAAGTCGAATATTTTCTCTCATAATCCAAAATAAGGGTGCGGAGAGGGAGAGAGAGAGAGGAAAAAAGAGGAAGGGAATTCCATCAAAACTGAAGAAAGTTCAGGGGATTGAGGAGGAGAAAGAAGGGAAGAACAGTGGAATGAATCTGACCTAACTTTCCTGTGTACGTATATGAATATACCACAGTGAATATCACCATCATATATATCCACAAGACACCAACTGAAAACAGAAAAGAAAAGAAAAAGGCAAGTAACAGAAAGATCAATAGAGTAGAGGGAAGGAAACCAGGAAAGAGGGGAGGGAAAGTACTGGGGACTGAATTATAGCAAATTATATTCTATGCTTTCATAATTATGTCAAAATGAATCCTGATGTTATGTATTTGAAAAATGATCCAAAGTCACCACCAATAAATTTGACTTGAGGGTTTGAGGTGAGGTCCAGGGTCTTATTTTCAAGCATCCCTGCTGATTGTCATGTGTGACCAGTAAGGGAAGTGACTATCAAGGGAATATCAGAAAGGTATTAAGATAAATTCTCTTGTTGTTTCTGACTAGCCTCCAGGACAAAATGAACTCTTAAAATGACTTCCTTTTTAAATCCACTCAAATAAAGCAGTGCTCTCTAGATATGGAAGGCATCTAAAATCCTCTCCTTCCGCTTTTGTAAGACCCTTACATGGAAGCAGGGACTAAGGGAAGGGAGCCTTTCTGTCTTCAGGTGTCTATTGTCTGAAACTTGGGAATAGGTATTGACATAAAGGTATTGACATAAATTACAAATTATACTGAAAACCAGTCTCTCCAATTATTGTAGAAATCCTGAGTATTTCTGTGTCTGAGATCTATGATCAAAATATCAGTCAATTTCCTACAAATAATGTTGATTCTGCAGGATACTCCAAACTAAATTACCTCTCCAATCCTAGTACATGTTTCACAGAGTCTTTTTCTGGAAGAGTAATCTTCCACAGAACATTCATTAATCTGCCTTTAAGCAGGAGTCTTTCAAGGAAAGAGCAAACTATTAAAGATTTGTGATCATTTTCCACCCTTGGCAGTAGAGAGGAGGTCAGGTTATATATCTGTAAGCCATGACGTTTACACATCAGAAACTTCTCAAGGGTCTTTCTGGCCTCTTGATTATAATCCATATTTGAGGATGTCATGCTTCATTGAAATTTCACATTTACTTTAAAGCTCTTAACCTCTGCAATTTTGCCTAAAGGCTGAAAACTTTCGATTTTTCCTATAATGGAAAAATGAAATCTGAAGTAATTCATTTTTCATTTAAAAAAATTTTATGGAAACATAATACCATGGAATATCATTTTGTATTTCAAGGGTATAGAGGTCACTTTTCCAAATTTGTGTTTAGGTTATGAAAGAAAAAGAATTAAAAAAAAAAGATATAGTGAAGAGCAAGATTTTCAGTGGTTTTAAAATCAAACCATAGACTTCTTTCCAAATAAAGCAATTTCTCCATTCCAATTTTTTTAAATTTATGTCTAATATGTTTGTTGTGTATTCAATTCCAAAACATGCTGTTTGTATTTTCTTGGATCAAATTTTATATAAAAGGCAGGCTCTGGTATTTCTCTGCAGTAATAGATGATGGGATGCCGGTCTAGTAGGTGAGGAAATCAAAGAATGGGAGAGAAAATAGACAAAATTTTTGAAATGGAAGAACCATACACTTATCATTTCATTGGCCAGGATATGCTAGAGAGAGAAAAAGGATGAAACAGAAAGTTATTAACTTCATTGTTTTCATTGGATGTTTATTTTGGATAGTAGAGAAATTAGATGTAGTCATAATCCAACAAAAGGGATTAACAAATATATAAATAAACATTCTATACCTAATATAATTTGGCTAATCAGAGATCCCTAACAAGTTAGAATATAAATTCATTGTACGGTCTTCCCAAGAGAAACCCAGGGCAGAGGTGCAGGGTGCCAACACTATGCACAGAACTAAAGCCAAGGGGTTCTTTCTTATCCTCAGGAGCATGTCTTTAGAGGTCTGACAGCCCCACAAGGAACCTACTAATGAAGCTCAGCTATGATTTCCCAGGCAAGCAAGCATTTTGTGACTAGGAAATACAACTTAAAAGGTAGGCGCATATAAGTTCCAGTTTTAGAGATAAATTCTAGAATCAGAAGCTGATTGAAGAGCATCAAACCTTACCAAACTAAGTGATATATAAAAGGGAAATTGGTGATCATACATGAGGCCACCTGCTCTATTATTCTCCAAGCTTTCTGACATAATCAATGGATAGTTACAATGCCAAGCACATTCTAGGTACAACGAGGAAGTGAATAACTACAGAAGCTCTTTATCTTCCCATTGGGTTATGTCCTGATAAACTCATTATAAGTTGAAAACATTGTTCAGTTATAAATGAGTTTAATATTCCTATGTTAGCTTTCAGTCATCATAATGAAGTCCCTCAATTAATCAACTTATAAAGAGAAAAGAGTTAGTCTGAGTCTCAGTTTTGGAGGTTCTAGTTGGTCTAATTGATTTGTGCCTATGGCAAGGCAGTACATCATGGTGGGAGCAGAGAGCGTGTCATAGCAAAACCACTCACCTCACCAGGAAGCAAAAGGCAATGAGGAAGATTTCAGAGTTGCACAGTCCTCTTAGGCACCATACCTGCCATGACCTAAAGACCACCTGCAAGGCCCTACTTCTCAAAGGTTCCACCAACTCCTGATAGTACTGCCCTGGGGACCAATCCTTTAATGCATGAACATTTGGGGGAACATTTAAGATCCAAACTATAGTAATACCTAACCTACTCAATGTCAAAGTTCAGCAACAATGTGCCTTGTAGAACCTCAGTTGTTTGCTTTCGTGATCTCATGACTGTCTGGGAGCTGTGGCTCTGCATTATGAAAGAAAACTGGATTGCACATTATTTGCCCAAGAAAAGATCAAAATTCAAAATTCAAATGATGGTTGCCACTGATTGTGTATCACTTTCACAGAAATGTGATTTTGAAAAATTCTAAGTTGAACCATAGTTAATTTGGGAAACATCTTTATATGAAACCTGCTTCCAAATTTTGAGGAGGTTGCAATTCACTATTTAATAACCTATGTGGTGATATGGTGTCATAGTAAATTTTAGTCTTATCTCTACCACTTATTAAATTTAAGAATTATGGGTAATAGTTTAACTTTTCTACCTTTTAAACTAACCTTTTAAGGTTTTTAGGAATGCAGATTTCACAGATTAAAAGCCTGGTACATACCAAATCCTTAACAAATAGGAGCTATTATTATGTGTTCATGCACATAAATTATTTTTTTACTTTCTTCAAGTAAAAGAATATAAGAATTAGAATGGATCCATTGGTTCCCCCATTAGAATTGTAATAATTATAATTTAGAATTTCAGAGAACTACCATTCATTTATTCCAAATTGGCTTCTACATAAGTGCAGTTCCATAGATAAAGGATGGTGTACAAAAAGAAAGCTATTGTGGAGTCTCAGGTTAAGATAGAAAAAAAAAGCTTTTAAAAGATTAAATTAAATGTCACCTTTATGAAATCATCATCTAAAATATTTAATACCAAAAGAGAAATAAAATGGATTCAAAGAAATAGAAAATAATTGGAAATGGAAAATAAATTTCTCATGGGATATAGATACTTCAGTTAACTTTCCCCAAAAGAGTGAATCTAAACAATGAAATAAATCTCTGGAAGGAAGAGCACATTGAAAGGAAACTAATGTTAATGCCAATGTCTCTTAACAAAACATTAGCAGTTTGACATGCAATAAAACTTACTAATTAGCAGCACAGATTCCGAAGTCTCAGTGCTAAGGTTCAAATCCCAACTCTGGCTCTGCAGCACTCTGACAAGTTTCTTAACTTCTTCATACATCAAAATGAGAATGGTACTAGTACCTATATCATCACATGTTTGTGTCAATTTTATGAGTTATTATACACTAAATGTTTAGCATAGTGCCTGTCATACAGCGAGTCCTAAACAGATATCTGCAGCAGCTGTATCGCTATATCATTATAGCTAATATCATACGTATTCATTAAATAGAGAATGTTTCATCATATCTGAGATCTTCCTTTGTTAAAATTCTGCTTTTCTACCATTGTTGTTTACTAGTCTACTAGGAATAGTCCCCAATTTACAATGGCTCAACCAACTTTTGATTTTATGATGGTTAAAAAAGCAACACATTCAGTAGTATTTTTATCTCTTCTCAGGCTGGCTTTGTGTGGGACAATAACTCTCTTGTAATGCTGGGCGTTGGCATGAGCCCAGTTCCCATTCAGCAGCAGGGTACCAAAGGTAAACAACCAACCCTAATCTATAGCACTCTGTCCTGCTATAGTGTTTGGCAGATTAGATACATTCAATGCATTTTCAACTTGTGTGGTTTTTATTAACCTAATTTTGGATTTATTGAGAATTTGGGAGTCTGAGGCAGGAGGATTACAAGTTCAAGGCCAGCTTCAGAAACTTAGTGAGGCCCTAAGCAGCTTAATCAGACCATGTCTCAAAAAATAGGAAAGTATTAGGGATGTGACTTAATTTTAAAGCATTCCTAGGATAAATTTCATATAGATAAATAGATAGATGATAGAGATAGATAGATAGATAGATAGAGATACACATATATATTACAATCTACACCAGAACTTACTGCTAATCTTCACCTGTATGAACAGAGTTCCATCACCACCTACACATTACCCTCTGTGAATCTGGCAGCAACCAGAACCATATTATGCACTACAAAGGAAAACAAAGGGCTCCTAACCTTAAGGGGGCTCATCTCTTGGTAGGAGAATCCCTTTTAAATGTGAGAGGGATATTTGACAATATTACTCAAGTAGCTGGAGGTTGCAGCTTGCAGTTAAAATGGAATAATGCAGGACATATCAACTGAAACAAGGGAACCAAGTCCTCTGGCATGAGTGACAGAGCAGCATTTAGGATAATCTCCCCCACAAAAAGAGCTAATCAATCACCTGAAAGGAAGGTTAATTCTAAACTCCCTGTCAACTCATGTCTGGATCTTAGAGAAGGGAGAGAGAACTGATAAAAAAAAATGTAAAAAGATGTTCTCTTCAAAGTCCTCTAAGATATGGGGGGAGGGGGAGATCCAGCACACTTTGATAGATTCTCATGGAAAATGGCCTAGAAAGATAGACACTTGCGCTCACTGTGGTAGAGTGTGGTATGGCTTTGACGCATCAAGGAATCTAGACATCGATGGCAATAACCATGGGTACAGGGAACAGTGTTCTCGAAAGCTCACATGTTCACTATGACAATAGTTCCTTGGGACTTGTTGGTAGATTCTAGCAGAGGTGAGACAGGCAAGAAGAGGAGCAGAAGTAGGCACTTCTTGTGACTTACCTCTTCAATGAGCAAGCGCATGTGAGAATCTCAAAAGTACTAGCATAAACCCAACAGCCTTATAATGCCAGGTAAACAGGAGTCAGAGGGGCTTAAGGGTACATTATTATCCTTGCCAAGTTTTAAAACAATAATGATGACTTCTTCATACTCCAGTTACTCACTGCAGAATTTTGTATAATTATCTTTCACAATTAAGCATTATTTATAACCCTAAGTTTATATATTTGCCACATCTCTTTATGACCTTTACAATTAAGGTAGATAGCCTCTGAGGGTATAAAAGAGAATAAATTCAACAAAAGAGGCTATTGTTTTAAAAATTATAAACAGAAAATTTTTTTAAAAATAAGCACATTTCATAAAAGCAGTCATTTTACAAAAGCAATGGAAAGGACTGAATATCTGTGCACCATCTGTCCTAGCGCATATATTAAGAACACTATTCCGAGTAACACTTCAACAATGCTGCTTACATTCTTTTCACTCCTAAAAGAAGTATTACTCCTTCTTTATGTACTTCTTCTTAAAGAACCTGTTTTCTTATTACCATTTGCAGGGGCTTCACACAATTGCTTCATGTAGAAGAAGCCAAATTGAATCTTAGTGCTAGTGTGCCAATCTTATTCAAATTCAACATTTTGAATTCTAGTTTGACCTTGCCTCAACACCTCTTCATTCTTGGAGAGCATCTCCTTGATTCTTTGTTCCTGTGTTTGTATTTGTACCCTACCTTCTTCTCAAAAGCCTCTGAAATGTCACATGCCTCTAATCCCAGATGGTGGTACGTTTGGTCTTACTACCATCATAGTCATTACCACAAGCTCAGGACAGAATAGGAAACTCCATTGAGAACGTGCTCACAACTCCTACCCAGCTTCCAAGAGAAGTTGGTGGTAGCTGAGGTTCTTCAGGAGGTGCAACATATTGTATTCTAGCCAGTAGAGGAGATAAGAGGGGGCACTGAGATCAGGCAGATGACTGTGGAAGTGTTGAGGATCAGTGGAGCCTTTCATTCAGGTGGAGTCAGTGGGTTCCTTGAAAAACCTGAGTATTCTTTTATGTAATATTAGAAGATGGCAAAATAAACAAGATACCTGATAGGTCAAAAACACTGTGGAAAATATAATGATACTGAAAACCTATCTCTACATAAGACATATAATCTAGCAAGAGAACAGAGACTTAGTAACCTACCATGCAATTCCAGAGATCACATGCCAAAAACGTCACAATTTGCTACTCCATAAGTGTGACGGATATTATATTATCAAGTTCCAAAGTTCAGCTTCATGTCTTTACTTAGTTAAATTTCAAATCTTAATATGCGTTTTATATGTTCACTGCTGCTCTCCTCCCACCAGTATCCCAGTAAGATGTCTATGCTTAGAAAGAATGAAGACATAAGCCATTGGTTGGGAGGTAGAGAAAGTAAATGAAAAAGAAGGATTCCACAGGACGAGATAATCCCAGCAAACAACTTCCCATCTTTTTTCTTAAAGAATCTCATCAGCTTGTTATTGATATGCTGCTCTTGTCTCTCAGGAAGACAGATGCCAGTAGTCCTACTCTCAGTGAGACCCCCAAACAGATGTTCAGGTTAGCCCTGCACACCTTACCTGTTTTGGAGTCAGAAATTGGAATAGAAAGCAATCATACATGTGCCAAAGTGTATGTGTGTGTGTGTGTGTGTGTGTATTGTGTGTGTGTGTGTGTGTGTGTGTGTGTGTGTGGAAGAGAGAGAGGAAGAGAGAGAGAGAGAGAGAGAGAGAGAGAGAGAGAGAGAGAGACTTACCTCCCAATAAGTGAGAACTCGCCCACAACACCGAGGCGCCGCATGGCGCTTAGGAGTCCTCGCACAGTCATGCCCTCGCAGAAGCACACCACCACTCTGGCCTTGGGAAGCCGCTCTCGGAGCTTACGCAAGAGTCGGTCAAAGCTCTTCTCGCCAGCATTGCTGTAGATTTTGTCTGAATGGGCGATGCAGAGGCCTTCCTGGGCAGCCAACTCTTTGAAAGCATCCATTCCACTCTCCCCGTAATTTCCTGTCCAAAAACAATCAGCAGATAGATGTTCAAGACTACCGTGGCAGAAAGAGCACTTGTAAATTGCAATAAGGACTCCTTAGTTGCTGGGAATGGAGAGGGTAGACTTGCTAAATGAATTCAAATATGACTGCAACTGAAGGAAGATCTGGGCCGATCAAAAGGAGTAATCAACTGTGGCCAATCAACTCTATGAATGTGATGAGAAATTACCTGAGCTAGGCATCCACGAGGAAACAAGTTTTGTAAAATAAAGGACTGCTGCTCTATTTTACAGTCATGATGAATTGTGTTTGTCCCAGACTTAACTGTGTGGGAGACAGCAGCACAGTGGGGTAGGGAGGTCAACTGGCTTCAGCTGGCCGCCAGGTTAAGCGGTAGACACTCAGCCTTTCCATGAAGAGTGAGCTCTCAAAGCAAATGGAACACCTGGCCTGGCCAGAGGTAAGCAGACAAAAAAAAAACAGTTGCTGGGTGTAGTCAACATCCACCACCCTCTGCTGAAATGATGGAAGGGTGGGAGATTTTTATGTTATATCATTCTCATAATAAAATGTACTTTAATCAGTGAAGTAAGATAAATATCACACTTCACCATTTCTCCCTTCCTCTATGTCACTGATGATATAACCTTCACCTTAGGGGCTTCTATAGCCCTTCCACTCTTCTAGGTTTGGGGACACCGATACCTGTGTGGATGATGTACTTAATAACATATCTTCACAGTAGTCCCTCATTGATATTTTCTGTAACTCGCCTACTTCCATGGCCACACTTCTGACCTTGTTAGGACAGATGTCTATAATATCTCTAAATGTGGATATCAAACATCCCAGTCTCTGTTTATGTCCTCTTATCATTCAAGCTCATATATTCCACTACACCTACCACAGCAATTTTTTCGACCTCAAAAAAACTTGAAATCCATGAACCTATTTTTTTTTCCTTCCATGCCCTCTCTTAGGCTGGCTTCAACCTTGTAGGCTTTCTTCATCATCACTTCCTTTCAAATTCTTAGCTCTGTTGATTTTCCTGATGAAACCTAAGGCTAATGGACCCCAGCCAGCCGCCTGTCTACAGCTGTACCTGATCACTTAAACACAGGTGGAATAAGCTCACAACCTATCAACTGGTTTTATTTAAAATTACTGAGCACACATTCAAAAGAGGTTCTCCGTAGCACAGGAAAATTATACAACACCACCCCTAATAAATTTTCTTAGTTTCTAATATGACAATTTTGTCCTTACTTTCCTCTATTTAAATCTTTACACTAGGGCTGGGGATGTGGCTCAGTGGTAGAGTGCTCGCCTGGCACGTGCAAGGCCTTGGGTTTGATCCTCAGCACCACATACAATACATAAAATAAAAGTATTGTGTCCAACTACAACTAAAAAATAAATATTTTTAAAAAATCTTTAAACTATAGTAGGGTCCACTGCCATCCCACCTCAGCTGCGATCCTCATTTCATATTCCAATAAGAACACAGAAACAGTGAGACAAAAATTAATCCAGCCATCTCCTGCAACATCTATGCACTTTTCTTCTTACATTCTCCGGCATTCATCAATTGGTATACATTTGAAGTGCTTGAGAATAAGAGTTAACCCATACTCAAAGACACTCACTCCCATCACTTTTCATCTATTCAAGGGTTTTCTCATGCAATTGTTCCCTCTCTCTTGGATAATCACTTTCTTCCACCTACTAGTGTCAATTTAAAAAAAAAAAAATCCCTGGAGTCGATGTTCCACTTGCATTAGTACTTACTCTGCTGCCATATCTGCCTAGGCCAGTGTATTTACTTCTGTATCTCCCATTCTCTCATTTTCTGTATTTTCTTAACTGTGGTATAATTGACATACAAAATTTTACATGCTTTTGATGTATAATCTTAAGAGTTTAGACATAGGTATAACAATCATCCCAGAATCTTCTCTTGTCAAAATCTGTTGCCAGGGCCACTGAAAAGCTTCCTGTTGTCATCTCTCCTGATTTGTTCTGTCTACACTATCCTCAACCACTCAGGTGCATTCAGGATCACCCCCTCTTGAAACAATTTATTCTCTTGGTTAAAGAGACCAGTGTTCGCCTGGTTTCCTCACCACTCACTGACCACTTTTGAGTGTATTTGCTTGATTTTCCTCGTCTACTCAACCTTGTCATGCAAGGATCCATCCTGGGAAAACTTCTCTCTTCTGTACTCTCATCCCAGGTACTCCCACTCAGTCAAGTCCACTGTTGAGTCCCGTGTATATAGAACTTCAGACTAAATTGTCCTCCAGAGCAAAACTAGACTGTTCATTTGCCAGACTCTTGTAGCCATTCATGGACATTTCAAACAACATATCTGAATAAATTCTTCATTCTCCACCTTGCAAATATGCTCCTTTGAGACAGCTCCTATTAGTAAGAGTGTCTTTGCCCACAAAATTACTAGATAATCAAATGTAGAGCTGTTTTAATTTCTGTGTTTTTCTCGTATCCAAGATCCTATCTCTGAAACACTCCTAATTCATTCTCTTTTATCTGCTTTCAACCTCTGCCTCTTTAAACCATGTATTAGTATGTTCTCTAAAAACAGAACCTGAGATGAAGATTGTTATTCAAGTAATTTATTGGGAGAAGAGCATCAAGAGAAGCAGGGAAGCACACGAGGGAAGAGCTAAGTAGGAAGATTTTCTCAGATGAACATTAGCTTCTAACTGGTCCCAGAAGGAAGTGCAAGAGCACATTAAACCATAGAGTTACTCCCACTTTGAGCAAGGGAGCTATGTTGGGTGATGGTCCCTGACTAAACTTCACCCAGGAGGAGGAGAAATACAGCTCCCAGGAAGCAAGTAGCTAGTACTGACAGAAGCATACTCAAATAGTAGTTGAGAGGTTAGTGCACGAGGCAGACAAAGGCAATCTGAGCAGGCCATTCTTATCTAGGCAATGGCCTCAGCCTCCTCAATTAGACTCTTTGCTTACATTCTTGTCCCCAATGATTCATTTCATGCCTAGCAACCTGAGTGTTCTGTTAAGGTGTGAACCAGATTATGTTGCTCCATTACAGAGAGCTTCAATTGCTTTCCAAAGTGCTTGGAATGAAAATTAAAATTCCTTCCATGGGACTACCAGGCTAAACATGGGCTGAGGCTTCTGACCTCTCCAACTTCATCTTTTTCTCATTGTAGAAATCACTTATTAGACATATTTCAACATCCCCTCCTTCACCTTCTTTAGTTTCATGGGTGTCGATCTCTTCATAGAATACCCCAACCTCATTCATGTTTTTGCTTATTTTTTATTCCTCTGAGAGGTTAAACTCCATGATAACACCTCTTTATAAGTTGCTGTTCAATGATATATCTTTAGTAGTTAGGATAGTTCTAGATATTTAAATTTACAATAAGAGTGTTAATTATAACTGACCAGTAGAGAAATAGACAAAGGTATAGATGAGCAATTTAAACTCAACAATAAGTGAATAACAAGCACATGAAAAAAGTCTTCAAATCTCATTAATTAACAAGAAAGTGAAATTAAAATAAAACATTGGTTTTTTGTCACTTCTCAAAATACTAGAATTTCAAAGAAGTTACATCCAGTGTTGTCAAGGCAAAAACATTCACTGTTGGTTTATGTGGTTCAAACATTTGTTGGAAAACTTGATAGGAGTTTTCAAAAATTTTAAGGTAAATATCAGGTAAATACAGCAATTATCTAGAATATATTTTATATTTTCTAAAAAGGACCTGGGACTTAAATTTAACATCTATAAAATTTTCATGAGCGTTGTAATGAAACCCGATAAGATTTTCTTGTCTCTTTGAAAATAAACCCTTCTTGTTTCCTTGCTAATAAGATTGAATGATCAAACTGGGATATTTCTCTCTTCACCTAGCTACCTTCAATGGCCTAATATCTTCCATTGGAATCCAAGGAGAAGCTTCAACATATCACAAAACCCTCAGCTCTCCGGTCTGTGGAAACATGCCACAGCTCAGAGAAGAGCAGTGACTGATTATAAGGGAGAGAATTGCAGCTGGCTCATTCATCTGCAGAAGAGGGCATAAGGAAGGAAGTCAGATGCCACTTCTCACAATAAATGCTGGTTCAGTAATCCAGAGGTAAATAGACTTTACCAGCAGACTCTCTTAACAAAGCTCACTGTCAGAAAAGGAGAATAATTTTATAACTATGGTGCCAATCCTTGTGCTTCAATCATACACATAAAAAATTATTTTACTTCTTTATCAAAACACATGCAGACTAAATGAGCAAGAGTGCTCTTTGCATGAAAATAAGCAAATTCTCATGTTTTAAATCTAGTAAAGTTTAGAGAAATACTCAGTCCAACACCTCAGCTTACAGACAAGGAAGTCCACCACAAAGAAGTGAAATGGCTCACCAAAGAGGACATGGAAATAGATGATGCTAGAAGTGGAAGAGTTTCTCTTTGCCCTAACTCCTAGGTTCCTGAATATTTCTCTTAATAGCAAAAAAATCAATTAATATATGTGTTCTTAAAATAATGTCTGGGTACGTGAATTTATTCCATGAAATTCTTCTTCCAATTTCTGTATTCATATGTATTTGTTTGGACAGTAATTCTTAATTATACAAATTGATAGCTGAGAATTTTGCATTGAACCACATTTAAACTGCCCATTCCTCTCATGATACTTAAAAATCCCCAAACATGCATATAAACTTCCATGAGAAGAACCCTAACGTATGTAAAACAGCAATAACTTGTTCTTTTACTTTATACTTTAAAAATTGCATAAAGAACTAAAAAAAACTTAACACCAAAAAAAAAAAACCCAAAAATCCAATCAATAAATGGGCTAAGGAACTGAGGAGACATTTCATGGAAGAAGAAATATATGAAATTCATATTTAAAAAGTTCAACATCTCTAGCAATTGGAGAAACAAAAATCAAAACTGCAATAAGATTTCATCTTACTGTAGTCATAAAGGCAATTATCAAGAATACAAGCAACAATAAATGTTGGTGAGGACATGGGGAAAAAAGGTACACTCATACATCGCAGGTGGGACTGCAAATAGGCACGAACATTATGGAAAGTCATATGGAGAGTCCTCAGAAAACTTGAAATGAAACCACCATTCGACCCAGCTATCCTGCTCCTTGGTTTATACCCAAAGGACTGAAAATCAACATACTACAGTAACACAGCCACATCAATGTTTATAGCAACTCAATTTACAATAGCTAAACTATGGAACCAACCTAGATCCCCTTCAGTGGATGAATGGATAAAGAAATTGTGGTATATATACACAATGGAATATTAGTAGATCTTAAAGAGGAATGAAATTATGATATTTGCCATAAATAAATGGAGTTAGAGAATATCATGCTAAGCAAAATAAGCCCATTTGATAAAAACAAAGGTCAAATGTTTTCTCAGATATGCGGATGCTAATTTACAATGAGGGGACAGCTAGAGAAGAATAGAGGTACTTTGAATTAGTCAGAGGGGAGTGAATGGAGGGGAGGGGGAATAGGGGTAGAAAGGATAGTAGAATAAATCCGACATTATTATCCCACACACATATATGATTACACAACCTGTGTGATTCTATATCATTTACACTGGAAGAGTAAGAAGTTATGCTCTTTATATGTATGATGTGTCAAAAGCATTCAATTGTCATAAATAACTAATTAGAACAAATAAAAATTTAAAATTGCATCCTTAAACATTATCTCATTTGACTTAAGACACCCAATTGTATCCATTATAATAATAACAACACTAGCTACAAAGAGCTGAGAAAATAGGAAGAAAATCACCTCCCCATGCATTTTAATTATGTTACTTCTACTTACAAACAAAGAGTTTACGTTGTGACAAGGACAGGTACAAATATATAGAACCAGAGGTTAGGGATTTTAACCCATACCTGGCATAAAGAAATTAATGCTTGTTTTGAGTCTTAAAATACAATAATATTTTCTTTATTAGACAGAAAACTTGGGGACTTGTACCCTGGCTGCCTGCCAGGTGACCAACAATGTCAGTCTAAAGACAATACACTCAGCCTGGAGCCCGCCCTTTGCTCCCCTTCCCCTTCCATCCTGCCCCACAGACTCCTCTTGCTTCTCCAGGTATTGAACAATTTATTTAGATACTTCTCTGGATCTAGCATCTGCAGACATGAAAAAAAGTTGTGAATAGTTAGAAAACTGATTTGTATTAAGACACATAGAAATGGGTCACGTCATCGTAACCACTCAGGGCTGGTAGAGAGCTGCACGTTTTCATCCTATTAGAAAATATTATATTGAACTCTTCAGTTCAAAAAAAAAAATCTCTGTGCTCTGCATTTTAAGAGTTGCCAAGAAAAACCACACGTTAGCTTTTCCTTCGATTCAATGAGTATTTACTTTGTGTCTGGTATTGGCTAAATACAAAAGTACCTAAACATTTCATGTGTTCATCACAACTCCACATCAAAGTTCATAATCCCTTTTACCAATGAGATCATGGAGGCTCAAAGAAGTTAAGTAATTTACTCAAGATGACACAGTGGTGCATCTACGATGTAACATCTAACTCAGGTGTTCTATCATTTTATGTGGCCTCATATGTGAACCTATAATATAGCTATGAAGATACCACCTAAGCACACAGAATGTAGCAACAACTGAGTTGCGTAGGCTGTCTGAGAAATCAAAAAAAAAAAAAAACTATAACATTAGATTTGGGGATGGAAGAACAAAGATAATCAGAGAAGGCCTCATAGGAAACGTTAAGAATGAAGGCTGGGCCTTGAAAGAGACCATTAAGGGACAGACATTCAGGGTGAATGGGAGTGAATGTGAATCCACAAAAGTTATTTTTAGAGGCAGTGAGAAGTTCCACTAGAGCAGAAGGTTCATGGTTTATAGAATGACACTTTGTGTAAGAATTTCGAGAGAGGCATCTGGCAGACCATTCCAAGACAGCAACACAGCAATGTGCTATATGTTGCTGAGACGTAACAGATTATATAACAGACTTTATTCCTGTTACAATATTGCCTAAAACCTAGAGAGTAAAAGAGAAAGGAAAGAGTGGCATCTGACAGCACCCATCATCTAAGAAAATTAATATGTTGACAAACCTTAATTTCTATCCTAGTTATGCAACAAAAAAAGGTTTACTGAGAATAAATCAAGATATGCTATAAAACTAAGCATCTAAATGGAACTGATAGGGATATTTATGAGGGCGAACATAAGATTTGCAAAGAAATTCCTATTATTTGGATAATAACAAATCTTGTAAGATAGTGGAAATTGAAAATATTGACAGGGGCATGAAAGGCCCTGCAAACAGATGTAATAATTAGAACTGTCTCAAGAAAGAAAGAAACACTAGCTCCGACTCTGTATTTTCTAAGACAGATATGGTTTTGAAGCAGTCAGATATGACAATATTCCACTGATCAACATAAATTCATTCATAACAGATTGATTTATAGTGATCTGATAGCTAACTTTTATTGATCAAGCAAGCCATGCATAAAAGTGTGCTGGATTTCAAAATCACCTTCATAAATAGCCATCATCATAGAAAGTAGGAAAGAAAGCTAGGCTCTCTACTGATTTTTTCCTACTCTCAAAATATTGAGGATGTATTTTAAAAACAATCTGAGCTCCAAGGGATGGTTAAAGTTACATATCAATGATCATGTGGAAAATAGTCCAAATGTTCTTTGTTGAGTCTTCATAACGTTTCTCAGTCAAATAATTAAGTATTGTGTTCAACACGGCTTATTTTAAGTATCAGTTAAATGAGAAGAATCACTGATGAAGGAGGATATTTAGATATTTATTCGTGTTGGAAGAACCACTAGTCTTAAGCCCTCAACACTCTTAGCCCGTGCCTTATTTCATGTAGTCTCATGATCTTAAGACTCCCTCCCTGGTCCAGACTAGGTCAGAGACCAGTCCTTGTCACTAACTTCTCCTGGGAAACATTGGACAAATAAGTTAACACCTCATTTTTAAAAGAGTTTTGAGAAGGAAACTGATTTCAGAGCATATTCTAGAAACCTACTCTTCAACATCCATCACTATCAGAAATTCTTCCTTTTGACCTATGTTTCCTACAATAAAGTATATATTCTTCTTCATTCTTGGTGGAAACAGAAATGAGATGGTCTGAATTGTTTTCTTTTTGTGGTGAAAGATCCTTTCTCTCCTGCTGGCAGAGAAATCACTCCCATTACTTTTCTGATAAGCGTTTGACTTGTTTAATTCTCCCACTTACTACCTAGAAAATGTTATGTCTCTCCTGCCTCCATCCAAACACCTGCCGAGTGTTCTAACCCAGTCAGCCCTGTGGGTCTGGACAGTCAGGTGAGTGAGTCATCATCCGCCTCAGGGCAACCAGGTGGCAGCATATAAGAAAATGTATGTGCAAGGTCAGCGTAGGAACTGCTGCACACAGGGAAGTCACCGAGAACAAAGGAGAATCAATTTCACTGGCAATATCTGGGTCTCGACTCTAATTGTCCTGATTTGGAAGGATGCAGGTACTGCCAGGAGCAGCAGCTTCACCATGGCGGTTGTTCTCTCTATGCAGTGACATTGAGGTCAAGCTCCCTTTGTCTTTGTGTCTCCGCGTCTTCCTGAAACCAGGAACCACTGCATGTCCATCTCTAAGATTAAAGCTGGCAGCACTGATAACACTGATGAAGACCCACACGGCAGCGCAGGGTGGAGGGTGATACTGGCATCATACATCTCCAACAAGGCATCTCTGGAGACCCCCTCTGCACCCTGTTTGTGGCAACACTAAACTTGCAGACCAAAGAAGACAAGTTAAAGAAAGTCTTTTCCCACTATGGTCACATAGGGTGTCTCTAGCTGGTGAAGGACTGGGACACAGGCTGCTCCAGGGGCTGTACCTCCACAGAGTACTAAAGAGGAGTATGTGTTGCTGAAAAGGCTACCAGGATGCAGATGGCCTGTGATCCACCCGCAGGAGATATTTGTGCACCATAAGCTGGAACTGACTCTCAGAGGGTGGATCCCTTGGCCACCAGGAGGAGGACTGGGCCAGAAAAAGGAATCTGGGCAGCTGAGACTGGGACACCGTACCAGCTTTGGCCACAACCTATTAATTTTCCCGTTGTTAAAAACGACCTCTATAGAGAGGGGAAAGGATAAAGGAGGGAGCCATCCTGATCCTGAGGGAGACACTAGGACTGCAGGACAAGGGACTGAAACCACCACAGAGGTTGGGAGAAAAGATGGCAAGAAAGAGCGCCAGGCGGAGATGGCCTGAAAACGACTGGGAAAGAGAGTCCACCTCAAAGAGGTCAAGGGGAGGGAGAGGGATAGAAGCAAGTAGAGGCCCAACAATAGCAGACCCCCAGAGGAAGGGACAGCTGAGTAAAGGACTAGAAGGGTAACTATCTTTTTGAGCAGTTTATGTCCAGGGATTGAATAAAATACTGATAATGGTGGCAGGAGCAGAGAAGAAAACACACCTGGAGGCATATCAACCTATTTGAATTCTGGATTCTGGGTTAGAAGCTGGATAACCTTGAAGAACTTTCTTCTGGAAGCCTTGTTTGCCCCTGTGTTAGACGGAGGACATAATGCACATCTCAAAGAGCTCCTGTGATTACTAAACCATATATGATAATGAATGTAAATTTCCCAGAATGTAGCAAATGCTGGAACTACTCCCTATAGTTGTAGAATTTAAAATTGGACCTAAGGCTTTAGCGTTGACCCAAGAACCTTAGATTTCTTTATCCTCATGCTCCTATTTATAAAACCCTACTTGGTAATTGTTTCTGTGACTGCACTGCTTCCCTTTCCACTCATGGTCACCTGGAGTCAGGTTGTCCCTCGATATTTTTCCTGCCACACTTGCACAAAGCAAGTCTTTCTCTTTTTATTTTTGGGGGTTGTTTTGTTTGTTTTGCACTCCAAGTCTGTTTGTCTATATTGTCTGTCACTCAGTGTTCTTTAAGTTATGCCACACATGCCTCAGTGGATCCCTGTTAGAGCTTCTTTAGGCAATGACCCAGTTTGTTGATTCTCTAACTTGAATTCTTTAGGAAATGGAGAAAGAAATTGAAATAAAGGCTGTAAGTGATATAAAAGTGCCAGGAGATCATTTTCCATTACAGTTTCCATATGCAAGAAATAGGTTCAGAGGCAGACTCTACCACACCTGTACTCTTCATACCTCTGTAATACTGATAAACAATTAAAAGTAGAAAGGATATATCAAGCAACAGTTCAGAAAACAGCACCCAGACACACACACACACACACACACACACACACACACACACACCCTCTCTCTTTCTCTTTCTCTCTAAAGCTATATGTTTTCTAATGACAATTTCCAGTTTAGACAATAGTGTAGTATAAACTGTTCCCTCATTTTGGTGAAAAATATGTAATATCAATAAGTTCTTGCTGTAGATTATTAAAATTATGTTAATTATATGCTTATTCTTTGACTCAGAAAACAAATTTTTTTTTATCCAACAAGTTTAAATTATAAAGATCCTTGCACAGCATATAATTAGAAGTAATAGCAATCAAAAGCAAAAACAACTTTTTGTCCAACAATACAGATTGTTCCAAATATCATCATGTATTTATAAAAGGAATGTATTTGATACATATTGAAGGATGATACAGAATTCACTCAATGTCATGGAAAATTATTTATCCTATATTATTAAGCATAAAAATAGTTAAAATCTTATGCAAAATATACAGCCATTTTTAAAAGAAAATATGTTTATATATTTACATATTATAAAAATTTGAAGAATATGCATAAAATATTGTGTTTCCTTAGATGGTAGAATTAATGAAATTATATTTCTATATTTTTACTTTGTTCTCTAATTTATCTACAATAATCATATATTATGTTGCTAATAAAAATAAGTTTGAAATAAAAATGCACATGGGTGGAAACTAAAGATGCTAAGCATAGCTATTACAGGCCACTTTGAGAAATTTTCTAGAAAGGAAATGAACCCCTTATAATGCCTATATAAAAAGTTTTCTTTATAAAGGAAATAGAAATACTAGTTTCATAGCCACTGCCCTTAAGGAAAGTCGGCCATAGATCATGTGCCACTTCCTACAATATCACAATATTGGATGACATGCGGATGTGTGACATATGCATATTTCCCGTTTTAAATCCTGAAGTCTGATTTGAATCTTCTAATTTATTTTTTTTAAAGGCGAGGTTTCCCTTTTTAAAATTTAAGCCCCAGTGAAATTCTATTATCTGCTGAGCTTCTGCCTCAGGATAATATGTAAAAGTCTCACAACTTTCCCTCTTTGCTGCAAATTTCCTCCAAGGGCTGGCTATAATCTTGGCCGTCTCTTCTCCATCACAAGAAAGCATGTCAGGCTGAGGCCAGATGCCTGGCTCATTGAAGACTCTGCTCAAGTGGTAAAGGGCTAGACGCAGCATTAATCATCTCTAAATTTTTTTGTCTATTATTTTTAATAGTGAATAAAATTTGTTGAACTGGTTTCTGTGCCTGGTGTCCTGATCATTATGTTTCATCAAAGTTAAAAGAAATCAAAAGTATGGCTTGGTCCAGGGAAGGTAAGCAACACTAACGTTGCCTGATCCTGAAACAGTAGAATATTATTTGAAGATAACTAGCATTAATATCTTCTTTCATCTTCATGAAAATTAGTGCCTCATCTACTCCCAATTATCTCCATTTACAAAAGACACTGAGGCTCAGTGAAGTAAGGTGACTTGCCCCCAAATTATCAGACCTGGGCTTTGAACTCAGATGTTTTTGATACTAAAATTCTATGCCTCCAAATTAAATAACTCCACGAGGTTTTATCATTCAGATTTTGGCAGTTTCCTACATATTGTCCTTTCTCCCATTCTTCTTTATTAAAAACTACAATTTTTGTTTGGGGTGATTGTGCAGAGTCAAAAATATCTACCTTCCCAGACTTCCTTGTGGCTAGAAAAGCAAAATGACCCAATTCCAGATGATGAGATTTAAGCAGAAAATTGCAGGTAAGGCTTACGAGAAATTTTTGCAAAAAGAAGATGGTAGACATGTGTCTTAGGCCTTTTATTTCTTTTTTCTTCAGGCTGGTAATGGAACTGAGACTGGAGGTGCAACCACTATGTTGTAACAACAAGGGGTTAAACACAGGGATGAAGCCTATATGCATACGCAGGGACAGTAGAAGACCATAAAACGCAGAGATCTGGTAAGATCACTAAGTTGCAAACCAGCCTCATACTTCCTACTTCTTGCATGAGTAAGTTAAATTGCTCTCTAATAAACCACCACTAAGCTGGCTTTCTGTTTGCACATGAACATTCTGATCCTTGTTATAGACTGAATGTTTGTGTTTCCCCCAAATTGATATATAGAAGCCCATATCAACAGTATGGTTATATTTGGAGATAGGGCCTATAACAATTGATTGAGGTTAAATGAAGTAATAAAGTTGGGGTCTTGGTCTAATAAGATTATTGGCTTTTAAGATGAGACACCAGAGAGGTTTTTTTTTCCTCTCTCTCTCTCTCTCTCTCTCTCTCTCTCTCTGTAAAAATGAACCAACAGAAGGTCATGTGAGGACACAGTGAGAAGCAGCCAACTGTAAGCCAGGAAAAGGGCCCTCACCAGACAACAAATAAGCTGGAACCTTTGTCTTGGACTTTGCAGTCTTCTTAACTGTGAGAAAACTAACTGATGATTGTTTAAGTCATGTAGTTTATGATATTTTGTTATGGTAGCCCAGGAAGGCTAATCGGATCTCTATGATTGACCTTTTGTATCTTCAGGTTTTACATTCATGAATTCAGCTAACTACCAATAGAAAATACTCAGAAGAAAATAATTCTAGAAAGTTCCAAAACCTTGAATTTGCCACATGCTTAGCACTAGACTGAATCCATGTAAATGAAGTGACATGAAGGTCCACCTCCTGGAGTCTCCCATGTCTCAGGTCCTCAGTCTCTCCAGCACTGGTCGAGTGTTGTTGGCCTCACTTCTCATTTGTTCACAACTTGTGTGATGTGCACACTTCATTTCTGTGAAAATATGGCTCCTAAAATTCACAATCCCCTGCAAAGAGGCTCCTAAAAGGCAATTGCTTGAAGGCTAAGTGGAATGTAAAGGGCTATCCTTCAATAAAGTAAAAATCTTAGACCTTTTGAAAAGTAGCCTGACAACAGTGGCTTCTGTACTGAACGTGTATTGACACTTTTCTTGTCATTATTCCCTAAATAATGCAGTATAACAGTTATATTCATAGTATTTGCATTATGTTTGGTATTAAGTAATCTAGAGAGGATTTAAGTCTGTAGAAGGGTATGCATAGGTTATATACAAATACTATGCCATTCTATATAAGCAACTTGAACACTCATAGATTTGGTAACTGTGTGGGGTCATGGAACAAACTCCCTGCAGATACTAAAGGACAACTAACTATACATTGTGTTTCACAGAAGAGAGTCAGAAGTCTTAACTGCCTCTAACTAGTTGTGACCTTGAGCTGTTTATCATCCCATTTTGGCTAATGTCAAAATGTGAGGTTCATACTAGGAGATCTCTCACGTTCCTTGTAGCATAAGCATTTGGTGATTCTAGAACAATATGAATCAGCACTCTTTCATAATCTAGAGCTTCATGTCAAAACATTTTTCATATTCTCAGTACTCAAAGTAGACATCTGCTTAACAGATTTTTTTCTAACAGCTTTTTCCTTTCCCAATCTGATTTCTTTTACAAGTGCATTACTGTAGGAGAAGAGAAAGCATTTGTTGTGCAACCATTTAAAATGTATCTTGCCTGCAGACTTCAGTTTTACCAGTACACACTTCTGGGTACGCAGTCACTGAAAAGCAGAGAACGAGACATCTTCCTCAGAAACAGCCAACCTATGTACAAACAAGGTCACTTACAGAGCATGCTCATTAGGTGAACCTGAACTAATAGAAAGATGTACTGCCCAGCCTCATTGGACTGTCAGGAGCCAGCTGTTCTTCACCCCTCCAGGTAGCTACTTTTAGCTCCCTTTGCTCATGAAATTAACCCAACTCAAGCACTTGGTCTCCTCCTATGTAAGCTCAAATTTTATATCTTTTGCATCATCAGTGAAAAACATCAATTAAGGAAATCAAAATAAATTTTAATTTGGGTCAGAAGAAAATTTTAAAAATGTATGAAAAATCACCTTTAATTCAGAGGACATGAGAACCCTTTGAAGTAAACATAGTAAGTTTAAGAGCCCCTGGATTCAGTTCTATGAAAACTAACTAAGTGTTGATTCTTCCTCATTGTAACTCTGACTGTGTGCAAGTTCCTGGACAACCCCAGGTCCAGTTTCCTTACCTGTGAAGTGAAGGGCAGTCTCAGTGGTCTCTCATGACAGGTCTGTAAGTCTAACTCAGGTTCTGCCTCCTGGCAGGAGAGGCTCATTCCACACTATGCATCACAGAGCCTTAGTGCAACATGTTTCACCTGGATTCAGACTATGCAGAGTTCCCCATGGATTTACCCATGTTCTTAGAGTAAATACCCTTCACTTATAAAAGAGGTAGTACTGGTGAATGGTGAGAAATAGACAATCTGGACTCAGGGACTGACTTTACTGTTTAATTTCCATAGACTTTGGACGAGTCAGTTAACTTCTCTGAGCCTTGGTTTCCTTATCTGTGGAGATAATAGTAACCAACTCTTACAGATATAAGAGTTCATTATGTTAATGTATGCAAATATTAGCATTGGCATATTACTAATAGGAGATAGAGCTCTTATATAGAAGCATATAAGAGCTCATTATTGTTTATTTAGATAACACATTGAGTTCTATGTGCTAAGAACCAAATAAAGCCCTTCACATCCATTATCTCCCTTTTGCGTATAATGTAACTTAGGCTTGGGAAGATTGCTTATGTTCCCACACACAGTAAATGGAAGAAAAGGGAACACAGCCCTGGCCATCAGATTCCAGAGTCCACGGTCTTATTCAATATGCTGTAGGGAGATGAGACGCATGATTATGAGCCGGCAGGGGTGAGTCAGATGGGTCAGGGAGAACACAAGGGGGAGTGACAGGCTGGATCTGTGTGATGCTGAGCAAGGCAGAGTCAATGAAGTGCCAAGAACACAACCACGTAAATGTCACTGGGCATTTTCTCGGCTCCTCAGGCCAGGGTGTTCAGGACAAGCCTTATGTGTGATGCTATTAAAAGTGCTGGATAATGTCCTCTAACCAAGACTCCTCCTTCACCAATACCTGAAATTTCACCATCAGCCAGCCACTACTTTGCTCTTTCTCCTGAAAAGAAAAATGATCCTGGGCAACGTAACCCATTAAAGCCCTGACATTCTTACATCATTTGGTTTCACAGCTTCTCTGAAAGCAGTAGTTAGCTGGAAGGATCTCAATGCCATGGAGATGATGAGTGGCAAAGCAGAGCAGTGCATTTAAGGTGGAACTTATCAATTCCACAACACAGCTGGGGACCAAGTGCGTCACCTTGATCACCTCTCAATCATTTACAAACACCCTCCGAACAATGTCTTAAATCTATTATTTAAAATCCTCACAGTACTTGTTGGCAAGAGGACCCCTGACAGGGAAGGGGATGGGCAAGGAATGCAAGCACATTCCAGGAGACCATGAGGGTAAGGATGTAAATGAATAAAGTAGAAAGGAAAAGTTCACAAAGTACCTGAGTGGAAGCCACCCTCTGCTATCTCCCTTCATCTGGATGCACTATCATGTCCCAATCTCTGTGAACTCGTATGATACATAATTTAGTTGATAGCTCAAAAATGAGAATAGTTCAATGTCCAGTTTTTTATTTTTGAATTAAATCATCATTAGTTTTCACCAATAAAAACAGACATTATTTCTCAAATACTCAAGATTAGGAATCAAACATTTTCAGACAAGTATGGGCCGTGGTATTGCAATGCAGTGTGAAATGCTTATTCAACTAGATCTCCTCTGAGGTTCCTTCCAATTCCAAGAGTTTCAAATTGACAAACCACACAGGTATCCTTGATTTAGCTCTTCCCATGACACCTTGCCAAGCTCTATGAGTGCCAAATTACAGCCTCCAATATCTCTGATTGTTACAAAGGAAGAATGGCAGAAATGGAGAAACTCAGATAAGTCTTTCTCTAGTCTGATTCTTTCTATCACAACAGGGCACGCAAAGAACATTAAATCTGCTGTGGTTTGGCTACAGTTTGAATGTGCTGCCCAAGAATTATGTATTAGAGTTTGATTCCATTGTAAGGTATTTCAGGGTATTAAAGGGTGGAAAATTACTCCAACTATGGTGATTAGATGATCTTTAGGGGGTGATTAGGATGAGATATAGTCATTAGAGTCCTCATGATTGGATTCTAATGGTTTTAGAAGAAAGAGAGAAAGACCAGCATATACACAGGTACTCTCTCTGTCTCTCGGCATAGTATACCTTGTACCACCTCAGGGCTCTGCTAACAAGAAGTAAATCACTGCAGGCAGCCCCTTGATCTTAGACCTTCAGAACCAGGAGCCAAAACAAACCTCTTTTCTTATAAAGCTATCCAGCTTCAGGTATTTTGTTACACATAAAATGGGCTAATACAGAAAAATACTGTGAATCAACATGATTTCTTTGTTGTTTAGTGTCTTTCAGCATACTCATACCAAGCAGAGATAGCCTTTGGAGGCTAACAATTTAATGGAAAAGAGCTTATATCCTAAACTCTACAAGAGACAGACCTGCAAAGGAATGATTTCAGATATACACAAGGTGCTTAAGTTCAGGACAGAAGAGGGACTGTCCACACCCTGTGGGAAGAATAGTTTCTCAAGAAAAGAGCATCTTTGTTAGATCTTTAAGAAGTGTGGCCCTTTTATTGAGAAGGATCAGTGAAAACAGACATCAAAACTAAATCTTCACCATAAGTCTGTTCCCTGGACCTACTCTAAAATGGGTATAATTACTGATATTTACTAATTTAAATAAATAAATAAATAAAAGTAGAGAACTAAACAGTAAAACAGTATATGAAAATTCCAAATGTTATACACACACACGTGCACACACACACACACCTACCTGTGCATGTGATACATGAAAAAGATTGGTTTTAAATGGAACTTAATTTGAATATATTTTACATGCTCATTAATGATAAAATCACTTTATTTTATTATACTTGGTCTCCCTTAATTTACCATCTCCTTAGTGGTTTTAGCATCTCTCCATTAACATTAATTTCTTCTAAGTCTCCATTGTCTCTCTTGTTGACCTATTGAAACATCCTCAACCTGGTCTCCCTTATTTCTTTTTCCTCTCCAATCCATCTCCAAACAAGAAACCATACTTATCTTAAATAAAATCGAACCAATTCACTCACTACTCAGATACCCTTAGTGGTTTCCCCTAACAAGATAAAACCTGAAACCCCTTTCCTGACTTCAAACGACCCCGGGACCTCCAGTCTCCCTGCCTTGCCACTTTGTTAGCCCACTTTCCCAGCCACATTGGACTTCATTTTCAAATGTGGTAAGTTCATTCTTTGTTGGGAGACTTCACTCACTGGCTTCCCTCTGTCTTTTCCAGGCTTCCTGCTCTTCAGTACCTAGGTTTCAGCTCCTCATCCCTGCCTCCTGCTCATGTAGATCTCTTCCCTGATCACCCTATATAAAGTGACCCAACCTTGGCTCCACCTCCACATTATTCATACCCTTTATAGCACTATGGCGACATAGGGATAAACATATAACCAAATGCTTATTAGTGTTACTATTTACTTAATTCCTATAAAATTCACTAATGTGTGCTCTTGCTAAAGGTAAGGGCTTTGTATGTGTCATCTTTGTCCATTACCGTCAGCACAGTTCCTCGGCAGTGTATCAATTCAATGATCCTTAATGAATGGTTAAATTCACTCGCAAGTTATTGTTGACCATTTCAAGCAACAAATATATCATTATACAAACTCTTTGTCCCAGTGGAGTGTGATTATATAGTTATCCCTCCTTATCATGGATAATAGGTTCCAAGACTCCCACGGACAGCAAAATCTTACGTGGTCAAGTCCCTTACATAAAATAATGCAGTATTTGCATATAACTTACAAACATCCTCCTACCTATATTACCTATAATATTATTTTAGTAGATATTATATTACCTAATATATATATATATATATATATATATATAACCTATAATATCTACAATGTAAATCCTATGCAAGTAATTTTTCTACTACATTGCCTGGGAATAATGATAAGCAAAAATGGTGTACATTTTTAGTACAGTAATAATTTTTAAATATTTTTAATCTGAGGTTGATTGAATCCAAGGATGTAGAATGCATGGATATGGAGGGCCAACTGAATTGAATTTTGAAAATTCTGTATCACTACCTTTTCACAGTTTCTGCAAGTAGCAATGTACATGTGTTGCATTTTCTTCATTTCATTAAAAAAGAGATAAATATATAATATAAATAAAATAAATAATATTAAAATCGAAGAGATCATTTTATCCATAACCCTCATTATATAGCTGAGGGCCAGAAAAACAAAGATGTGTGCCCAAGATCACAAAGGAAGTTAGTACTACACTGAAACCCAGAGATACCACCTTTTCGATGCATTGTATTGCCACATAAAACCTTCCAGTTACCAGTCAGAGTTTGACATAAAGAGATGCAGCAGGAGAAAAACAGTCTTGAAACCTGCCTTGAATTATAAAATTTTGGAACCAGGCAGACAAATTCATCTTCAGTTACTGCTCATTAAAAGAATCAGTAAAATATGGACCATGCATTCTCTCAGTGCCCAAGTCTTAGCTGATTAGATAGGCACTTACAAAATTAGACAGCATTTAACTCTCCTAATTCCTGAAACATCATGCCATGGTTTAACAGTTATTGTGCAGCAGCTTTCTTCCAGGGAGAGAGGAAAAAATAGGACTTGGAGGAAACAGAACCTGCTAGGATCTTCCAATTTACTATTGGTAGGTGGACCAGAAAAGCAGTGAGAACTTCATCTGTGATCGACAGTGGCTAATGTGCTAATTCCACTCTAAGAAGAATTACTTAACAAAGACAGCTGAACACCCACACGGTGGATAACTTTTTGTGCATATATTTATCTCCCTCTTGAAATTACAAGGAACTTCAGCAAGGAGCTAGTCCAACAACTGATTGTATCACTCTGCACCACAGTGCCAGAGCCCAGCTTCTTGCTTCCTAATCTTGGATTTCTCAGACATAATTTGCCTCATTCCTTAGATTTAGTTACCTCTTTTTTCTAGATTTTTCATGGTAAAACTAATATTCGTTTAATATATAAAATAAAATTCTCTGCATTTTACCTTTTAACACCATATAACTTTATTATTAATAAAGTACAGTGAGAGGAGAATTCCTTGCAGGGAAGAAATAGCATATCACCGAGTTTCCTTGAAATCTTAGCATAGTATTGGGGTCTACCTACCATGGCACCTCAGGTGGTAATGTTAAATTTTAAAAACATAAAATCAAACTAGTTAATTCTCAACTGATCACCATGTACTTTTCATGGCTGACATCTACCACCTACTTTCCTTAAAAATTTTATTTCATTCTTTCAGAAAATACATGAATGTTATAACTTATTAGTGTATTGATTGATAGACTTCTTCACAAAATTATTATTTTTTTCCTTAGGAAAAATCGTATGACTGAAATAAGGGAAAGAGGAAAATTTTAATCCTAGAGTCTCAGAAAACAGTAGGAATATGAGCAAACATTTGTAAACCAAGTCTCAAGATCTTGAGCTATAGCACTGTGAGTTGAAACCCTTCTTGTGATGGAGTTTTTCATGACTCCAGTGTCCACTAATCTTAATTACACACTGGAGCACTAGACTGAGAATTGACACTTGGCCTTTCTCTTCCTATAACCGCTTCTCTACACTCAAAACTCCTGATATTATATAGTGTGATGACAAAAGTGTCTAGATTGCAAATAGATGCCTGCGCTATGAGTGATCATTTTATTCTAGCTAGAAAACCAGAACCAAAATCAAAACCAAACCAAACAAACAACAAAAAGCAAAACTAAACAGAACTCATGACCTGTTATCTCAGGTGCCACTGAATGATCTAGCTTACCTAAGAAATCAGTCTGTGGCTTGGCTCAAGATGCACTAGAAGCCACAAGGTTGCCATCTTCCCAAGTTATTCTGCACAGCCACTCTCCACGAACTACAGCAATGCCTTCAAGGGAGATTCTGGTTTTGTCCTGCCCACAAGCTCTTCACAGAAGGTTTCACACAGGACAGAAACTGAGTGGTGTTTTATAGAATAATTGAAATTGATTTTCCAGCCATAAACACACTCACATACACACGTGGGAATCCTTTGTCTTGTTTAATGAAACACGGTACTTCAAGAAGAGGCCATATATTCTGGATAATAGGTCTCTGCTCTTTTGCAACCAATCCCTGTTTGGAGGCTGCCTCCTATGCAATGCAGGCTCCAGGAACACGGGATGTCACCTTCTGTTCTCTTTCCTGCTCTACCCACAAATTGCTATTTGTTAAATATTAATAGATGAAACAGAAAAATTCCAATAAAAATGCCTAAATGTTTAACCACCAAAATAAATTTAAAATAAATCTTTAACTCTGTCAGTCTTAGGGCCATATAGAGCTACTAGGAAGTTTACATTTATTTGAAAACATCAAGGGGGAAATAGTCTCCATGAATATTTATTCTTAAAAGTTATCAGATTTCTGGAGAACACATATAAAGACTCCAGGAGAACAAAGGGGATTTTTGGTCTTAAGTCTAAGGCTTCTTACAACTTTAAAAATACCCTGATTTTATAATGGAAACATAAGGGTGGCCAAGGATGCTGGGATGAAAGAATAGAATGATAAGGGAGAACAAAAGTAAAAGGATCCCAAGAAGGTTAATCTTCAGGAATTAACAAACCTCCATTATACTATGATTTATTATATTAATTTTGTAATCAACAAGACACATTTATTGTGTCTGAAATATGAAACATTAATATTTTTGAAAAATTTCCCCCAAATTTTTCTTCAAGAAAGACTTAAGTTTGCATATCAAGCTTATATTTTATAAATATCAAGAATATTTTGTAAATGTTCTTGTTTAATCCTGAAATCAATTCTGCTGAAGGATTAGGAGTATACAGACTATAGGAACATGAGTTCAAACCTCTATTCTACCCCTTGTCAGCCATGTTCTGGATGAAACAAAGACTCCAAGCCACATTTCCCTCATCTGTAAAATGGAGATAATAATGCTACTACTTCAGAGTGACATAGTGAGAAATTAAAATGATGTAATATGAAGTGTAAATCTCATAGCACTTGGTACAAATAAAGTCTCTTGATAAATATCTCCCATTATCATCCTTGTAGCAGATTGTATTTTCTGCAGATGGCCTCTTCAATATACCCCATCCCACATGTTCTTCCTACAATATGATATTATCATTTCTCCATCGAAAAATAGAGTTTGTTCCTTCCCCTTGAATCATGTTAGACCTGTAACTATGGCCAAAGTGGCCCTAAATGACTTCTGCAGCCAAGTTATAAATGCATTGCAACTTTTGCCTGGCCTACTTGTAGTCCTGTTGCACCTATCACTGGTCATGTGAGCCAGATAAACCTCCCACTGCCCACATACACTTACCTCCAGAGCAAGCTCTAGCTATGGACAACAGCACCTGCTTCCCACTGAGCTCCCAGGAATGCCTTTCCAATTACATTCTGGGTTTTTAAGATGGGGGTTTTCTCATTCTGATGTCCCCTCATCTGGCTACCAGCTTAAACTGCCTTTTTGGACTTCTGATTCTGGATTAATCATGCACTAAAAACATGTCATCCTTGCAGTCATCACCTGAGGCAGAATCTTCAGTACAGCCTAATTTTCCCTACTCTTGCCCTTGCCATTTCTTTCCATGGTAATAAGAACAGTTGCCTCTTCATATTCACAGCTCTGCATTCAAAGATTCAAATAACTTGGATCAAAAATGTTATAAAACAAAATTTGCATCTATACTGAACATTTGCAGATTTTTTCCCTAGTCATTATTCCCCAAACAATACCTATTACAACTATTTGCATAACATTCACATAGTATTAGGTAGCATAGGTAATCTAGAGATGAATTGGAATCCGAAGGACAATGTGTGTCAGTTGTTTGCAATTACTATACTGCTTTGTATTATGGACTTGAGCATCCTCAGATTTTGGTATCTTCTGCAAGGGGTCCTGCAACCAACTCCCTTGTGTGACAAGGGATGCCTGACTGTAAAACCACATTAAGTAACATAATGTGAAAAGTAACTATGCTTCTGAAATGAAAACTAACATTAACTCCTGAGCCAAGCAATTTAATATGAATTTTATGAAGCTTTTAGCTTCAGGGCTGCTCATATATACAGTCTTCATCCAAAACCTTGAGAGAGGCCCTAGCAACACACTTATGGAAATATCTTTTTATTAAGTGTGTCAGGTGCAATATGATTCTTTACATTTCTTTTTCTTAAAGGTCTTACAAATCAAACCCAACAACCTTGAATCTGCCCCTACTCCTGAGAATAGCATAGATGAAGTGGATCATGCATTATAGCTATTCACTTCTATTTCAATGGTAATACTTATTGCATTAGCTAGAAGTCTTAAAACAGTTTAGTAGCAGTAAATTTAAGTTTCTTCAGAGTGATTTTGAAACTTCCTTCAATAGTATAGTTCATCAGAGCTTCTGAAATTAATGAATAAAATTAGAATTCCAACAACCAAACACAGGAGAATCTTTTTCCTCTCCCCTAATGATTACAAATTAAAATGATATGATACAACTAATGAGATCATTTAGAAGAACATTTAAGCATTTATTTAAAACTTGCCTATAATAAATTAGTTCAAAATGAGATAATTGTTTAGTTTAGAGATGCTCAGGTTCAGTCATTTTAGAAAATGAATTTAGCTTCACTTTGAATCAATAGAATTGGTAAATTTTCTTAACTATATATTGAGCATATTTAAAAAATTTATTTATATCTTTATGAACAAATATGCTTATGCCAAAAACATATCCAACTGTTGCAGTATCTCTTGATGATGAGGTCATGGCTGCTTTTTCTTTCCTTTTTATTTTGCTCTATTTTAAGAATGTTAAATAGTGAATGTACTTTATATTTGCAACAAATAAAAGATAAACATTCACTGTCAAAAATACCACTCTTCAAGTGTCAGTGATTCAAATATTTGCTTTTACCTCAGGCTTCATTAAGATGAATTCATTTTGTTCCACAATTTGGGTCAAATGTTGATCCCTCTATTATAGGAAGGCTCCCTAGGGGTCTATATAAATAGGTCTATATAAATCTGCAAAAATATAAAGCAACAACTTTTCTCTCTCTGACTATAATGGAAATGAATAGGAATATATCACTTCTTCATAATTAAATGGCGATTAAAAACAAAACCGTAATAAGAAAACAATCTGCACCTTTAATAAGGAATGCCTTTCCAATTATATTCTGGGTTCTTAAGATGGAGGCTTTCTCATTCTGGTGTCCCCTCATTTGGCTACCAGCTTAAACTGCCTTTCTGGACTTCTGATTCTGCATTAATCATGCACTAAAAACATGTCATTGTTGCAATCATCACCTGAGACAGAATCTTCAGTACAGCCTAATTTTCCCTACTCTTGCCCTTGCCATTTCTTTCCATGGAAATAAGAACAGTTGCCTCCTCATATTCACAGCTCTGCATTCAAAGATTCATGCAACATATCCAATGTTGCAGTATCTTTCGATGATGCATCCCAAAAAAGCCACATATGGTCAGCCAGGCCCTGAACCATCTTGGCAGATAGCACCATTGGTTGAGGAAAGCTAAAAAGAGCAAGAAGCTTCGCACACGTCTCCAAAAGGGATTTCTGAGGACTCTCAGTTGACACTTACTAGTACATAGGAACAAGGTCAGTTTTCACCAATTTAGTCTTAAACACCTGGCAGGAGAGTATAGCCTAAGCACAGTCCTCCATGGACACTAACTGGAAAAACAATGTTGTTGTTGTTTTTTAATGTAACTTAACATGCACACTTGTATCAGCCCCACGAAAACTAAGTAAAGCTGGAGGCTATAGAGGAAAGGTTCTTGTGTGAGACTGCCTCATAACAATGGTCATAAAGGACTTTAGAGTTGCAAGTTTGTCCTAATTTGAGCCTGATCTCATAGACTTATGAATCTTCTTAACCTCCTATGTTCATAAACTTAATCTGTTTTCCACTCATATGATTATGAGTTACTGTCTTCATGGTTTTTAGAAACTGACTGAAATACTATTTGCTCTGTGCTAATTGTTTACAAAAAAAGTAATGCTTTGCTATCTTGTTTATTGTTGTCTTAGCATGATCCCTGCCCTAGGTATGCCTGCTATCTGCCACTGTGAACCCTGAACTGCTCTGATGCTGAATGCCCTTAATGGTCCATGCCCACCCACCACAACTTCACCCTTTATCAGCAGGAAGCAGCTTGGAATGAAACAGAAATTCCATAGAAATGGAATGTAGAAATTGACAGTGGGTAAATGTAACAGGGGTCCACTTTATGCTTTGAATATAGCCCTTGCTGCTCTGCCACAGAAACTTAGTTTAAAATGGACATGTTTCTTTCTCTTCCTCTCTCCCTGTTCTTCCCTGACCTCTCCTCCTCCCTATCTCAGGGGAAACAGGATTCCCTATTTTAGGCAGATTTATCTGTCCTTAAGTACACACTCACCATAGGAAGGAAGTAATCCAGACTTTGGGAATGGTACCAGAAGATCTCAGAAGTGGTGGTATCCCAAATTAACAGAGAACACATGGAATGTATGTAGCCTTTGCACTGCTCTTTAAAAGCCCCCTGTTCCTCCTGATGGGAAGAATCAAAGACTTTGGGACAGGAGTCCCCTATGTTTCTCCTTTGGTAGCAAAACAATGAACCTTCTTTTTTTCTTTTCCTCAAAATAAATAAAATAATGACAGTGAGAAAGAAAAAAAAACAATGAAAGCAAAGGAGAAGATCCATAGGAAGGAGAGGTGGGGGATGAGAGGGAGGAATAGAAGAAGATAGGAGGTAGGGAGAGAGGAGTGGAGGAAGTAATGGAAGAAGGGAGGAAAGAAAGAAGAGAAAATTAGTCCTAGGATCCAGATATAAGCCATACCCCTATTAAGGCTTCAAAAACACCCAGGAAGTAGAAAGAACAAAAGTCACATGTAATAAGTGAATTAATGTGCCATGCTTTGTGGGCACATTTAATTGCCTGAAGTAAAATATCCATAAAAAATGAGTGAAGTTGGGCTGGGGTTATGGCTCAGCGGTAAAGCGCTTGTCTAGCACATGAGAGGCCCTGGGTTCGATCCTCAGCACCACATGAAAATACAAAAATAAATAAAAAGATATTGTGTCCAACTCCAACTAAAAAATAAATATTAAAAAAAATGAGTGAAGTTAATTGTTTCATAGGTAAAGACCATAGCAATAGCATAGGTATATTTTTGTCTACTGCTTCCTTCTTAGTGAATATAAGAACAGCTTTTAGTCTAATTCCAAGCTCTGTGATTTGGCAAGTGGCAATCCTGAAAAACAAATAAATAACTAAATAAAGGCCACCCTGCATCATTCTTAAAACTCAAACTTACTTGGAGAGACAGCAAGTCGCACCCATGGAAAAACATTATAAAGAATGCTTTAAAGTCAGGTAAATAATGTCATTAGCATCATATAATTAATTCAATTGTACCCACACCACTGAGAGTTTTCTCTTCTTGTTTAAATAATGAGATGGATTTTTTAAAAATCCTTAGTTCAAGAAGTCTAAACATTTTTTGTCTCCAGAGTTCTGTGGCCATTCATGTCAACCTGAGGAAATGCATTTCAATTATATTGGCAATTCCTGACGACCACAAATGAGTTATTAAAAAGATTTGGAGATATTTAGGTTATGAAAATGCTGTTTCATCTCTATGCATGAATATTCTCATTGAACTGTTTTGTTTTCTGCTTTTAATTTCTCTGGAAATGTTTATCATAGTAGAGTCAATCTTTGTACCACAGAAATAGATTCAGTTGATACTTAGATCATGGGAATGAGTGTTGGCAACAATAATACAGTTATAAGCATATACACTGTAATGATCATTGTCTCCAAAAGGACAAGGAAAATAGTTAAATGATGTATCTGAAGACACTTGGTATTTAATGGATTTAGAGACAATCTCTCCCCAAATCACTACAAACATTTAAAATCCTTTTTGAAATACACAATGAGGAAATTCTTCTTAATAACACTAGTCTTGAACCAAATTGCAAAGGGCAAAGCTTAATATTTTATGTTATTCTACAAAGTCTCCAGTGTTCCACATTTAAATCAATTTTTCCTTTTTATAAGTATGACCTTGGCAATCAGTCTGCTGTTTAAAATCACCAATTAAAACTGCCCCAGGCATTTGTTTTTAAATCTGCAAAATGGGAAAAATAATATTGAATTTAAACAGCTATGAAGATATAGAAGAATGTGTGTCGAGCATGTGGCAAAGTTCTCAGCACTGTTCTAAAACTCAAAGCTTATGCAAAAAGAAAAATGGTGAATTTTGTAAAAGAAACTAGGCTGATTCCTCAAAAGGAAGAAACTTTCATTGTTAATACTAAAAATTCAGTTTTTCTGATTCATGGTGGATATCTGGACATGTTTATTCATCTTTCCTACTTCTCATGATGCCTCTCAAATAACAGAAGATATTCAAAAATAAGGGTAAATTCATGGTAGCACTGGAAACCTGGGAAACGTGCAGGTTACAGAGCAGAAAGAACATTGGGGAATGTGTGGGGGATGAGGCGGATGAGATCAGATTGATGGTAAAATCTGATAGAGCTGAATCTGTCACACTGAAAGGATATGAGGAAAGACCAATGAAGAAGTGAGAGTTCCTCTCAGAATCCAAAAAGAACAACAAGGGCCAAGGCAGCAGGGGCTGGAGGCACAACTGGGTAGGGGAGCTGCAGTAGCTGGCTAAACCATGAGCCTCCAGACTAGAGCTCTCTGAATACCATGGGGAATCAGCCACAGGAAATTTACAAGAGGGGCAAAGGACAGAGAATACTTCCCTGATGCTCCCAGAAATGAACAGTCTGCATAACTTAAAAGGAATATCTACCTGGTCACAAACATGTCCCCTATCTCCTCACAAAGCTCTTTTAAACAGAACCCAAATGCATTGATTGAGAGAATTGTTGTGCTCGTTTTTGTTGTTGTTGTTGTTTGTTTGTTTGTTTTGGGAGACCATCTCTAACTATCTTTACTCACCAATCTCAACTCTCAATTAGAAATGCAAATACACTTCAAAAAAATCCCACAACGTGAAAACGGACATTAGACCAACCAAGGAACTAATACCCGAGGAAGTAAAAGTAACGTAAGAAATCATACAGAAACTTTAAAATAAATACAATTAGACTCCTTAAAGATTCGTAAAGATGTCCCATCCAAAAAAATTAATGAGATTCCTATAAAAGAAAAAAGCAATTTGAAATCTTGAAATGATAACTAAGGTTGTTTAAATGAGAATTCGAAAAGAACACGAATATGAGATTCTTAGTCTTAGGGCTGAATTAGTGAAATTGAAGATTGTGCTGAGAAATTCCCCACTGTTCAATGTAACCGAACAAAACGTGAGAATTACAAGAGAAAAGCAATGACAGAACAGATTAAGAAGATCTAATGTCACCAATATGAGAAAATTAGAAATATAAATGATAAAGAAAATTAAAGAAGAAAATTCATGAGAACAGATGAAAGGTTATGGAGGCTACAGACATTGAATGAGTGTTGAAGAGAAATACTTTTATATAAACATATTCTTTAGTAGAAATGAAAAAGAAGAATGCCAAAACTGCTTTGAAATGGGGAATAAATAAAATGTAACCAATTTGATCCAAAAGTAAACAAAACAAGAAATCATCAAATAAAATGACAGAACAATATGTACTATAAAAGTGATCATAATAATAATAAATAAATTAGATACCTTTGTTTAAAAAAAAATTTAGACTGAATTTGCAAATATCCAGCTACATGCAACTTACAAAATGAAACAACAGCAAAAGTGTAAATGAAATGTCACAGAAATATATTCTCTAGGCAACAAAGATTTTTTAAAGCAATATGTTAATAAAATGTAAGTTTATACCAAAATAATTATATGGCAAAGAGAAATATTCACACTTTATATTTCTCTTTGAAATACAAAAGAGGATATAATTAACAGGATTTCTATTCCAAATCCAATGTCATAAAAATATTACTGAAGAAGCATTCAACTAAAGAAACTTTAAAAAAAGTAAAATTAATTGAAGGAAAATTTAAAAAGAAATTAATAAGCAAAATAATGGAATTAATAAAATAGAAAAAAGAACAAACTAAACACAACAAAATAAAAAATAAAACCAAGAAAAGACTTCTTCTTAATGTATGGGAGCTTTAACCCAGGGGTGTTTTGCCACTGAACCACATTCCCAGTCCTTTTTATTTTTAATTTTGACACAAGTCCCTGCTAAATTGTTTAGGGCCTTCAAAAGTTGCTGAGGCTGGCTTCAAATTTGCAATCCCGAGTCACTGGTATTCCAGGAACTCACCACAACACCCAGCAACAGAAGATGTTTTTAAAAACAAACAAAGTGGGTCAACCTTCTTCCAGACTTGGTCAAAGAGAGAAAATAGCACGAGTAAATCATTTTGGAAATAAATTAGGAGTATATAGGGTTATAGTGATAGATACAGTGAATTATTTAAAAATTAGATAAAAGCTTAAGCAAAATACGAAAATCTATATGAAATGAAATGGAAAATAATAAAAATTTTCACACTGACATAACTAGACTTAAAATTTTTTCATAGATCAGAAGAAATTGCACAAAGTTTATTTATCTTCCCTCCCACAAATTTACTATCCACAAATGGCCTTAAGATAAACTTTATCAAACCTACAAGCTTCAAACAATAGCAAGAAATGAAAGTTCGTGATTTATTTGAAATAATAAATAAGAAAAAACATACAAAATTGATAACAGAACTGAAAAACATAAAATATACATTAAAACAAAATAGACTATAGGTGTTTATTTCTTAGGAAAAACAGACATAAAATTTCTTTGTAGCACATATAAGAAAAATTAGAAGAATATTAATTTATTTAATTACCAAACAGGGTTTATTCTAGAATGACAATGATCATTCAACGCTAGAAAATTTATGAATATGATGAATGTTTTAATTACATGATCATCAGGCTATAAAGAAAAACCTTCAATAAAATTTAAGACATTTTTCAGTTTTAAAAACTAAGTTAAAGATAGTTGAAATCCCCCTTAGGTTGATGAATTATGTCTATCAAATATACACATATTGAGGGTTAAACAGTGAACATACATTTAAAAAGCATGTTAAAAATCTATTATTAATATAATCATGCAGCATTGCACATAAACAATGTAATAAGACAAGAAAAATGGTGAATTGTTCATTAATTATTAAATGGAAAGCATCAAAAAGTCATTTTTTAAACTTTATGTCTGTGTGCCAACTAGTGCATACATGTAAAAAAAACTGTGACTATTCTCACTATGTTAATATGAGAAAATTGAGCCACAAAGAAGTTAGGTAATGTGCCTAAAGTCACATAGCCTGTACTTTAAAATCAAGGAGTTGAGAAATTATTGCTTTCTCTCCCAAATAGTAATTGTCTCTATCATGTTTTTGACCAGAATTATACACTTGGTACCTGAACTGCAGATTTTCTAGGTTGTTTGAAGGAATTTTCATATGTTTTAGTCATTACTTAGACAATTGATAAAGTTGATACAGTTTTTTAAGGAAAAATTTAAAAACCTACAATATCCACTTATTGGAATGATGACAACAAACTTGAACACCAAGTTTCTGATCTAAAGCATCTTGTTATTTGTGTATTTTCCCAACCCTTAAAATGGAGATAGCGATGCAAACTTCTCAGACTTAGCACAAGGATTAAATAAAAATGTTGTGATTTATATAGTTTACTTGTTGGATGCATAAGTGAATAATTTCATCACATCAACAAATCTTGATTTCTTCTTTCCTAGCCAGTTTGATATTTGTAACACTAGAGTAATATTATTTAAGAATAAGCATATTTTACTTACAATAATATTGTCACTATTTTTTATGCCAATTAACCAAGATTTTGAGGGCCACATTGTGGTTCATTGAGTAGAAGCATCTTAATTTACATAAGCATATCACAATTATTATTTATTTATTTGGGTTGTTATTTTGCCTTTATAATTATACATAATAGCTCAATGCGTTTGTGTTATAATTTGCCCCCAAATTTCTATTATTCCCTAAGAAAACAAAATTCCTGAAAAAACATTCAAATACATTTTATTTTTTAAAATGAATGCCAGATTGCTTTTCAATTATTGGAAAAGCAATCATACTAGCAACATACTAGAATCTCCACTTGACTCTTTACCAACTTTGAGCACTCACCGTATAGATTTCTTTTGCTAGCTTAAGAGACTTTAAACAATCATTGTTATACTGAAACCTCAAACAATGTTCTGCCAGCATAGTTGTTTTCAATAAATAAGATGGTCCTTTCCAAATTCTTGAGGTAGAAAAATTAATCAGCAGACTCCACAGGTCAAAGAATTAAATATACACCTTTACCCCTCTCCTTTCAGTTTCAACATGTTATCAAGAAATGTAATCATTATTTAAGAAGAGAATTCAGAAGTGCATAGATTAATTATAGATGTATGGAAAGAAACCATGTTCAACACATTGGTTTTTGGTGCAGAGAAAAGCATATATCCCAAATCAGCTCTCACTCATTATTATGAGAAATGGCTGTAGGCTAATAATTTGTTAAAATCTATTACAGTCAACCTGAGAGACATGAATAATTGTTTTTATTTTCATAAAACCTTATTCTGAAACATAGAATTTCATTGTCATTCATCAGCTTTGCTGAAAATTTTTGGAAAGAAAAACTGTCCACATTCTAGACATTAAAATATCACTAGCATCGCACACTGTGACCTCAGTAAAAAGCTCCAAAGAAAACTTACTGTGCTGCACTAAACAGATTTTAAAGGGAAGGAAATTAAGCTATCCTCATTAGCATTCTCCCTTTTGAAGTCTTCATCTTTAAAATAAGGAGTATATAGGCTTTCTTCTGGAGGGTCTGAATTATACAGCATCAATGCTGCTGTGTATTTAGCTTAGATAAGGCATTACTAGTACTCTATGCTTTTCTGCAGCATGTCAAATTCAAGGGCTCAGAAGTTAAATATAGTTTAATTGTCACAAGTGAAATATCATAAGGTTTTAAGTTTCAGGAGGAAGTTATCAAACAACAATATTAATCCAGTGTCTCAAAATATTCTATTTCAATTACCATGTATTTGTCGAATACCTGAGCAAGGTTTTGGTGATGTGGAGGAGACAGCACTACCTGGTAGGGTCTGTTCCCTCTAGAAGTTTCCAGTTCAGTTAGAATATAAACCATTAAAACACATTTAAAACAATTAAAGACGGAGCATATCAAAGGAGTAAGAGCACTTTCGATTTAATGTTTGATGCTTTCTTGCTATTGGACTTAATTTGATGTTTTTGTCAAAAAGAAATATGAAGTTTGAAGACTTAAGAGGAGGAGAATATCATGAAACAATGAACTGCTTTAACTTACTAAAGTTTTACCCTTTCTGTTGATTGTTTCCAAAGTGAGCTGGATGGCTAAAAATTAAACAAATGTTTTTAAGTAAGTGATAGTGCACCTGTTCATCCTCTGAAGGTGACCTTCTATGAAGAAAATGAGAAGAATCAACAAAAAAAAAGCCACCAATTCAGAGGAGTACCAAATTGGCTCAGTTTTGTAGTTGCATAAAACCCAAGAGGAATCCTAATGCTAAACAGCAGAGAATTTAAAAACCGGCGCATGTCCCTAAGTGAGTGATCTGAATGTGAATATACAAAGAAAAAAATATAAAAATCTTTCCACTTCTTAAACATAGAAACAGTGACAAATGGCTCTTGGGAAACTGCCATTCAGGAAGAACCTTTACCAAGGAAGCCTAGACAGAAGGGTCTCTATCTTGATCACTTTTCTGTCACAAAGAAAAAGAATACATGCTCCGAAGCACAGAAAAATTCAGACGTTTGGCATTTCCAAAAAGAAATAAACTTTCAAGGTCTAAGTAACTGTATGGATCTCAATAAAGAACTCAGTAGTTCTGCTTATCTGAAAAGCAGATGGTGCAGCAAAGCAAAAGAAAAAGAACTTTTCTGAAAATTTTCTCTTTCCAAAATGCTAAGTGGATTCTTCATCCCTTATATTCATGTAGTTTTTTATTTTATTTTATTTTATTTGGATAATTACACAAAATTCGGTGTTTTCCAAAATGGCAATTAAATACAGATTGAGCTGAGAAATATGCACACTTATACACTCCTCTGTGTACTCCTTGCTATTACAGCTCATCAGATAGCCTCATGTGTATGAGGCAATAAGACGCAGCCAGAAGTGGTGGCTCAGCTGCATTACTCAGAACAGCAAGTCATCTACTTGGAAAGGGCTATTGTCAAGTGGCACCCCAGGATGACACCCACATCCAACAAACATTATCAAGCCATCAGTGTCATACTGCCACATTGTGTAGGAAGCACAATAGCAGGCATATGGGCCCTGCATTTTAAGAGACTCTAGTGTAGTTATGACAACAAAATGTATACATGAAAACAAGAGTGCTGAGCTACCAGGCATTGCACTAAGTACTGTTCTGTGTTAATCCATTCTGCACCTCCAACAGCAAAGGAACATTACTGTCCTCTCCATTAACTTCCTACAGCAATTAAACAAAACCCAAACTCCTTACTACTGCGTACAATCCCCCCTTGAGCAGCCTCACCGCCACCTATGTGACCACAACGCTTGCACACTGGCCCTTTTCTGTTCTGTAATAAGCTGAGTTATCCAGAACCCAAGCCAAGACAGTTTCTCCTCAGGTCTTTGCAGGTGGCATACATTATGCGACTCACACATCATTCAGTAAAGCATCCTCTTTCTCACAGACCTTCCGTGACCATTCTGTCTGATGTGGAATTTTCCTGCATTCTGCATCATACGGTAATATTTATAAAATAATTGAACACTTGCTTTCATCTTTTGATTTGTTTTTCTTATCTGTCTCCCTTACACTCTTTGTGCCTGGCTCACTACTATGCACACTTGGAATATAGTGGGCATTCAACAAATATTTTCAACTAAATTAGTGAATCCTCACTTTGCAGATTAATTAACAGGGACCCAAAGTTATAAAAGCTAGTAAGTAGCAATCAAAACTTGAAGTTAAATCCAGGGAGTTCCAAAGTGTATTTTTCCCCATCTCTAAATATCAGAGTCATATAACCACACAAAAGAGTGTTTAAGTAAACACACAATAAATGGAATAAATATCAAATATTTATAGAGAAATAACTCTACACTGGCTTTTTCAGGCACAGCTTTTAGGAAGGAGGTGGACTCAAACTGAGCTGCCTCATGGTTGGTTAAAAGAAGAAACTTGCTGAACACAAAAAATGGCTAAGTGGCTTGTTGTCTCTAGAATGATAGTGAAGCTGTACTGGTGAAGCTGATCAAAGTACGCAGAATTTTGAATCATTATACACAAATTTCAGCATGCTGTTCATCACCTAGGTGATTTTGCAATCACATAACTCCTCTGATTCTCAATTTCCATATCTGTAAAGTTTATTCTACCTATTTCACAATGACAATGTGAAGCCTAATGGATATATTCATATGTATATGAATATGTGTATACATATATATGTATATATACTAAAATATATATGAAAGCACTTTGGAAAACGTAAATCTCTTTGAAAGTCAAAGACATCTTCAACCAAAAATGCACGAAATGATTAGAACTAGATAGCAGAAAAACTAGATAGCAGAGTGAACAATTTCATAAGTGAGAAACTTATGATTAATAGCCAACAACTAGAAAGACACGAGAAAGACTGATAGAGATAAGCATCCCCACAGGTTATTAAATGGTCACTCAAATCACCTGAAGTCTTCATTTGAAAATGAGGTCCTCAGATGAGAAGGATGGCAAAGGTGCTTCCTAAATTTTACAGATAGACCTGAAGTATCCATTCTCAAAGCCTCGGTCACATGCACAAACATACTGTTCTGTGACACAAATGAAATTGAGAGGTGATTAAAGGAGGCAGAAATCAACAACACACCACAGAGAGGGAGAGGGACTGTGTAAGTTCCCAGAAGAGCTCAGAATTTCTGAGCCAACTGCAATTCCATGACAGGCTCCCAAGCAGGGAGGCCCAGGAAGAACAGACACCTTAGGCCAGAACAAACCATAGCACCTGGGAAGGCTCTAGGGGGTCTCAGCACAGCCAGGCCCTGGGGCTGTTTTAATGCCTGGAAGCACTGAATACAGGTAAGTAAGTGGATATTAAAAGCCAGGAAAAAAATGCTTACAGCACAGAAACAGCAGCAAATCATGGGTTTAAGCAAGCATACTATGCCTTTTTTCACTAAGCATATATGTGTTTTGTCTGAATGTTTCTACTTAGTCTATACATTACTCCCTTAACATATTTCCACATTTTGTCTTATATCAAATAGTAACTCTATTTACATAAATATTCATAGAAACAACATTCAAGAAGGTATCAAAAAGCTTTTTAACCTCTGAAGAAGAGTAACAGAGGTGTGATAGAACGCCATCCTCCTGATGACAGGCACACAGCACTGCAGGAACAGTGTCAGGGGAAACCTTGCAATTCAGCCTCCTGGAGTGAAGGCGCAACAGAGGACCACAGAGGCCAGAAAAGAAGGAGGCACATATGGTCACATTTTCCCATGCTGCCCGGAGGTCAAAAAGCAAGTGAGCTACCCTTGGAAACATAGACCCAATAAAGCGGCAAGAGAGGAAGCATTTGTCATTTCTCCTCCAACTAATAATTACTGAAAATTTGCTCTGTGATATCACCAGGCTAGGTAGGTACATTGAGGAGCACAAAAGTGACCCAACCTCATGATCTGCCTTCAAGGCATCTCCAGTGTTATAAAGGTGTTTGTTCTTCTCTATATAAGGAAGGATACCACAGGGTCAACTAGATCCGAGTGAGTTGAGAATTACAAAGGATGAAAGCGGCTCTGTGAAGTGAAAAACTAAAAGATTCCATTAACAATCTTTCCCTGGGAAGGTTGATGGCTATAAAGATCTGCAGGCTGCCTAAATGCAGAGCTTCCTCATTTGAGGGAGGCAGCCCTGACGACACAGAATCAGTGGTTAAAAAAAAAAAAAATCCTCACAAGAACTAGATTGGTAAGTTTTGCTCTGCTTTATATGGTATGTCACAGGGGACACTCTTGTAAAGAGGGTAATTTTCCTATAAGAAGAATAAGGGCAGACTATGAATAAACTCCCTGAAGACTAAGATTTGGATGAGAAGTTCAACCCAGGTTGCCACCTCAGGAGCCAGGCTTTCACTTCCTCTGGCCTTCGGTGAGGACAAAAGCCCTCCTCATCCACAATAACATCGAAGGGTCTGTAACAGACACCACAGCTGCGCTCGTCTTGTAATGGAAGCTGACAAGATTGTGCAGCTGACCTTCTGTCTCAGAACTTAGACTTGCATCATGCATTGTATGTAAAGAGAACTCCCATTAATCAAGTCACTTTCCAATGACATTCTGCAAAAGACACGAGTCCTCTGTCAATAAATGTTGTCCCCCCCCCATGACAGAATGAAAATAATAGTCAGTCATGTATTCTATCTTTAAACACTATGACTTGGAAGAAAACAATTTCCAAGTGCAGAACATTTCATAGTGATACGAACCAACTCCTGTTATAAGAAAGTCCTGAAAGCCGTTTAAAATCTTTCATAGTAAAATGATTTGGCCTAGGAGACTCAAGTTGAACAATCCTAATGTGAAAACCTGAAAGCTAAATGGTTTCCCAACCTGAAGCTTATTGAGCTTCACACCAAAAAAATTCCAAAAATTCCACACTCAATCTCAGGTCACAGTCAAAATTTAGGTACACTAAAAGTATTGTGTAAAATTACATTCAGTTTACGTTTAGAGTAGACATGAAATATAAAGGAATTTCATGTTTGGACTTGGGTCCCAAACCAAAGACATCTTATTACATACATGAAAACATTCCAAGATTCCAAAATATCCAAAATCCAAATGCTTCTGGTCCAAAGCATTTTGGATAAGGGATACTCAATGTGGATTGCTCAGTGGTGCTATGGTGGAGTTATCCCCAGACTGGAGGCTTTAATTAGGCTTTCCAAAATCTTCATGACCTGGAGACTGACATTTAGTCCCCAAGGAATCAGTCCCAATCTGTCAAATAAGCAAGTTGTTCGAGTTATTTTAAAAATCTCCTGTTATTCTTAGCATTCCTTGACTCTAAAGGGAAGACATTTAGTGTGGAATGCAAAATTCTGATTTTTATAAAGTTAAATATGTCATATTTTGCTGTTTCAAAATATCACAAAATTCAAATACTGTATTATAACTAAAAGATAGTAATATACCCAAGATTCCGGTCTCTTGAAGGTAAATGGTTGGCAACAAGGGTTTGAACTGTCTGTCCATATATAAAATTTACTCATTTTGTTTTTCAAGTAGTCCCTTTTATGACTCCAAGTTTATAAGAATCTTCATTACATTTATTATTAAGTAACAAGGAGGAGCAAAGCTTTCAGAAGCCTGATTTAAAAAGGGCATTTATTTGCCACCATGAGTTTTTAACCAGTGATAACAAACAACATTTTGATTGGCTGCTCATAACTTTCTCCCGTCTCCTTGTATGCAAGGTTTATGCCTTAGCAGGATTACTAGTTTAAAGGTTACTTACTCCAAAACATCAGGCTATCTCTGTCTATTCCCCATCAATATGCAAAACAGATAACCCCCATTTCCAGATTTTATTCTTTTAATTCCACAACCCAGAAAGCTCAGGCTTTCCCCACCCACCCATCACTTCACTGAAACTACTCAGCAAAAGCCACCATGATTCTGGATTCAATCATTCAAATTGCTTATTTTCTTTATCCTACTTATTGTGAAATATAGATTATATCACAGAAAATCTCAAAAATCAGAAATGTATAGCCAAAAGTTTTATCCTCAAGGAAATACCTACTTAAAAAACTGTCACCCAAGTCAAGAAGCAGAACATTTCAAGAAGCGTGCAGATCCATGTGTACCCCCTTCGGATGAGTGCCTTTTTTCCTACAAGGACAACCACTGTCCTAAATACAGTGCCCATTTTTCTTCTACATTCTTAGCACCTGAATAGGTATCTCTAAGTACTATAAGTTTAGTTAAAGTGGTTTTTACAGTTTATCTACCTTTCTCACTGAACATCATATTGTGAGATTTAGTCTCTTCTCTTTTAAGGAACTTTATTTAGTTTGTCATTTTGCCCCAGTATATAAGGGTCTCACTGCTTTATTTTGAGGTCCTCCTTCACTGAACATCTCTGTGCCTGTTAACAGTGGTGCCTGTCTGAAGTTTCCCTTTTCTCCAACAATGTTCTCCTAATCTTCCTTCTACCGGATGGATGCTGTTTTGATGGATTTTTATTGGTCTTCCTCAACACTCCCCATTAAAGTATTGTCTCCTTTGATATCCTTCTTTATCTCTTCATCTCATATATTTCACTAGGTACAGTTTCCTCTTTGGCTCTAACCCCAAACTACTTTATAGGGCATTTTTTTTATTACTTCCTGTGTTTTTTTTTTCCCACCCTCACCCGACCTGGACTCTTCCCTTCTCTCCAGAGGGCTTATATAGCTGCCAAACAAAGATACCCCCTAACCATGCCATTTCCTTTTGCCTTTTTATGTCCTTCTCCCTTCATCTGGAATTCTCTTTTCTGCCTTTATCCTTAATTTCCAGAACAAATGTTTCCTCCTGTGAAATCTTCAGGGACATCTGGGCAATTTCCATCGCTCCCTCATCTGTATGCCCTAAGCTCAGTGTGCAGTCCTCTGCTGTAGCACTTATGATTTGCTTCGTGAACATTCATTTGGGTCTATCTCCCTCAGCTGAGAACAGGAAACTGTTCCTTAATCATCTTTGCATCTCTGAGAGTGCTTGATGTATAAATGTTGCCAAAATGAATGAATCTGTTTACTTGGTAACCTTTGTGAGTTTCCTATGGAGGGAAAAGCCTCCTAGCATTCTCACTCAGGCGAGGCCCCTCTGGCAAAGCTGCATCAAACTTTTACATGGTGGGTGTTGCAGGTTGGCTCCCTTGGAAGCAGACTCTGAGACGGAGATTAGCATACAGGATGTTTACTGCAGAAAGCTGTTGGAATCAACACTTGTGGAAGGAAACTGAAAGAAAGAAAAATAAACCATATTGGGCAGAGGAAATGTCAAGCTCCAGGATAGAATGTGCCCAGGTGGGCTGAAGAAGGCGGATCTTCTTATATCCTCCACCTGCAACAGAATGGGGCATGACCTCTGTGGCCTGGGCAATCCCTGAAGGCCTCTGCCATCCAAGTGACTGCCAGAAGCATCATAGTGTCTACCCACTACAGCAAAAGGCACTGTTAAAAAGAATTTCATAACCCAATCTCCTAAGCTCTATCTAACACGTGAGGGTTTCTAGTGGCTAACTGGACCTATACCCTGATGGGGGAAATAGCACTTATTCATCTCACCATGTTTGATATAAAAGTTTCTGTTCTCACTTTCCAAATTTTTTTTTCCCCTCTGACCTGATGCCTGTACTCCGAAAGGACAGACACTACAGGACCTTACAGAAGCTGCACAGAGAAAGACATCTACAGTGAGAATTTAATAGGACTTTGTTTGGAAAGCCTGAGGTCACAGAGAACTCGATATTTTCAATATTTTGTTGTTCAATGGTTCATTTTATTTTATTTTATTCCTGTACTGGGGATTAAATCCACATGCATACTAGGCAAATACTTTACCATTGAGCTACTTCCCCACCCCAGTTTTCATTTTAATTAAGTTCGCAGTATATATTCCCAGCCACATTTATGTGCATATTGTAAAGAAAAGTTTGAAAATTTTGACTAGATTCCAAAACATTTGAATATCACTTTCTTCTAAAGTTTTTTCTTCCATTGTTTTATACACCTCAAAGTATGTTTTAAAAAATCAGGAAATGAGTACATACATAATTCTTTCTTGGGATATCTCAAAATGTATGGTGTCAACTAGAACAATTTTTTAACATTAAAAAAAAAGTTACTCTTCCCAGAAAACTTATAACATGCAGCTGTTTTATTCCTTCAATAATAATTCATCAAGTGACCAATATATCCAGAATTTAGGTTTATTAAAAAGGATAGCACCACGGATGTGGCAGTAGAGACCAGAATGCAAAACATGTAGAAGAGATTTCTAAGGCTGGCATGAACTGTTTCAGAGTTCTGCAGCTATCAGGTTTATGGAATGAGCAAATGGATGGAGGGTAGTATTTTTTTAATAATTATTTTTTGTAGTTGTCAATACCTTTCTTTTTTTTCTTTATTTATTTTTATGTGGTGCTGAGGATCAAACCCAGGACTTTGCACGTGCTAGACAAGCACTTTACTGCTGAGCCACAACCCCAGCCCCTGGAAGTTAGTATTTTAAGCAGGGTAAAAGTCACAGGAGGAAAGTTAGGTAGAAAATCTCCATCAAATTTAATGGTTTTTCAAAAGGAAATTGGTAGATCCATAAAGTGCAAACTAATTAGATATCTGGTAACTTGGAATTATCAATAATGAAGTTTTTTAAGAATTTTGAGAGGTATTAGTTTTAAAACATAGTTTTATAATATTTGTATTATATTGGGTTTAATAATATTGGTATCCTATAAGCTAATTTTAATAAGTGCAAAATAAAGTTGTTAATATGAAAAAAAATACACAGGAGGAGGATCAGGGTTGAGAAGAAAACATTATGACCTCAGTTTTGTAAACATTGAATTGACATGTCTAGACTCTATCCAAAGAGGATACACAATGGCTTCAGATATGTCAGTTTGCTGAGAGCTGGGTGAGGAGCATAAATTTGGCAGATTTTAATTTATAGACTCATTCATTCATTTATCAACAGGTATGAGCCTGGTGCGAGGCTAAGTGCCTGACAGTTTATAATGTGGTAAGAGAAGAGATCACACAAGGAGAGATGGGAAGAGTGAGTAGAGGACCAATATCACAGGACCCTGGGGAGGGGCTAGGTTAAGGATGCAGGCAGTGGAAGACAAACCCAAGAAGAACACTAAGGTGGAGTTTGAAAGAGCAGGAGGAGAACTAGAGAAGAGTAAGAGTCCAGAATTTAAGGAAAAGACAGACATCAGACAGAGTTCAGACTATTCATTAGTCAGATTTTCTTAGAGAACTTACAAATCATGACCTTGGACAATGAATTGCACCTCTTCATCTGTGGTGATAATAATATCTGTTTTGTAAAAGTACAAGATATCAGATACTGCTCCATAAAAGATTCTCACTTAGTTACTATTAATTTTATCACTGATATTATTGTTGTTATGATTTTTATGCCTATTATTAATACTGTCACCATTTCAACAATGTTTTATAATCCAGAAAAGTTAACATAAGGACATTGAAAAATGACCAACTATAGCTTTAATCATCAGGAGTTCCTCTGGCAGAGCAGATGCAGTAAGTAGGATGACATAAAAAAAAAAAAAAGATTACAGCAGATTAAGCGATTGAGAAGTGTGAAGGAGGAGACATAAATGTACACTATCATGCCCTAATTGTCATCCATCAAAGGAAAGAGAAGGAGAGATGATAGGGAACTACTAGAAATTTTTTTTTTAAAAGAGAGAGTGAGAGAGAGGGGGACAGAGAGAGAGAGAATTTTAATATTTATTTATGTTTTCTTAGTTCTCGGTGGACACAACATCTTTGTTGGTATGTGGTGCTGAGGATCGAACCCGGGCCGCACACACGCCAGGCGAGTGCGCTACTGCTTGAGCCACATCCCCAGCCCACTACTAGAAATTTTTAAAAAATGGGTACAAATTGTGTTCATATAACAAGAGGAATTTCTCAGTGTAAAAAAAGATAATGAGTACAGAGGTCAGAGAGAAGAAATAAACAGCAAGGTCCTGAAAAATTTATATGGGCTATAATCAAAAGCAAACGTAGATTTATAATAGCATTAAAAAGTAGCAAGTCTCTCAGAAAAAGTCTAACGTATATAAGAATACTACAAGAAAATTGTGAAATATTACTGAATTCATTATAGAAAACCTCAAAAAGCTGAAATATATGCCAACTCATAGATTAGAAAACTCATGAGTATAAATATTTCTCCTGAAATGAAGTATAATCCTATGTTATCAACAGATTGTTTTAGCGCGCGCGTATGTATATGTGTAAGTCAACAAGTGATTTTAAATTTACTTGTACAATGAATAGCCAAGAATAACCAAGACATACTTGAAGGATAAAACTAAGGCAAGATGGACTTTCACAGATAAAGAGACCTATACAAAGTACAGTTATCAAAATGGTGAACTTCTATTTCAGAGATAGACATTTAAACCAAAGCAATATAACTGAAATCTAGAAATAACATACACAAGAGGATACTCGATTTTTAACAAATTAAAAACCAATCATTTAATTACTCCAGAGCAATAAAAAAAGAATACTTTTCAATCATTGAGGTTGTACTAATGTGTATCCATGCATAAAAATCACCTCAGGTGAATTAAAAACCTAAGTGCAAAGGCAAATTCTTAAAATGCAATCTATACACGTGGGAAAATGAGAATTCATACCCCATTTGAATCAAATATATGATAAGTCAAGATCATTGTATTGTCATGAGCAACTAATAAAAAAATTTTAGAATATAAGTGAACAGAATCATAATCTTGGACTGGAGCCTTTAATGGGGCAATAAAGGAAGAAGAGAACTTTGACTATGTGAAAATTAAGTACGTATGCTTATCATAAGGCTCTATGAAAAAGTTTACAAGACAACCACAAAGTGGAAGAAGATATTTGTAACCAATACTGAATCTCAATGAACACAGCAAACTCATTGAAAAACATGAATATGATTTTTATGCCTATTACATACATAATAGCCAATAGAAAAATAGACAACTTGAAAAAAAGATTTACAATGAAAATCTAAATCACCAGTACACTCAGGGAAAAGAAAACAAAAGATTCTCAACCTCACTGTTAATAAAATAAATGAAAATTTAAACAACAGTGAGTTAAGAGTAGACATCTTTTAAAATCAGATAAAAATGTGAAAGTCCAATATACCAAGTGTTGGCCAGGATTTACAGCATCAGGATTTATCATACACTACTAGTGGACATATAAATTTATACACATGCCTTTAGAAATCTGTTTTGTGTATTGTAGTGTAGTTGAGACACATATATCCTTTGACCCAGTAATTCCATATATATCACCCTCAAGGAAATGCATGCATAAGACACATTGTTGATAATAGCCCCAAATTAGAAACTATCCAAATTTCCATACCCATAGAATGGATAAATAAACTGTGGAGTATTTTAATGGACACATTCATTAAAAATGAATGTACAAACTAAAATCACATGTAACAACATGAATGAATCATGTTGTTATCAACTTAAAGCTAGGGGTAAAAAGCAGTATGATTTCATTCTATAAAGTTCAAAAATAGGAGAATCAATTTTTGTTTTAAGGAGGCATACTTGGGTGGCAAAATAAAAAGACAAGCAAAAGCCATATTTTCACTATACAAGTCAGGATAGTATAAGCACTAGAGAAAAGAAATGAATTTGCTCCTGGCAGGCACACTCAGGGAGATACTCTGCCTGGCTAGTTTTCTCTCCTTCTGTCTTCAGTAGCTATTCCAAATCTTCTATATAAAATGCTCTGTTTCTTGATCTGCATAGTTTGTACATAGGTATTCGCTTCATAGTTATTTGTAAAAATGTTCATTTGTGTACTTTTCTGGGTGCAAGTTTTATTTCTCAATGAAAAATGTAGAAGAAAATATTAGTAAAATTAATTTCAGGTTATAGTGGGGAATAGCACTTTCTTAATAACTGGATTAATAACATTGTGAAAAATTGCTATAATCCATACAACATGCTTTACTGTATACCAAACATAAAAATATACATGACAATTATAAGATTAAAGTATCTATAAACTAGGGCCTCATGAGAAAAGAGAACTTCTATTGAATTATTTATTTTTTTCTTTCAATTCAAAACCATTTTAAGAAAGATTTTCTACCTAAAGCTATTTGTGATTACTAGCACAGTTTGTGTGTATATGTGTATGTGTGTGTGTGTGTGTGTTAGATTTTCCACATTAGAATAACAATGTCAATATATTTTTCAGATGGATAAACAGCTTTACCAAGGTTTATGATTACATATTATCCTATTAAATTAGTAGTTTGATCCATATATTCTAAAATTTAGCATTCCAATATATTTAGAATGATAATGTCTTAAATATTTCATTTTCTTTCCCTGTTATTTAGTACCTAATTTTAAGCATAGCATTGGAGTTTGGTACTCAAATCAACTGAATTAACCATGCTGATTCATCAAAGAATTACTAGTTTTAAGACTTAGGACAATATTTTATTTTTCTAAATGGTATCACTTCCATAAATATTCATGCAGCTTCTGCCTGGTGAAAAGCATTCTATTAGACAGAGAGTTGAGTGGTGTTAAAAAGGAGAATAATGTGTGGCCAATAAGGAAATCACTCAAATTTAGTTCAATAGATCGATCAATAGAAAATAAACTATTCATAAAACAAAGTTGATGTAAGCACTAAATAGAAGAATATTTAATTTAGACTGAATAAATCAAAACAGATTGTCATTTGAAGGAGACTGACAGATAATCCAGTTTTGGCCCTGAACTAATTCCTTGGGCACTTCAGAGTAAGGACAATGCAGCATCAGAGGATAAGCTCTAGATACCCTCAAGGACTGTAATGAAGATTGATCTAGTGGAAGCTTTCATTTTGTGGATTGTGAAGGAAGAAGATACTGGATACACAATGTGGAGACTGTCCTACAGTTTGCTGCTGCTAACACAGAGTATATGAGACTGGGTGATTTATAAGGAACGGGGATGAATTTGTCTCCTGGTTCTGGAAGCTGGGAAGTGCAAGAACATGACACCCACTGCTAGTAAAGGCCTTCATGCTACCTCATCCCATAGCAGAAGGCAGAAGGGCAAGAGAGGGCAAGAGCAAGGGAACAAGAGAAAGCTGAACTAATTTTATGACAACCCACTCTTACAATAGATAACCCCTCTCCATTCATCCATGATGGCAGAGTCCGCATGACCTGATTATCATTTATTATTATGCTCCACCTCCAAAAACATTTCATGAGGGTCTAAGTTCCCAGCTCATGAACTTCAATGGAAATGGACAAACTGCAGCAGAACCCATTTAAAGAACACATACACAGCTTCAGCTGTTATAAAATAAGTAGGTTAAACTGACTCTGACATAAAACAGAATAATATCACCCATCATACAGTTTTCCGCACATATTCCAGAATTATGAGCCTTTCTGAAATTCTATTTAACAAATTTTCCTCACCCACACTTATTTGTTATTTTAGGTACTTCCTATCCGGTACTAGCAAACACCTATCCTACATCGTCATGTATTTGTTCTACTCACAGAATTAAAACTGTTTTCTATTAAAATTTTTTGAATCATCAGAAATCAGTTAATTTAGTCAGAACATGAATTTACAATGAGGCAATATTTTAAAATGCAAATATAAAGTTTACAGAGGAGGCATATATGAGGATGTGGAAAAGAATAAAATAAGAATTTACTTTGGAAATTCCCATTTAGCAAAACTATACCTAACTTTATCATATTATGCCATAGATTTTCTATATTTTAATTCCTGAACAAAGTTTAAGTATGTGCAATATCAACTTTTTGGAATATGTTATCTACAGGCAGAACTACATGTTAACTCATTTATTTTCCTAATTTACTATTGTCAGTTATATAATTTAACATAAATTTTATTCCTTGGAATTAAGTTTTTTTTAAAGTAACCAACAATCTGTGAGTAAAAAGTAAATTCACAGGGTGTTTTCAGACCAAATATCATCTGTTTCCTATACTAAACTCAAATGCATTTCATCGAATAACTAATTAATGTTGTAATAAATTATCCTTTTTGGAGAATCAAAACTATTCCATAGTTAAAAATTATATCATTGACTTTATTACTCAAGCATGCTTCTATAATCAATTTCTGCTTACATTATTCCCTAATCAGTTAGCAAAAGACAAAGAGTTGTCTGGGTGGTCAGGGCTGAGGTGCAGTTAGGTAAACAACTAAGGAATTAAGAAGGCAGAATTGTTTGCGTTTACAATTAAATTTATGTCATTCCTGTTGTATTTCAAAATCAAAATGCTTCTGTTGTGGCATGCACTATTTCCACACCTGTAAAAGATGTGCAATAAGTAGCCTCCTGGGTCCTTTAAGCCAGCCAGTCACTAGGAAAACACCCTCCCTCCTGTATAGATGCTAACTACAACAAAGAGATGTGACCTCTAGCAAGTCCCTTCCTCTCTTGAAGTTCGATCTGCAGATTGAGCTAGTCTCCATATCCTCTCCTCTGAATCCATCCATGAACAGAAATAAAAGAACGGTGATAAAAAAAAAATGGGGACAGGGACAGTATCACAGATATGTGCAGGTGTCCAACATTATTATGTTGCAGACATTAAACATGTGCAGTTTTTGTATACCAATTAAGTCTCAATAAATCCACTTAAAAAAAAAAAAAGAAGTATGTGAAGAAAAGTTCACCAAGGCAAGCAGACTTTGGAAAACTCTAGGCTTTAGATTGGCTTAAATGCGAGACAATGTTCAGCCTAATTAAGTTCAAGAGGGTTTAGCTGGACTAAACTTAGACTCAGATGGCAAATCTGAGTCTTGTGGTCAGACTATTTCCAGAGACAAGAAAAAGATAGTCACATGTGAAGCTGTCTGTAACAGTGGGCTGCCTCTGGAGGATATGAGGTCGCTAGTGTTGGAGGTGTTTGAGCAAATCTTGGAAGGGATGGTGTAGAGAAATTGAGAAGCTTGAAGTCAATCTTCTTTCAGCCTTAGAGTATAAAATGCCATCATAAGCTGCTAGGCCAAAATCCAGGGTCTTTTCCTCTCATCAATCTCATGGTAGAATTGCACATCATCATCCAATACAGTTATCATTCCCTACCCTGGGCCAGGCAGTAGGCAAGTCCTATCACACACACAAAGATGATTCAGAAACTATACCTTACTGCTGAAGGACAGAACAGGAACATGATAGCTACCAAGCAAGTAGTGATATGTGACACTATTTAAGAGCAGACCCAATATGAAGAACATTTTGGGCATGGAGAGATACTTCCAGTTTTACAAAGCAAGCATACAGCACTGATAATGAGTATGTGAAGAACAGGAAGTTGGAATAGCAGCTGAAGGATGACAAGAGGCATAAGAGAGAAAAATATGACTTAGAAAACCCTTTTATCCTCTGTGTTCACATGCCTAATGATTAACTAGCCTAGGATGCCATAATAATGAACACAGATACCTTGACAACTCTGCCTTAAAATGCCATATTCCCACTTTCTTGACTCAAGCTAATTAGGCAAGAGTCAGTGGGGCACACCGTGCCACCAGGAAAAGTTGGACCAAATGGGCCTTCACATTGTATTTGGAATCAGAATCACATTTTGGTTATCTCTGGACAAGGCCAAATAAATTCAGATATCACATACAATGTGAATGGCATGATTGAGTTTTGTAAAGCTGTTATAGGGATAGATGAGACTTTTGTTCTATGAACATTGGCCTGAAACTTTTTGATTCTAGTGATATATACACATTCGTAATAGTGCTGACCTCCATACATCCCCATCCTCTTAATCATTTATTACACAATATACTGCCACCTGAACATCCAAATTCAGAAGTAGCTTTTAATTTTCATTACCCATGAAGCTTTACCATTGGCTCTTTGAAGAATTGTCTCCTGACAGCTCAAATGTAATTTCAGCTTTTTTTGCTACATAATCACTACCTTTGGTTCCCTCTTAAAACTAGTGCATGATTCTTGCCACATCTTCTGAGATTTGAGAGTTCAGTCAGGAGTCCACAGTATATTCACAATGACATATCTCAATGAGTATTGATTCTTCTATTCCAGTGCAAATAACTATAGTCTGAAAAGAAGTCTACAAGTCTTTGCCATGCTTGAGTACATGCCATTTAGAATAATCTTTTTTCCGTATTTGACATCACATCATTTACAACCAAATGATTAATTATGCATATACAGGATAAGCTTAGTATCTTGTTTAAAATTCAGACCTCCTGGTGTTACCAAACTTATGAAATGATTAATGTAGTATAGAAAATTTAGTAATATGTCACCAGCAGTCATGCAAAGATATTGTGATTGATTCCAGCAGCTTATAGCATAGAAATGCTAATTATATACAAGTCTGACAGAAAAGACAGAATCATAAAGGCTTGAGTCTATTTTAATGTAGTAACAGCTAGAAAAGGCTATGTCTCTGACCTGGAATGCTGGCTTCTTACCACTGAAGGAAGCAGATTCTCTGCATCAGAAAAAGGACAGTGGCCACACATTTGTTGCGCCCAGTACTCTTGCTTCCCCAATAGGTAGGTGCTGCATCTGGATGCTTTTCACTGACTCCTGTTTGTAAAGACCTGGTGCTTTTGTGTTAATAGATTGCTATTTTCTGCTAAAGACTTTTTCTGTCCCTGGCTTTATCTGTATGGATCCAAGAAAGAACTATATCCAAGGAAAGCATGCGGCCAATAAATATCAGAAAAGTTTGAGGGTTTTATTTATTTGTTTGCTGGCTTGCTTGCTTTGCTTTGCTTTTTGTGAGCACTATCAACAGAAGAAAATATTTATATTCTAGGTCCCTGAACAAAATTTTGCAGAATTTTACTTCTCTTCTGGCTCATTTTTATCTTATATGTTAGGAGGCCTGTTATAATATGAACACTGACAATTTTTAAGAGTTTTAATATTTACTCTCTTATTACCCTATAAATAAGAGAGTAAGGATAAAATTGACACTACCAATAAGAGGATATTGACCTAATTCCAACAGAAACGAAAGTTCTAGGAAAGGAGATAGAGAAAGCTGAATATCTAAGCAAAATAAAGACCGATGCATTTAGAATTTCTCGGGAGATACGGGCAAAGGAGTGGGAACAAGAATAAAAAAATGAGGAGCTCAGAGAAGAATGAAAAACATAACACATGAGCCATGAGCCTGTGACTAAGATAGAAAACCTCCGTGAAGGCTAGGACTCTGGAGAACAGGAATGTGGAATAAGGCTTGTTTTTACTGAGCTATGCATCAAGGGACTCTTCCCCTTGACTTTCAAATCACCCATAAAACCTAGAAATGTGAACCAAGAACTGTTTTCAGAGCCACGTCTGAATTGACCACGTGCCCAACCAAGACAGCTCATACAACCAGTGGTGGCAATCAGAGAAGGATGTCAGAGCATAAAGCCCTGAAAGCCAACAGAAATCTTCCAAAGACATGAAGCTGCTGGGTTCAAGGCAATCTGCCTAGACATTGAGTGGCAGTGAGCCTTTCCTACCTGACATTTCCAACTACATCTAATTATTTTTGTTCCTAATGTTCACTGGTATGAGAATAAACTGAAGCAGTATACATGGGCTCTGCATCAGAAGACATTCCAAATTAGAAACAAGAGACATATGCCCCAAGACTCAGAAAATAGAAAATAACACCTAAGATGAATAATGTGATGGGAAATCCTACTCCTAGTCTTCCCACATTTATTCCCCAACCAAAATTTAAGATTTTATTCTGATCTCAGGGAAGGAGAAGGATGGTGTTACTAGAAATGTTTCATCCCCTATCTCAACTCTACAAATTTTCCCTCCTCTGGGAGACAGGAAAATAAGCCCACTTGGCAAAATTGGTAAGGGTTGGTATAAAGTAATGAGTGCCTGGAAAAAGTGAAAAAGGGTTGATATTTTGGACTATGTGCTACCCACCCCCCCAACAACAACAAAAATTGTGTTGAAATCTGAATCCCCAACAGGATGTCATCAGGAGCTGAGGCCTCTGTGAAGCGATCAGGTTTAGATGAGGTCCTGAGAATGCAGTTCTTACGATGGGATTAGTGCCCTTATCAGAAGAAAAAGAGAATAGAGCTCCCTCTTTGGGCCTTTGGCCCATGGGAGAGCACAGGGAGAAGGCAGCTGTCTACAATTCAGGAAATGAGTTTGATGGGGTCCTGAACTTTCCAACCTCATGGTAGGAGGGGTGCTTGCCTTCCCCCCCATCTCTCACATTTCCATAGAGCAAAGGGAGCTCTACTTCTTAGCTGGGTACTCTCTTCCCTCTCACCTACACTTGCCCCAGGAGGAAAAACTTCTCTCATCATGACAAAAAGAAAAAAAGAACCAAGACAAATAGTTTATCTACTTTCTCTTTATTAGAATGCCAAGTCTTCAGGATGTATACCTTCCATCCATTACCAGGAAGGTTCTGCTTTTATATAAAACCTGTTGTTTTATATAATTCATGTTTACCTTCCATCCATTAGGGAAGTTTCTGTTTTTATATAAAATCTGCTGTGAACAGATGAGTTCAATTCCCAGGTTCAGGAAGCATCAAAGAATGACAGTGTGCAACTCGCTACAGGTCAAACAAAATGATCTAAGATACCGTTAACAATAAAAATACCATTTCCCCCCATCATCTGTATGGATTGCTATATTTACTTTTTTTCCCCCCAAACTCAGGAGGAGTTTTCTCCTGAGAAACATTCTTTTTTTCTCCAGTAAAAGAATGTTATTGATTGCGGTCTCTTCATCCCTAAATTTCCAGTTCTTGGCCCAGAAATGTAAGCCATGTGTAGAAAAGACAGACATGTCTTTACACTAAGAAACAGAAGGAGCTGGAAGCCTTAGGCTACATAGGCCACTTGGGTTTGGACCTCATTGATTTTCTGTGGCTTTTATTTTCAGTTGGTGTCTGGATTTAATTTCTGAGAAAATGTGAAGCTTAGTAATCATGGCCTGTGTGGTTCTCTGTGGTTGAACTTGACCTGACTGATGCTGGTACAGCTATGGTTCAAAGCAGGTCAATGAGACAGCAATTACATTACAGGTTAGACAGTCTCTTTTTGTATAATAAAATGGGTAGAGTTTTAGTATAAAGTCAATTCAGACCCTCGTGGGTGGATCAAGGTTGGCCTATTCCATTGTACTTCTCAGTCAGATATGTAGGCTGGGTCTTTACACTGTCAAAGCAGCTAAGTTACAGGTCAGAGTTCTTCAAAAAGTGGGTCTCATGCTAGGCATAGATAAGCAATACTAAATAAATTTCCCCAAATTGCATTCGTCAGCCTGTTTCTTTGACACAAAACAAGAGTTAAAAACAAAATTATAAAGAAACTAGCCCATTAGCTTCACCCAGTCTGTTGACTAGGTTTTCAGAGTCCCCTACAAAACTCCTGACCTCAAAGAAGCTGTAACTTCCTACTGAAATAACCAAGAAACCTGACTTAGGATTTCAGAAATTTACTATATCCTCACGCAGAGAAGGGAAATGGATCCTGTGAACAAAAACTACAAAGGAGCAGGGCCTCTTGAGTGAGGAGAAATAAATAAAGCACAGATGAAATGCCTGCACAAGCCAAGATGGAAAGGAGGAACCCTGTTTACTGAGGAAGCCAAAGAGGGGCTGCACTGGTTTCATGCACTCAGCCTTTTTGGAAGCGAAAGGGCGATAAACAAAAATCTTCAGTTTGTTCAAATGTGGAGGAGGAAAGTTTTCCTTAAGTGGAATATTGAGACCACAGAGTATAGGCTAGACAGGTATCAAAGAAGAAATGAGATCTTGAAGGCGAGGATAGGAAGAAATGATATAAAATGATGAATCTGGACCTAACTTGTCATCAAGAGGGGGCTTGAAGAAGAAGAGGAATTTTAACATTTATTGAATCAGGGAGTATAATAAGCCCATAGAAATCTAACAAAGCAAAAGAGTCACAATCTCAGAGAGCATTTTGGAAGGCTTTCCAGACAGAGCTATGATTTAGGAAACTACTGAGAAGAACATTCTTTTAACTCTTTTAAGATATATGTAGAGAGTACAGTGTAAAAATAATTGGGGAAACACCCTCAAAAATATGAACGATCTCTAGTGTTTACAAGAAATTAGAGCAGTTTTAAGGAAACTAGTATAACTATATTGGATATTAAATTAACCATTATGTATATGTAGCTATCATATGCCTGTTGTATGTATAATTATTATATATAACTATTACAGCTGTATCAAGTATTATATTAGCTATTTTAGCTATTTTAATTATATGTTAATCTACATTATACTATATTATACTGTATAATGTAATTATACTATATTATGACTATATATATTGCCTGTATGCCCAAGAAATGTATATAATTTGGACATTTGTCAATGACCCAGGAAAGACCACCACAAAGGGAAGGTAAACAGTATAACAACTAAGATACAGACACAATTCTAATGGGAGAGTTCATCTCAGATTTAGAAATTCAAATGGGGATAAAGGAGAAACATAATATGTTGAAAACACAAATATCTACCCTGAAAATAGAGAAAAAGGAAAGAAAACACACCTAAAAATCTTTATGAATGAAAAAAATCAAGAGACTTTATAATTTTAGGCTTTATAATTTTAGGCACACTTATTAAGTGTGCCACCCAAAGGAAAAACCTTAAAGAACAGATAAGTTAGACCTCAAGACAGAAGATGAAAAGTAGTAAGAGCAAACATTAATCTATGTATGTATCTATAGCCAGAGTACTAAATAAGGACCTCTTTCTATGCAAATCTGAGAGAAAAATGAAGTTAAAAAGTAAAAAGACAAAAAAAGGGATTGAATGATTATTCATTCAATAGATATAAAGAATGCACAATTTTTATATGTCTATGTGACATTTACAAAATTCAAATACATAATTGGACTCAATAAGATTTATACATTTTTAACGTAAAAAGTACCAGTATAACCATAATACAAGAATACTGATAAAAAATATTTTGTTCACTTGGAAATTAAAAACCATCATTCTGGACTACATGTAGATAAAAGAAAGAAAAAAGGAAAATGAAAACTTTGGCCAAAACCTACAAGGTACACCAGAATCTGTTGTACTCAAAGTAAAGTATGTTTTTGTTGTGAACAAAAAGAAAACAACATTTATTTAGAAAATAGACTAAATTAAATCAAAAGAAACTTGATGAATTAGATCAACTCAAAGCTGAAATAAATGAGAGAACATAGTGGCAGAATCAAAAACCTGTTTCTGAAAAAGAACAGTAAAATAGATAAATCTATGACAAACATGATTAAAGAAAAATGAGAGTTAAAAAATAGTCAAAGTGTCGAAAGAGACACGAAACACACCAGAGATGTGGGAGCAATTGAAACCAGTGTAAGTAAGCACTGCAAGGAGGTCTAAAGCAATAGCTGTGGAGACTTGGAGCTTTCTAACTCTTTTATCCCCTGCTAAGGTTTCTATCAGTGTTTCTTAAACACCAGTGTGTGTACAAATCACCTGGGAGCTTGTTAAAATGCAAGTTCTGATTCATTAGGTCATGGTGGTAGCTGAGATTTTGCCAGAGCTGTAATGAACTGCTGATCCTGAGATCAGGTTTTGAGTAATAAAAATTTAAGTTCCATTGGAATTATCTGTATTCACAGAAGAGTTAAAATGTTAAAATGTAGCTGTAGATTTATGTGGAACAGTCATCCTTCTCAACAGTACATTTTTAAAATTACTTCCCTGGGTCTTTCATAGTAATTAGCTTATAGTTTTTCTACCTTTTCTTGGGTTAATTCATCAATTTCTATTTTGCCAGTACAAGTTTATATATGGTTTATACACATCCTAAAGAAAAATCAAGATGAAACTTCAGTATTCCAAGTGTAAAAAGAAAATGCTTAAAATTATAAGCCTCTTGATAAGAAAAATAGAAGACCTTCGAAGCGAAACTGGGAACTCGGAAGTTATTAATGAAGATAGATTATCTGCTTTTAGCAAAAACCATGTGAACTCTTACTATGAAAAATTTCTCAGTAAACAAAGTCAACAGAAATAAATAGACTTGGGTAAAAGAAATCTGCAACAGACAAGAATGAAGGTTAATTATAATCCACTAAGACCTATTACAAAATAAAGATGCCCCCCTCAAAAAAAAAAAACCCTGCAGGGGGAGAGAAAATGAAAGATCACTTCACAGAAGAGCTAACCTCTGTGATCAGGAATCATAAAAATGTGGTAGATTCTCACTGGTAGGCACTGAAATTTAAATTAAAGTAACAATGAGATATCTTTTTATACCTTTGAGGCTGAAAAGAATTATAAGCCTCTATCAGGATCTGCTGCTATTGAGGATACAAGAGAAATTGTTCTCTCACAAGTTTGTGGGCAAAATGTGACTCATCAGAGCACTTAGAGCTTTCCCAAGACAATGTGGCACTCCCTATTGAAACTAAAAAGGACTGGGAGGGCCCTGGGCCATGGCTGGAGGCTGAATACTTGCTGAGCATGAGCAAGGCCCTGGATTCTATTCCTAGCACTAAAAATCAAAAAAAAAAGAACATATATGATCACATTCCTGGAAAACCTTCCCTGTAAAGTAAGTTATCAATATATAAAGTTTAAGGAACAAAAGTACTTACTGAGCATTGTTCCCAGTGTCATATATATTTTTAAAAAAATCTAGGGGGAAGAAAGTTATGTTAGGCTTCTATTGCAAGTAACAAGTTTAGTGATTTGAAACAACACACATATATTTTCTCATAGTTTCTGGGGCCAAGACTCATAGAGTTTAGCTGCATCTTCTGCTTAGGGACTTCAATGGTTCCAACCGAGGTGTCACTCAGGCTACATTCTCATCTGGTAGTTTGCCTGTGAAGAATCTGTTCCCGTCTCATGTATTTTGTTGGCTGAAATAGTTTCCTTAAGAGTACAGGACTGAGGTGTCCAGCTGCTTTCTGGTGGGGCTTCCTTAACATGTCTACTTAAAGTCAAGACAGGAAATAAAGTCTCTTGGTGTTGGCAAGAGACCAGTCTTATATAATGTAACCATCAAAGGAATGACATCCCTTTTGCCAGGTTCTGTTGGGTAGAAGCAAGTTCAGGTCCTGCCCATACTCAAGAAGAAGAAATTTCACAAAGGTATAAATACCAAGAATGACCATGATGGGCCCATCCTGCCACTGCAGTTGAATCTCATTGACTCAGGAAGGCAAGATAATTTGCCAATAAAGAATTAACTAGGATTCTGTCATCTGATTTGCTAGGATTTCCAAAGGTATTGTTGAATAATAAAATCAAATGCAGCTGAGTTGAATATCATGATCTTAAATTGATAGAACTGTCATTTTCTACACTCATGGACTTATAAGGAACCAATCTTTAAAAGAACAGCAGCAGCTTTCACAAGGCATCAGCTAAGAGAGAAAAATGTGGAGACAAGGGAAAACTGACCCTAAGAAGTATGCTTCTTAGCCAAAGACACAGGTGGCAGCCTCAGGGAGACCGGCTCATGGATAAGTAGGTTTTCTCCCTTTTATAGTAGATGCATGTTGCCAAACTCACCTTGATGAACAATTTCTTAAAGTTGAGTTTTTGATTACAGACAGACCCTAGTGTCTGGATTACTGGCATCCCAGTAAATTTTAAAACAAGATTATCTCTGTCTATCTGCCTTTCATCAGACATCAAGGAATTTATTTTAGTATCTTTAGTAGCAATAACAGAGATTTGTAGTAGACTAAATCCTAGGTTCTGGAAACATTATATTTGGGATTAAAATTTTGCTTGGTGTTTTAAATTTCATGGCTGTGAGGTTGGTCTTGTAATATTAAGTGTTTCGTTATTTCTTTTGAAATTTAAAAATGAAACACATCACTACATATCTGACAAAGGATTCATATCTATATAACAAACTCTAAACACTCAACAGTAAAAATATAAAAATATAAGTAATCCAATTAGGAAATGGGGAAAGTATATGCAGAGACATTATACTATAAAGGTTTATATATATATATGAATAAAGCATATGAAAAGATGATAAACATCAATATCACTAGTCTTTAAGCAAACACAATTAACAGCTCCTGTTAGTATTAATACACACATAAAGATAGCTAAAACAAAAAAAAATTAGTAGCAGCACAAAATGCAGGTGAGGGTGTAGAGAAAATGTATCACTCATGTGTTTCTGATAAGCACATTAAATGGTACGCTAAAAATAATTTGGCAGTTTCTAATAAAATACTAAACATAACTTACCATATGACACAGAAATGGTAATTCTGTGTATTTGTATTAGAGAAATGAAAAGTTTCTCTATAAAAAAAGTCTACACAAATTTCCATAACAGTTTTTCATATATAATAGTAAAAAATCTAGAAAAAAAATCAAATGTCCTTCAATAAGGAATAATACAATACACACACACAGAGACACCAAATCAAATTGAATGTATTTAAAGAGCATTGTATTGAGTGAAAGTTTCTAATTTCAAAAGATCACATACTATATGATTTCAATAATGTACTATTATTCAAATAACAAAACTAGAGCAACGGAAAACAGACCAGTGAGTGCCAAGAGTTAGGAATGAGGTAAAGTGATGGACGTGAATGCTATCATAAAGAGGTAGTACAGGAATATTTATGGTGATGGAACAGCCCTATACTGATTGTGGCAGTGGTCACACAAGCACACACAGAGCTACACACACACACAGTGTAAATAAAACTGGTGAAATCCGAATAACAGTTTTGAATTATACCAATGCCTACATCAGGTTTCCTGGCTTTGGTATTATGCTGTAGTTATGTAAGAGGTCTTCACTGGGGATGACACTGGGGGTGTTATAATTTGGCTGTGAGGTGTCCCCCAAAAGCTCATGTGTGAGCCAATACAAGAAGGGTCAGAGAAGAAATGATTGGGTTGTGACAGTATTAATCCAATCAGTGGATTAATCCCCTGATAGGATTAACTGAGTGGTAACTGAAGTGTTTGAGTGTGGTTGCAAGACATGTGAATTGGGGGCATGGCTTTGGAGTATATATTTGTATATGTCAAGTGCAAATTTTTGATCACCATGTGACCTGCTTCCTCCACCACACTCTTCCACCATGATGTCATGCCTCATGCTGTCCATGGGGCTGAGACCTCTGAACCTCCAAATAAATTTTTCCTTCCCATACAATTGTGCTGGTCGGGTCCTTTAGTCACAGCAGCAAAAAAGTTGACAAAAACAGGTACATAGGACTTCTCCATATTGTTTCTTACAATTGCATATGAGTCTACAATTACATCAAATAAAAAAAAAGTTAAAACAATTGACACACAAGAGAGGCTTAAGGTGGAAAGAACCTCATTTATTCCAACACAAGGCAGATCAAAATATGGCTAAGGAACTCAATCTTATTTGACTTCGGAGTAGATTCCTCTGAGACTGAACAGAAAAGAGAAACTGGGTTACATGATTTTTGAGATCTAATTTCTTTAAAATTTAATGTAAAGATTTGGGACCTTAGTGTTTCAGACAAAAGCAAGGTGATTTTGATATCTCTTTGACATGGAAATTTCATTTAAATCCCACATTTATTAGAATACCTTTATGCTGCCATCTGATCTCCCTGAAGAACTGTTAACTGCACTTGTGTGAATCACAAGGCTAGACTGAATATGGGATGGGAATTACAACAGGAATGCTGTTATCCCTGGAAAACAGCAAGGTCTCAGAACTGTCTTAACTGAGGTGTAAGTCCACTGCACACGTGTGCTGCCTACCAGAAGCCACAAGAAGACAGACTGAGGCTCAGTGATTAGTTCGGGGTAAAGGAAGTCCAGATGGTAAGATCTCTCTGCCTGAGAGGTACAGGGACAGACCTCAACTTAGGTATTAAACTCAATGGGCTTATCTCCTACTTCTTACACCTAAATACACAAGAAAGCTCCTCTCCTTGGGGGAAAATAGTATCAGGCCTCTCAAGCTTCTCCAGAATGAGGCTAGTGAATTAAGAAAATCCTCGACTCTCCAAAGGAACTACTGAGCATGCGCACTCAGGCCCTTCCCCTTACCGCTGCTTCTGGCTACCATGCACACATTTCTAACTTCTTGTAGGATGATATCTTAGTTTGTATTGTAAGCTAATGGGACAGATTTTGTCTTCAGCTGAGGTTTCAGATGGGTACATTCAATGTAGTAGCATGGTGCAGGGAAGAATGCTAAATGAGAATTGGCATGACCAATTATCACTATAGGTCAAGCCAGATGATACCCTTAAATTAGCCTGGATGAAAAAAGGTGACATTTGGTTTCTCTCTCTCCCTCTCTCTCTCTCTCTCTCTCTCTCTCTCTCTCTCTCTCTCTCTCTCTCTCTCTCTCTCTCTCTCTCTCTCTCCCCCCTTCCTGATTGTTCCTGAACTGGAAAGAAGAGGATATTATGTGCTGCCTTGTTTCAAACCTGACCTGTATCATGCACAGCAATAACCTCGTGTTACACACCCCACTGCATGTCTGGTGGCTGGAACAGTCCCTATTTCTATGTCCCCAGCGTGTTGACTTTTTCAGTATACAGTGATAACTTTCTCAGTTTTTGTTAAAATGAACTTACCAGTTCCATGATAAACTTTCAGCAATTGTATAAAGTAACATTCTCGTGTTTAAATATACAAAACAAAAGAGATTATCCAAGAAAATTCAGGCCCTGATTCCTGAAAGCAACTGAATGTGTAACACTTGGATCAGTGACAAGAAAATTCGAATAGACTGTTAGGATATTGAAATCAGCATGTAACTGAAAAGAACATTGGTTTATACATGTACACAGTAGATCAAGTACCCAGATCTTTCTCTTTACAAAATATAGAAGATATCTATTTCTTCTATGTTTTTCTTTTGAACTTAAGAGATCTAAATAAAACAGGACAGAGGAAAAGTTGAAATCAAACTTTTAAAGGTTGCAACCTAGAGTTAACAAAGGGTTAGCCATTTTTAAAACCCAGTAGGTATCATTCACCTAAAGAGAAGAGCCTTACAAGTGAACTAAAAACAAGTGGGGCAAATGGAGATGTGTCAGAATCAGAATTACTTAAAAGAGTATGGTCTCTGTTACTTTAAATTCCTTCTCTGAAAATTGACCAAGTTCTTTTCCCACTTATCTTTGAGGTATTTGTGTTTCTTCTGTCATCTTTTGTCATTTATTTATGTGGTAAAGATAGAAACCATTTGGCATCTCTATTCAATTATTCTCCTAGTTTCTCCCTTGTCTTTTAATTTTATTCATAATGTGTCTGCATATGCATTTTTATTTTCATTGTCATAGAGTAATATCAGACATCACCATTGTTAGCTCTTTCATTGCCTTAATATTTAGAAAATCATTTTCTGTCTAGAGATTAAACATGTACTTACGTCTTCTTCCAATTTTTAATGGTTTTTAAAATTATAAATATTTTTTAGACACTTAATGAAAGTCATGACTAAATGGAGAAACATAACATGCTTTTGTATGGGAAAAGTAGTTTTGCATAAACCTAGTAGTAATCCTAAGGATTTGTGTGCTAATCTAGAAATAATATGCACGGTAATATCATAAAATAGATGGATTATGATGGATAGGTAGATCAATGATATGGGGTGTAGGTAGGTAGCTAGATAGATATAGTTAAATATAATCACAGGAAGTGAAACAAATGTCAAAATAAAGATTTTAATATTATAAGGAAGGATTCAATACAATACAACATCAATAGGGAAGGTATGGATTTCATGTGTCCATAAATTCATCTGGACCATCTTCTATATACCCAAGAACCATATTGGGTGCTGGTAAGAGAAGAGAGTCTATAGGGTTTATAGGCTAGTGGGAACATCAGATGGTAAAAGAATTAAACACATCCTAAAGGAGATGAGTAGGGTGCTAGTGGGATATTCAAAGGATGGATGAACCTCTAATCAGGAAGACTTCTGTGAGAAAGGACTTGTAATCCAAGATCTGAAGCAGAAGTTTAGCCAAGATCTGTCCTGTCTTATAGAAGAGCCTGGTGGACAGAACACAGCCTTTCCCTAGGCTGGATACAAAGAATACTAGCGTGTTAAGGAAGGAGCCAGATCATGGAGTGCTCTGGTTCTATCAAATTTTGGACTTCATCTAAGGGCAGCAGGAAGAAACTGACATAGGAAGCTTATAAGATAAAGTCATTATAAGATTTTACTATTGAAAATAGATCAGAGAGGCAAGAAGTATGGGTGCCAGAACTAGCTAGAAGACTGTTGCAACGCTTCAGTAAAAGATGATCATGCTTGAAGTACTGATGATAAGGGTAAAGAAAATGGAAATTTTTGACAAATATTCATAGGTAGATTTGGTAGAACTTGGTGATTGCTCAGATTTTTGAGAGGTAATAAGAGGAAAGAGTCCAAGATAACTATTTAGACAGCGAGGGAAAGGAACTATTATATTGGATCCATACTTCAAACTGAACAAAATATATTCCAGATAGGAAGAGAAGGTAAATGTTTAGTCAGCTTTGCATTGCTGTGAACTAAAGACCTGACAAGAACAATCAGAGGAGGAAAAGTTTATTTTGGCTTATGGCTTCAGAGGTTCAGTCCGTGGTTGACAACTTAGAACCTCTGGGCCCCAGGTGAGAGATAACATCATGGTGGAAGGGTATGGCAGAAGGAAAGAGCCAGGACATGGCAGCCAGGAAGCAGGGAGAGAGTCCTGCTCACCAGGGACAAAATATAAACACAAAGTCTCACCCCCTGTGACCTACTTCCCCCAGTCACACCCTACCTGCCTCCGCAAAGTCTTTCTTTCCCTCCAATAAAAATAATTCTTATTCTGTTTCCACGGCATTTTGCATATATACTTTATATTGTTGATATTACAGTCTATCCTTTCAGGTTGTATTCCTATTTGATTGTTACCACTAAAGACTCATAAACATCTGGAAAGCAAATCTTCAGAGCTACAACCTAGCCCTGTTCCTCCTAGCTCCCACCACATCAAGCACACAGTACTTTATATATGCTCCAATGAATTAAATAACAAACAAAGGCACTAAATGTAAGTTGAAATAAGTGCTTCTAGGTAAAAATCAGACATTTTCCCACTTAATTAACTCTCCAACAGCTCAAATTTTCCAAACCCCAACTTTTTGCTATCTATGGACAGCTTCATGCCATTCACTTCTTTTTTTTTTTTTTGAATAAACTTCATCCTAAAAGAAATTAACATTCTTTGTCGATTCTTACCACTATGTCTTCTCAAGATTCTGTAAGTCTGTTTCTTTTCTTCTCTTTTCAGATGTGAAAGGACCTCCAGCTATTTATTACTAATTCAGTAGAGCAAGGTTACTCTTTCTGAATCAATGATAATCTGTAGATCTTTGACATGACCCAGACTTCTCTATGTACTTCATATTTTATTTTTTAATATTTCTCTCTAATTTTTTAAATCTTAATTTGAAATATTTTCAGACTTTCAGAAAATACAAAAAAAAAAAAAGTTCTGTTTAGCTTTCTCCAGATCCCCAAATGTTAACATTTTTTCCTATCACCTGATCATTCTCCTCCCTCAATGCACAATTTGCAGCCAAGTTAAAGCCAAGATGCTTTTTTGTCTCTTGGCACTTTAGTTACTCCACAGGTTTTAAATAGCATTGCCAAGGTGAACATCATTCTACCTGGTCTTGAACCGTCTATACTCAGGTGTGCAACTGCACTGATCCTATCCTTTACTACCAACAAGCTTGCTGAGCTGTTCCCACATCCGCTCAGGGCACTTAAGAAACATTTAGCTGTTCCTTCCCCACTGAGGATTATGAGAATCTCAGGACGTGTCTCTCTCTCTCTCTCTCTCTCTCTCTCTCTCTGTGTGTGTGTGTGTGTGTGTGTGTGTGTGTGTGTGAAATAGTATCAAGCTACATTTAGTCACACAGACAACAGGAGCTCTGTGAAATTGTTTCAGTCCTGTCTGCCTGGACACACGCAGCCCCTACTCTACTGCTTCCAAGGCAGCCACAACTGAGAACATGGAAAGAGTGTCTTATTGCCTGCTTTTCTACTTCTTCACACACACCCCAATCCCTCATCCTTCATCTAAGCTTTCATCCTCTCTGCTCTCAGATCACCCCAGACTACCTAATGGTCACAGTATTGACCCTGGGGAGCAAGATTGGGGCCCCTTTCTCAGCAACCCTCAGCATCTCATACCACTGCTTAACTTGTAACTTCCCCTTCTCCCATGACCTAAGCCCTTCTAGACTCTGAAGCAAAGAATTGGCTCCCCTTTGACCATGTGCAATTCTAGGTCTTGGGAGCCCCTGGGAAACTAGGCATTGGAAACACAAAAGTTAAGATTTGTTTTCTTTGTTTTCCTGTTATATTATATCATGACCCCCTTGATGTATTAAAGGCAGAAGCTCAGATATCCAAAAAAGGAAAAGAGAGAGAAGTAATTAGTCACATATCATCCACACAATCGTATGTATATAATTCTGATATTAGCATTGTCCAAAATGGTGGGTAAACCTACTTACTACATTAGCCTCATCTACACAGTAAAAAGTAAAATTGCCATTCCCAGTGAAAATTATAATGCTGCCTCTGTCTAATAATTTCTTGAAGATATGGTGATTTTTTTTAAATTGTTCTAATTAGTTTTACACGACAGCAGAATGCATTTCAAATCATTGTACACAAATGAAGTACAATTTTCATTTCTCTGGTTGTACATGATGCAGTCAGAGAACTTAAGAAACATACATGTAGACATTATTAAATGTCTGTCTCATTCCACCATCTTTCCCACACCCAGACCCCCTCCTCTTCCCTCATTCCCCAATCTAAAGTTCTTCCATTCTTCCCTGGCCTCCTGCCCCCATCTGAGATTTCATTACACTCCTGTCAGAAAGGCAGTTATTAAGAATACAAGTAACAATAAGTGTTGATGAGGATGTGGGGGAAAAGCTACACTCATTCGTTGCTGGTGGGACTGCAAATTGGTACAATCACTCTGAAAAGCAGTATAGAGATTCCTCAGAAAACTTGGAATGGAATCACCATTTGACCCAGCTATATCACTCTTCGGTCTATACCCACAGAACTTAAAAACAGCCTACTACAGGACGCAGCCACATCAATGTTTATAGCAGCTCAATTCACAACCGCTAAATTGTGCAACCAACCTAGATGCCCTTCAACAGATGAATAGATAAAAAAACTGTGGTATATTTACACAATAGAATGTTACTCAGCCTTAAAGAAGAATGAAATTATGGCATTTGCAGTCAAATGGATAGAGTTGGAAAATATCCTAAGCAAAGTAAGCCAAGCCCACAAAACCAAAGGCCAAATGTTCTCTCTGCTAAGTAGATGCTGATATAGTGATTCTTTGAGTCATCATAATCACATGTTTTTCTGTGTTACTTGTGTTAGCCTGTCGGTGCCCAGCTGTCTTTACAATTATGCATTGGCACTAGGGCAAATATCTGGTGAAGACTTCTGAAAGTCTTCCAAACCCTCTTTCATGGTAAAGAAGGAGAGCAAGAAACGGGTGCAATCAGGCATCTTTTGGACCCTTAACTACCTCTAACTAACCCATAGTTTTAAAGAGATGTGCTGTGTGTCCTGCAGCAGAGGATGGAGAACATCCAGCTGGTGGGTCTCGCACAACTCTCAGCATTGAAGGACATCAGCCTGTGTGGAAAGCAGTGATTTGAATCATGGGCTTTCTGACACTCACCTGGCTGCATTTTCACTGAGAACTTCCTGTGCCAAGGTGCATGCAGGTCAAAATGGCCCAGTTGCTATGGCGATGCCAGCTGAGGAAATTCTGTACAAAGGCACAGAATTATATCAGACAGGAACTGGAGCTCAGGCACTAGCTCCCAGGGATAGAAAATTCTGAGCACAACAAGATGACCCTAATGTCTCTCCAGTCCTGCATCCTTCAGATTGTCTGTTTTGCTGAAACTTTCCCACAAATAACCTTTTGATGAAAGCTATATAATAAACATGCTGAGCTGGCTCTAGTGTCAGTCAAGCTCCGTTGGAGGTTGGCTACCCATCTGGCCCCACTTTTTCTCTTTATGTGTATCTGTTTTTCTTTTCTTCATCCTCCATTTCCCTTTGTACAGTTTCTTTCTCTGAATTAAGGACCATGGCTAAGATATGGGAGGGCTGTGGCAAGCTTGGTGTTCGTTTCTGATGATCTATGAGTGACCGATGCTACATATCTGTTGAGAAGACAGACTGTTTTATTGACTCTTCAGGAAGAAAGAGCTCTTTTACTTGCTGTCCTATAGTATGAAAGGGGAGACTAAAATACCTTATTTTTCTCTCCTAGAGTTAAAGGAAAGATGTATCTATTATCTTTTTGATGGTGAGACAAGGTAAATTTTTAATAATGGAATTGTTTCTCATAAAGAGTCCATAATTTAAAAACAAACTCAAAAGCTATTCTCCACCAATCTTCTCCAATCCAGAAGATAAATTTTGGTTCTTCAGGAGAAGCTGCTGTGTTTTTCTTTCTTCTCTTCCAGTTAACTCCCAAGTGGCTTCCTACCCCCATACACTACTGCCAAGTTCCACATGTCACATATCCAAGGCACTGGGTGGAGTTATGCTTTTAAATTAAAAGATACCTGCATAATGGCACATGGCTCAACCTGAGTTCTAGCACATAAGTTTTGCAGCAAATGATTCCTCATAACAACAATGATAATGGCAGTAGTTTTATGTTCCTAAATATCATGAGACATGCTCTATGAAACAAAATAAAGGATTGGATGATTAAATTGCTCTAACCTCATGGTTTTTCTAAGTTCTTCCTGAAATGTTTAAATACTTTAATCATCCTGTAGCTAATAATAAAGGAAATTTTGCATGTGGTTCATCCAAGTACATTAAATCCAGTGGTAATGTAAATCTTTCTTTACCTCTACATTTTGTGCCACTGGAATGGCGATAAATAAATTTCCTTCATTTTCTTTAACATGTCTGTCCCAGCATTTTAGGGCTACCAACCATTCCCAGTAGACATTGGCCCAGCCAATGCATGCAAAAGTGCCAGTCTTAGTTAGCATGTGTGCTGAACAGCCAAAATCTTTCTTTCTTTTAACGACATATTTCCACAGCTGCTATCTTGAAAGTGAGTTATTCATCTTGAGGTCTTTCAGACTGCCACTAAAAACAACACATGAAGCAAACAGTTCAGACTCACAGGAAAAGAACTGAGCAACAAAAAATCCTGTTTTTCATCTTCCATCACACCAGCAGATCCCAATCTGAATAATAATGCAGACGCTTTAGATGTGATGCTGCACTCAACACCAGGAAGCATTCCCAACCTGGGTGCAATTTTTGCTGACAATGACTGCTCCTCTCCTAACACAAAGAAAAAGAGGAAATCTTTTCTCTACTAATGTTCATTTGCTTATAGTTTGGTCCATGTGTCAACTAAACCAGCATCTGCTTTGTCAAAGGAATAGCACAATGCAGTCCACATTTTAGTATGCAACACCTCTGCCAGGCTGTCTACGCGCTGGTCTCTCTTCTCAGCAGAGTGTGTGCTCTGGTTCAGCTGCTCCTCCAGTTCATCTGAGGTACTCAAAGCACAGCCAGCTTGGAGTTGGCTCTGGCTTACCTTGACCTCTTGGACCAGTTCTTTCCACCAACATGAAGTCGATAGTGGTCCCTATGCCAAGACCAGAGCCTGATTTGTTAACAGACAAACAATAAATACTGTGGAAATAAACAATTAGCTAGGTAATGTAGACTGCATTTCTGAAAGTAAGGGAAGTTCTTCTGAGTAGCCTGGTAATTTAAGGTGAGTATGATTCTCTTCCCTGCCTCACTATGTAGTCATAAAATTAATTTTCTGATTTTTATGAGCAGTAATAATTGGCTATTATTTTTAGCCCTTCCAAAATGCAATGGAGCTGGGTATGGTGGTACACACCTGTAATCCCAGCAGTTGGGGAGGCTGAGGCAGGAGGATCACAGTTTCAAAACCAGCCTCAGCAACTTAGTAAGACCCTACGCAAGTCAGGGAGACCTAGTCTCTAAATAAAATACAAAAAAAGGGCTGGGGATGTGTCTCAGTGATTGATTGCCCAGGGTTTAATCCCAGGTATCAAAAAAAAAAAAAAAAGAAAAAGAAAAAGAAACTAGTGGAAATCTACTGACATCTTCTACATTAAATCCCAATATGGCTTTTTCTACTGTACCACTCTGCATTTTTGTTGTTGTTGCTGTTGTTGTTTTGGTACCAGGGATTGAACTCAGGGACACCCGACCACTGAGCCACATCCCCAGCCCTATTTTGTATTTTATTTAGAGACAGGGTCTCACTGAGTGGCTTAGCACCTCACTTTTGTTGAGGCTGGCTTTGAACTCATGATCCTCCTGCATCAGCCTCCTGACCTGTTGGGATTATAGGCATGTGACACCATGCCTGGCCACTCTGCTTCTTAATGTGTCTTTCTGCTGAAAATGTCTGCCGCCTTAGTGCTGCATTGGAGATGGGGAAAGGAACGCAGGAAAGAGCGCAGTGTGTAGAGGGAAGCAAATAAGGACAGTATTTTCATCAGCTTTTTTGTTACTTTGACCAAAAGACTTGACAAGAACAATGAGAGGAGGAAGAGTTTATATAGGAGCTCATGGTTTCAGAGGTCTCAGTCCACAGAAAGCCAAGTCTATTCCTTGGGACTCAAAATTTGGCATCATATCATGGTGGGAAAATGTGGTAGAAGGAGGCAGCGGGGAACATGGTGCCAGAGAGCAGAGAGAAAGCTCTCCTTACCAGGACAAAATACATACCCCAAAGCCACGCTCCCAATGACCTACCTCCTCCAGCCACACCCTATCTGCTTTCAGTTACCACTTGATTAATCCCTATCAGAGAATTCATTCACTGACTGGGTAAAGGCGCTCATAACCCAGTCATTCTCCTCTAAATCTTCTTGCATTGTCTCACACATGAGGTTTTTGGGGGCACCTCATATATAAACCCTAACAAACAGCCTCTGAAACACAGCAGCAAGGACTGGGGCCCATCAAGGTAAAGCTGAAATATTCTGCTGTACTCTTCCACCTCCTCCACCCCCAAATAAGATATGCAAGGAATGTTGGATGCCTCGGTCTGTGCATGCCTGCACAGTGGTGACGGGGATAATCCGTATTCATATTTGAGCCTCCATTCTCAGTAGTCTTCAAGGCTAGTTATTGGAAAAGAGGACCCCATTTTTCTATGTATCAGGGCATACATAGTCTCAGTCACAAAACCCACAACAAACTAAATTATAATGAAAAATGTCAAGTTAATGTTTTCTTTTTATCAAATACCAACAGAAGGGCAATTGTTAAATATGACAAACTCAGAACAACCCCAACAGCAAAGATCCTGTTTTAAAGTTTGTGGTAATCCCAACAATCCCATCAAGGAGTTATAATAAAAAAGGGGGGGCTATTGGTAGGGATAACATATATGGGGTGGCTGCACACTTCTTCGCAGAATATTGACAGAGTTCTCAGTAAGCCTTGAAATATACTGGTTTCAGTTTTGCCATCAAAATTTTATAATTTTAGTAAATAACCACTAAGCATCTTAGAGTTATAAACTTAAAAATGAGAGTATGGTCAAACATCATTAGCAACGGATATGTGACCTAAGAAAGGGATTGTTAAGCCATTTTGTCCTTATGCAAACGTCATAGAGTGTACTTACACAACCTGAATGGTCTAGGTTGATCACTTGACTTGGCCTCTTGATGCAATCGAGAAAAGCAGTGAACACAACATTTATGAGGTTGCTGCTAGAGTAATTTGGCATAGTTTTATCATAAACTTTGAAAATTTTTATAAGTAGATGAGGTACACTAAAATAATGATAAAAAGTTATGGTATAGTAAATATATAAACCAGTAACACCATCACTTATTATCATTTAGTATTATATACCATATGTAATTGTGGAGTGCTGTGTTTTTATACAGCTGACAGTGCAGTAGGACTACTCACACCAGCAGACCACAAGCACAGGAGTAATACATTACACAGCAACATCACTAGGCCTATCATATCTCTCAGCATAGGAATTCTATGGGACTCCCATTGTACAGGTGGTCCCTAGTTCATCTAAGTATTGTTACATGGGGCATTGCTGAGCCATTAGTGAACTGTGTGTGGACTAAAACGATGTTGAAGCCATTAGGCAGGAAAGCCAGGTATTGGGAACTCCCAGCAGCAACTCTACTGGTGTGAGAACGCTTGGTTCATGTGGCTTCCTACCCAGCTCCATCACAAGTTCAGTACAGCACGGCAGATGAGGTGAACTGCTAGAGCCCCACAAACTCTCTGAGACGGGTGTGGCTTGCCAAAATGCCAATCAACTTGTTTACAGCAAGACCCTTGCCATACCAGAAACAAGCACCAAGCAAGCACCAAACCAAACCTCCTCCCAACCTTATTCCTGCCTTTGATGTACTCCCCCTTAAAAAAAGAATCAGGGCCATTTTTCAGTCGTTCATTTCCAGCTCCTATTAGAACTGAAAGACCTATCAGGCGCTCCCCTTTTTAAATCTAATTTCTGGATCTGTCTCTATTTCTTACTAATTATTTCAACTTTTTATTTCTCAGGTGGCTCAACTTGCTGAGCAATAACCTACCCTGGCGGGATGCTGATCACCCCAAAATAGGGCATGACTCTGCATGGAACTCTACGTACCACTGGCAGGTACAGAGAAAAGACCTGCATATTTGGAGGAATCACTGAACCGTGGAGGAGGCAAGAAGTGGCCTGGCTTTCCACTGGGAACCTCTCTTCTCCTGAAAGGACCAAAACAGAAAAGAACCTCTGTTTGGCTAGGAAGAATGGCTAGTGTCAGTCTCTCACTGAGTCTTCACCCTTCTACCCTCCTCACATCTGTCCAAGGTCATTCTGAGAGGGCAGAAAAATCAGAACCTTGATTCCTACAGAGAAGGGCAAAGGAAGGATAAAGGAAGGACCTGTTGGACACACTGCTCACAAATTATATAAGCAGGCCTAGCAGAAACCTCTGGTGAGCAGAGAGGTGGGGGTGAGCATACCTGGCCCAGAGTTTGGCTGTTCAGAGGGGTATCTATCTTTTACTAATTTGCACAGATGTTCTCTGGCAAGAGACAGCTTCTCTGTCGGATCCCACCCCGGACTCCAACATTTGTGCACAACTGACCATCCAGTATCTCCTCCCCAATATTAAAAAGGCATCTCAAATATTACACCACCTAAATGAGGCATCTCAACCTCCACACTTTGCTCCACCAGAAGGCTTCATTGTTCCAGTTGCTCGTGGCAAAATCCTTGGAACTGCCTTTGAGTCTTCTTTCTTCCACTCACATCAAAATTATAAGGAAGTCCTCAGGCTATATCTTTAAAATATACCCAGACTCCATCCAGCAACTTTTTACCAACTCCACTGCCACCACCCTGATCCAGTCCACTGTCCTAGCTGGAATATCAGTATAAGCTTCTAATTAGTTTCTTTGCGTCTTCTTTGCCTCTGTAACTTATTTTCAACACCATTACCAAAATGAGACTTTAAAGGTATGAATCAAACCCCCAAGTTCCCCTGTTCATCCAGTATTTAAAAGCAAAGCCTGCTGATGGCCTCCAAAGCTCTAGATGGGCTGTCCTCTGGTTCTTCTCTGACCTCATCCCTTTCTACTTTTCTCCTCATTCATTTGATACCAGGAAAAAAAAAAATGACTTTCTTGATGTTCCCCAAACACTTGAGCTGGTCTCTGGGCTCCAAAAACTTATATCTGCAAGACTGATTATCTCATGGTTGTATGTTTAATTGTTGAAATCCTCATTCCTACTACCTGTGAACGTGAACTTATTTGGAAATAGTGTCTATTTAAATGTGATCAAGTTAAGATGAAGTCTTTAGGGTGGACCTTAATCCAATATTACTGGGATCCTTATAAAATGAGAGGTGGACACACACAGAAGCCTTGTGAAGGGACAGCGGTAGAGACTGGAGCAATGCAGATGCAAGTTGAGGAACACCAAGGACTGCCAGCCACCACCAGGAGCTCCAAAGAAGCAGGGAAGGATTCTTCCCTGGATTTAGGTGGGAATACAGTCCTGCCAACAGCTAGACTTAGGACTTCATGCATCCTGAACCGTGAGAAACTTCAGTTTCCATTGTTTGAGGCCACTCCATTTGTGGTCCTTTGTATGGCAGCTCTAGGAAACGAATCCATCCACTCATCTTCATTTCTTCCTGCAGATGTTACCTTCTCAATGCAGCCTAGCTTCACCACTTTATTTAAAATGCAGCCCACTCTGGGTGTCTCCATTGCCATCATCCTGCTCTGTGGTTTCGTACCATGGAGCTTCTACAACAGTATATAATTCAGTTATTTATTATCTTCTAGTAGGATATCAGCTCTCTGAGGACAAAGAATTTTGCACACTGATGAATTCCCAGAGCAGAGCCCAGTGCCTGGCACATAGTAGATGATCAATCAATGTTTATCACATAAAGGAGAAATTGTTGTACCTCCTCTATTTTTAAGTCCAGCACTGGGCTTTCTTCTAACAGTGAACTATGTTGTGGGATCGCTTTGCTAATCAAGGGAATAAGGTGTCATTTTTTTTCTGGAGCATGTCAAATACCTCCTTGTTATTTGCAAGTGGCTAATATCTCACACTTTTTCCCTACAGAATACTATCAGGAAGCCATCAGAACACTAGATAAATGCAGCCCAGTTTGAGGATATATGATTATATTGTTTCATAGTACAGTATATGAACTCTGGAAAATACTTATTTAAATGATGAAAAGCAAAATAATATAGGGTATAAATAGAAAGAAAATTATAGTTTCTATGAATTAAAATGCTCTAATTTAGCAACATAACTCTATTTCCCTAAGCTGCCACAACCCTGATTAGGTGTAATTTGGGCAGGTAGTTAGGACCTCTCTACTTGTCACAAAACCATGATTTAAGGTTATTAAACTGTTATGTGAACATAATATAAGCCTTGCCTGTGGGATATTTGTGTCAGGTTTGTTACTCTCAACTATTCGATAAAAACTATTGTTACTTATAAAAGAGAGAAGTTCAAGTAATTACAGCTGAAAGCAAAAAGAACTAAAGTCATTTAAGAATAGAACTTGTTAGGCCATATTATCTTTATACCAACACCTAGAATCATACTATTTACTAATAAATAAACCTGCCAGGAAGTGGGTAGCTCTACTCAAGCCAAAGATAAGCACAATAGTAACCATAGGTGAAATTCTCAGGCATTGTACCATGACTGACTGATTCATTCATTAAAAAGCTTCCAGGGCTTGGTCTATACCTGAAGACTTAAAAACAGCAACCACTTCAGAGTTTATAGCAGCACAATTCACAATTGCTAAACTGTGGAATCAACCTTGATGCCCTTCAACAGATGAATAAACAAAGAAACTGTAGTACATATACACAATGGAATATTACTCAGCATTAAAGGAAAATAAAATTATGGCATTTGAAGGTAAGTAAATGGAGTTGGAGAATATCATGCTAAGCGAAATAAGCCAATCTCAAAAATCCAGGGACCAAATGTTTTCTCTGATAAGTGGACACTAATCCTTATTGGGGGAGGAGGGGGCGGTGCATGGGATAAGTGGAGAAACCTTGGATAGGGCAAAGGGGAAGGGAAAGGGAGCTAAGGGATAGGAAAGACAGTGGAATGAGACAGACATCATTACCCTAGGTAAATGTATGATTGCCCAAATGGTGTGACTCTACTTCATGTACAAACAGTCAAATGAAAAATTCTGCCCCATTTGTGTACAAGGAATCCAAGAGCTTTCTACTGTCATGTATAACTGATTCGAATAAATAAAAAATAAATAAAAGCTTCCAGGGATTGAGGATGCAGCTCAGTGGTAAAGCATTTAACTAGCATATGTGAGAACCTGAGTACAGGTAGAATAAAACAGCTTTCAAGACTCTGAGTAGAGTTTAACCTAAGTACACAGTAGTAGCCCTGAATTCAAGAAATTCTGATAACCCTGCACACACTCAGACATCTCTAAGGACCAAGAGGCAATTGAGTGTGTTAGCCACAAACTGCAAGCCTTCTCTCTCTCTTTCTAAATTCCCCTTAGGATAATGCAGGTCACTAACAGGCTGCTAGGCAAACCACAGAAATGCTACTCCTCCAGCCTTTACCAGATAAAGACTGTGCAGTCTTGCCCCTGCTACTGTATGCCCACTCTGGGGAAAACAAGAGGACTGGGAGGTGATCTGGCCTTGACATCTCTCACCCCATCAATATTCAGTAAGTACACTCTCTCAGGATAATGACTTCCTAGAGAGAGCAGAATTTTCGTCTTTTTATCCCAGCACCTCTTTGAAACTTCAGAGGAAAGTTCCTCCCCCAATTTTGCAATCCTATAGTGACAAAACAGCCATGCACAATCCTGATTCTATATAGTTCAGTTCATGGATTATAGAACTATCAACTTATTGATATCATTTAACATGAATATTTCACAATAATAACCATATTTCTTTCCTCTCCATATGTGAATATCTCTATATAAGCTTGACTGGATTTCATGATGGTTACTTTTGTGATCCATTTATGTTTTGTTTTGTTTTCTCAAAACTCAATTCCAGAATGTCATTGTTCCAGGTGCAAACACACAAGGTTTTTTTCTATTGTAGGTACTTCTCCCATCATCTTCCCAGATGCTGCATAACATTCTTATAATCATTTAAAATTATTCTTTATAATGCTTCTAAGATTTTTGCTTGTTCCCCTTATCATCATCAACAGTTTTTCAGACAAAAAAAAATCTATAATTACTACCAGATGTCATGTTTTGATCATATTTGATAGATGATAACCTATAATTTAATAATGATTAGTCATTACATTTTTATTGTGCTTTAAAGTTTCCAAAGTATATTCATATCCACTGTTCCCTTTGCTCTCATTATATAAATAAGCCAAGTATTAGCCCTACACTACAAATGAAAAGTAAAGTGGTCCATTTGCATAGTTAGTAGGTAGAGGAGTTTTTTGACCCTTTCCCCAGTTCCACATTTGTCCATGCCATGCCTTAGTTAAATGTCATATAGGAAAGGATACTTTAAAATGCTCCCTTCTAACCCTTCAGAAAGTTCTAACCCACACTGGAGATGTCTGTCATCTTAAGATTTAATGCTGAACACCCTTTCCAGGCAACAAGCTCAACAAACACATGTTCAGCATGCTGGTCATTTTGTCCTCTTCTCAATTTCCCCAGAGTCTCTTCAGAGTAACAAATATCCCCAGTCCTACACATACCATAACAGGTGAAATTACAGTTATCACAGAATAAATAATTGCACTTACTCTATAGATATTTAACTGAACTATAATAATAATTGCCTCAAGAATAATGTCACTAAGAAAGCAAGTATTTGGAGACATTATGAGACTACTAAGACCCTTAGGCACATGTTGCTTTTGCATTACCAACAGACAGCAATTTAGTTCATAGCAGATTCCCTTCTTCTGTCATCTTTGCATCCCAGGCAACTAGCATATGACCCAGAATGTCATAAAACCTTAACATGTACTCACGGGTGAGATATATCAAGTGCTTCAAGGATTTACAGTTTTTGTCTTAATCATCAGTCCCTCCTGTGATCCTCTGACAGTCAGTTGCCTTTTCCATTAGAATAAATTCTTTGATCCACATAATCTCTTCCTTCATCTAACTTGCATAAATTAGTAAAACACATTACAAAAAAGATTCCTTATGATGTGTATCTAATAGTTATATATGCCATCTGATTTCAAAGTAGTACTTTAATCATGTTGTAGACCTTAAATGTATACTATTTTTAAAAGATTTACCGCCCTAATCAGGAGAAAAAGAAAGCAATTTAGTTTTTGTTTACTTATTTATTTTTAATGTGGAGTCTCTATAGAAATGCTCAAAATGAAAATGATTTCCATCAATTCTTTTTCACATAAATCACTTGATCTTTTAGTGCAGAATATTATTGAATATACACAATAATATTATTGAAGATACACAAAGTAGAGAAAGATATCAAAAATTTGCTGTGTAGATTTATTCTGATATTTTAAATATATATATGTGTGTGTGTGTGTGTGTGTGTGTGTTATAGCTCAGACTCCTGATAGAGGAATCTGGGAAGGGAAGTTAGGAGAGAAGGAAAGCAATGGAAAAGAAATATCTTCCAACAAATACCAAGGCTCAGGATGTATTTTTGTCTAGAGTATATACACAAAGTACACAGAATATAAGGCTATCCCTCACTCAGGTAGCTACATCAGAAGTTTTATGTTTATAAAAAGGTGTGTTGACTTGAAAGTGTTGAGAATATTAATCCGCATCGTTGTTTCTTCTTTGTGAAATGCTGGTGTCTGCTAAGATTCCATCTTTAGCGCTGATGGATATATATCCTCTGGCAACTGGGACAGCTTTCAGCTCTCAAACTTTGTCCAGAATTGCCTCTGCTGCAAGAGTTGCCTCCACCAAGACAAGTGCTGTGGCATATGCCTGTAATCCCAGGGACTCAGGAGGTGGGGACAGGAGGAGTGCAAGTTCAAGGCTAGCTTCAGCAATTTAGTGAGGCCCTAAGCTATTTAGCAAGACCCTCTCTCAAATGAAAAATTGTTAAAGGGCTGGGAATATAACTCAGGGGCAAAACACCTCTGGGTTAAATTCCCAGTACCAAAAATGAAATAAAATGAAAAGAGTTACCTCAATCAAGATCATGCCAACTTCAGAAATAACCTGTATCAAATCACTGGTCAATGCAGGGTATAAAGCCCCAGGCCTTTATATTTACTCATAAGTAACTATGACTCTGATGCATAAAATATAGCAGCTTCAGAACTCCCCACTGGTGGATCAAGGCTGTGTTGTGACTACCACAACCCCCTACTCTATCCTGTTTCTTCCTCTCCTCTCTCCTTGCCCCACAGGTGTGGAGCCCAAGACCATTCCTAATAAACTTCCTTCAGGCTAATCTCCATTTCAGATTCTGCTTCCTAGGGACCCAACATGAGACAAACAGTAAAGTAACAGATTTTATTATTGCTTCATGCCTCTTAAAGAAACCATGCTCTCCCTCCTGAAAGAGCTTTGTTTTGAGGACTCACATATTTTAGGAGAAATGCAATGAAATTTAATAACATTGAGTCTCTGTCCAGAACTGCCCCAGTGAATGAAGGTATGGAGCAGTCATTAAACAGGAAGTGATGTGGCATCCATAGTTGAATATAAAATGAGATTCACTGCTAACTTAGATTCCTATTTGGAACGTCTTCCTCCAGTTATATAAAATAAGTAGAGTAAAATCCCTTCCTTCTGCCCAGAGGATAACATGGGAACAATGAGTAGCACTTCAGGACAATGCTAGGGTACCACATGGAAAAGAATTAGGACAGGAAGTTGCTCAACAGAAAGTGTATTAAAATAAGACTCACTTATCAATTGAATAAATCAATTAAATAAACTCTGTACTTAAGTGACCTTTGAATAATAATCACAGGGACAGAGCCCAAGAATTTCCTGTCAATGTACTAATAACCTTGATGCAAAGAAGCAGATCAGGGTGAGAAAAGAACAGCATGAACAAAGAGAATGACTTGCAAATTTGAAAAAGAAATATAGATAAGCCAAAAGCAGTTGATTCCTCAGCCCCATAAAGCTAAATATTTCAATAGATACTTAGTGAATTAGAATTAGAAGTTCATGGCAAATCTGGCCTTATAGTACTTATAAATTGCAACATATCTTTATGTTTAAGTAAATGCCTATAGTTCTCATTACATGGTATGAGATTGGCTATTTTGATTAATATTTTTGTTATAAGACCCCCAAACTAATAAATTCTTCCTAATAATCACTGAAAGGGAATTTCGAACGTTAATAGATTCCTGAATAACTAGTCAGTTTAGGATTTTGCTGCCAAGAATTAACAAAATAGACAAAACATAACTTTTCAACAGATGAGTATCTGATACCTTTGTATAGTGAATCAATTTTTAACATAAAATCTACTAATATACCTGGTATATAATAGTAAAACTTGCTATTCTGTAAATCTACTTCCCCAGGGAACCCTCCTCTTTTAAATTTGCCAGACTAGAAATCAGGTGCCAATGCCAGATGGGAGCTAGCACGATTTGATGAAAACTGAAAAGCCCTTGCATGCCCCCAGATAAGATTGAAATCCCTGGCAGTGCTACTTACAAGTTAGGTAACTTGGACATAGCTCTCAACCTCTATGAATCTCATTTTCCCCTTCATAAATCTTATATAAAATGCATTCTACAAGAAGATTCTGAGTATTAAATGAAATCATATGTATTAAGTGCTCACAATGTGCCCATTTCCTTCCTAATGGATTATCTCACTTACATTCTCTATGCTTTCAGCTTTATGACAGCTCGCTTAGATATATAAAAATGGCACTTAAAAATTTGTCCTGGTGACCTTCATTAAGGAATAAACTTCTTGAACAAAGAAATAACTTCAAGAGTACTAGGGGAGTTACACCATTCATGTCTTCATACATGTACTTGGGGTAATAATGTCCATCTCATTTCACCATCTTTCCTACCAGAGATATGAAAAATTGTGCTCAATGTGTGTAATTGTGATGCATTTTGCTATCATATATAACAAATTAGAATATTTTTTTTAAAAAAAAGAGTACTAGGGGAAAGAATGGCCTTTTCCAATGTCTTAAGGTCCTCATTTAGCTTGTTTCCTCAAGGACAAACACATAACATACACATTTCTCTTTGGCTTTGGAGTATTTATTATGGCAGAAGAGCACACACAATATATAGATGGGCCTTGGGGATGATGGATCAAATCCCAGCTCCTCCACTTTATAGCTGCATGAGCTTGAGAAACCTACTCAATGCTTAACTTCCTCCTTGTGGGAGGGTAGCTACAAAAATTAAATGAGATTAAAATATTTAAAAATCATGCACAGCATTGAGCACATAATAAATAATGATGGTAGTGTAGACAGTAAGGGTGATGATAATGATACCAAAAATGGTGCACTAAAACTGCCAGGTAAATTGCTTCCCAGCAGTTTCATAAGTTTTATAAGAGAGCATTAAAAATCCTTAATTACATGAAAATGTTGTCACACCTTAAATTCAACATGAATCCTCATTGCTATTTCAACACATAAAAGGGTAGAAAGAAACTTAACTCATGGACTTTATTTAAAGTTTCCATGGATTGGATACTCACAGTGAGGAAGTCCCATGGACAGAACTGAAAACTGGTCTCCCAGGCATCTGAATAATGTGTAATAACAATGATAAATGGAACACAAGATATATAAAGCATGTTAGAATCTTACCTGCATTTTTAAAAGATACTGTTACATTCCAATTGCTCAAAACACAATCTAGAGTCAATTTATTAAAAAAATATTATATTAGATAGCTTTCCATTGCTGGGGGAAAATATCTGAGAACAATAACTTAGAAGAGGAAATATTTATTTTTGTCTCATGGTTTCAGAGGCTTCTCTCCTTGGTCAGAATATTCCATTACTTTGGGCTTGTGGTAAATCAGATTGTCATGGTGGAAGGGCGTGATTTAGGAAATCTCCTCACCTCCCAGCAGTCAGGAAGCAGATAAAGAGTGCAGAAGGGGCTAGGGACAAGAAACACCTTTCCAGGATACCCCCCCCCCAGTGACCCACTTCCTCTAACTAGTCCCCAACACTTGAAGTCCCCATCACCTCCCAATAATGTCATAAAATTATTAGTCCATCAAAGGATCAATCTACTGATGAGGTCAGAGCCCTCAGGATCCATAACTTCCCCAAAGCCCCACCTCTGAACTTTGCTGCACTAGGGACCATGCCTTCCACACATGAGCCTTTTGGGGGACACTCCAGATATAACAGGTATTATTTATCTATTATAGATCCTAACTGATACTTTAAATGCTTAACTCTGAAAGTTATTGTAGAACATATTTTTAAAAACTATCATCAATGTAATGTAATGTGAGCAGTATCAACCAGAAGTTTCCGTTCTGGAATAGAAGCTTTAATATAATGTTCAAGATTAAGCACTAGGTTAATACATAGTAGGTATCCTAAGAATTGTACAGAACCAAGCGTTCCCACACAAGAAGTAATTACTATCACTAAGAAATGAAAAATAATACAATTTTGAGACTCCATTTCTGGATATTCTCCTGTAGTAGATCTACAAAGAAGACTAATAATCTCTATGTTTCAAAACTTCACATGTGATTTTGAAGTCTGGATCAACAGATTCAGAAAGATTATAAGTTTAATATTTCAAAACTGTTAGGAATTTAGAAGCTTCATAAAAAATACATAGGACAAGAAGCAGAAAAACAAGCCAACCTGAAAACTAAATTTCATATTAAAAAATTTTTAACTTTAAAAAGTGTGGCCTACCTTTTCAAAGTACAAGTATTTTAAAAATATATAATTATCAATTAATGTTCAAGGATTGTTGGCTTAAATAAGTACCATTTTTTCTAATGAGGACGTGTTTTTGGATAAAAATATTTTGTTCATATAAGTAATTACAATCACAAGTAACATTAGAATCTCAAAATATCATGCCCTTTATTTGCATTTACTGCTTCATATCCAAATTTCTCTAACTCATGACCTGGAAAATCCTCTTCTGATATTACTCAGAATCTGCTGGACTGTATCACGAGTTTGCAGCAATTATTTTTTCTCCAAAACAGATAATTTAATAACCATCTGATTATCTCTTCTGTACATTGGCTATGGCCTAAATTTTAATTCCAAACCAGTTCTCCCAACTTAAGAAATTCCTCCATCTTCTCTCCCTATCTTAAATTGTAACCCCAAGAGGAGGGGAAGACAAAAGATCTAAAATCCACATACTACAGTGACACAGCCACATCAATATTTAGAGCAGCACAATTCACAAGAGCTAAATTATGGAATCAACGCAGATGCCTGTCAATAGATAAACTGATTAAAAAATTGTGGCATATAAGCAATGGAGTTGTACTCAACTATTAAAAAGATGAAATAAGACAAACTCAGAAACTCAAAGGTCAAATTTTTTCTCATATGCAGAAGCTAGAGTCAAATCAAGGAAAGGGGGAGGGAAGGATAAGATGACATAAAGAGTCAATCAAATACAAATTAATGAAGGAGGAAAAGGAAGTCTATTGAAGTAGAGGTAGGAGAAGGGGAGAAGGAAGGGAGAATGGGAAGGAAAAGGAAAGGGTTCATGAACTGAAATCAATTTTCATGAATGTCTGAGTTTGTCTCAAAGAACCCAACTGCAATGTATAATCATATAGCTCTAATAAAATAAAAATAATAATGTTACATTAAGAAAAAAAGAGGGAGAGAAAAAGTAGAAAAACAGAATACAAATAACATCATTTAACATATCACAGAGTCTAAAAAGAGTGATTTGGAAATGGTATTTATGTACTATCTTCCACTGAATCTTAACCAGCTGTTTTTCAGGAAAGCTATAAGCCACGATTTAAAGTTCATTTACGACTTCTCCTCATCAAACTCTGAAATATTAAATGATTTGAGCAAAATCAAATTAGTGAAGAGGTAAAATCTGATCGCTTTCCCTATTAGCATTTAAAAAGTCATGTTTCATTCTCATTTTGTCATATTAAAATGCAGATACACAAGGTGTGGGGAACAGCCTTCAAAAATTATTAGCAGCAATAGTTTATGGAACTCCCTTTCCAAATCCCTCATCTGAAGACTTTTCTTTTCTTTACTTTTCTCTTCTTTTTAAAGAATTTAAGAGAACTTTTAAAAAAATAAGGAAAGTTAAATATAGCTCTTATCCTATGATTTTGTTTTTATAACAAAATTGTGGTAGTTGGGTTAATTATAAACTATTATAAAACCCTTAAAATAGTTCAAGAACATAATAAGTTACTTAAGAGTATATTGATAATTTAACTCTTTGCTATTGTATAATCTTAATAATTATTTTAGCCTGTCATGTCCCATTCAAATAAATTTTAAACTTTTCAAAAAGATACTCATATATTTGGTAATTAAACTATAGTGAAATTATTATCATGATAGAAATAAAATATAAATCTAAGACTTCTTTATGGTAATAGTGGCAAAATACATCTAAAATGAAACATAGATTTAATTCATATTCTGCCTATTTTCATGGAAGATTAAGAGCAGATGTCATACTGAATACACTTTTGAGTAATAACAAGACAAATAACCATGATTCCAACCCACCTTTCTCTCTGTAAGAAATTCAGTTGTTCTCATTGCTGATGAGAAAATTTATTATTTTACTCACATGAAATCAATTAATAAATAAAATTGTTTCCTCAGATTCATTAATGCCAGAGTCAGCGGTGTAATACCAGAAACTCACTAGTTCTATTGAATTTTTAGCTATCGTGAGCTTCAAGAATTGCCTGTTTCTCAATTTTCCACATGTCATTAGCATGAATTAGCAAAAATTAGATTGTGTTTTCTTAAATATGAAAGACAAAAATAAAATTTCACCCAAACTATAGCTCAGAGAATTCAAGTATTGAAAATAATGCATCATCATTTTCATTAGAAATTTGGAGAATTAGAGAATTCATAATTATCATGAACAGAGCATGCTCTCAAAACATGAGATCATTTCCTAGATGTCCCACATCCATAAGACTCACAAAATTGGATATATTTACTGCTCTCTCTCCCCCCTTTACTGTTAAACAAAATATTTTCTTTTGCAAATAATTTTAGTCATCCTTTTAAAATCCTTCACCAGCCACATGCATCTCACAGCTTCCTTACAATACAGATCATTCAATTTCAGGAATTCCATTTTAGAGGTTTATTTTTTCCTCTCAAATTATAGAACTCTGACTTCCTGCAACCCCTGTCCATATGTCCTATATTGACCTTGGCAAGCACAATGAACAAAACAAACCTGTCCTCCACAAAACAGTCCTTCTAATAATGAAGAGAGCTATTCTTTCTTCTCAACCTTTATGCTTCCTTTAACATTGCTCCATACGAAGCCAACATCTGTGTCCCTTACTTTTCCAACATTCCTTCTGCCTTCTCCCGCCTAGAAAATTCCTTTCCTGACTTTGGAAATTTTATTCCATGTAAATGAATAGTGGTAAACACTGCCTCCCCGCTTGCCCACTGTACTAACAAGCCAAGCCCAGGAATGAGTCTAAATATTCTGTTTTTTTCCTAGCTGATCTCTTTTGCAACTTTGTCTTACTTGCACTGAATGGCTAGTGATAATGGGAGCCAACACTGAGCAATGCACTGTGCTAGGTTCTACCTGACTTAATTGCCAGTTAATTAACCTAAAAGGAAAGTAGGATTATTATCTCCATTTTACACATAAGGAAATGGAAACACAGAGAAGCCAAAGAACTTGTCCAGAAAAATGGCAGAGTCAGGATGTGAATCATTAACTGGCTGGCTGCCTCCAGAAACTGTGCTCTCCACCTCCGAGCAGGACAGCCTTATCAAGCAACCTGAGGATGCTAAGAAGCTTGACCTGAAGCTTTTTAACATACAGCATGAGTGCTTCTAAGCACAGGGCTATACATTTTCCTCCAAATCAACTCTAAAAATTAACACGAATCCAATGATAAAGAAAATTTTTACCTATTTATTTATTTTAAACAGAGCTTACATTAAAAAGATTCTGTCCTGTGCTGGAGTTGTGGCTGAGTCCTAGAGTGCTTGCCTAGCATGTGTGAGGCACTGGGTTTGATTCTCAGCACCTCATATAAATAAATAAATAAAATAAAGGTCCATCAATATCTAAAAAAAAAATTTTAAAAAAGGTCCTGTCCTGCATTTGATGTAGTTATTTGGGGATCAAACAAGAGTTCAGAATTGAAAGAATCTTTTCTTAGAAAACACAGGCTTAAAGAGTAATTCAGCAATATTTTAAAAAAATAATAAAACAATTTTGTAAGAAAATTTGGAAAAAAGTATGAGTCAAGATCAAAATATCTACCACTTATGGCAGTCATTTTTTATGAGGTAAAACTGTATAAATCACTATCTAATGGTGGTTTGTTAAGTATGAAACTTAACAGCAAGAAAAATAATCTGAAAGTGTCAATGTTTGACTATTCATCATGATAAGGAAAAGTTTATAAAGGATAAAACTTACCCACCCTGCTTTGTTGTTGTTGTTATGAGAAATTAGAAATTAGTGGATTAAGGAAGTAGATCCAACATTACATCGAGGATCAGGAAAAGCATTACATTTCAATAATAAAAATATCCAGATGGATTTAAACATAAATATTGTTATATGTTTGAATATTTTCTGAAAATAGGGAGAAAGCATAGATAAAATCTTGGTACAGAATTGCAGGACTTAATGTTAATTCTCAAATTATTTAATGTATTTATTAATCAGTGTGTTTTAAATTAGACTAAAATAACACATAAAATAGAATTAAGATAAAAACATGAAATGATTCTCTCAATTTAACACTGGAAAAAATACAATTACAATTCCCATATTGATCATACGTTCAGTATACACAATGTACACAGGTACACTCAGGCACAAACATGCACATTGTGCTAGGAACACTTACAGATTCATAGGGAAGACTTGATAATGCTTAACTACTTGTGGATTGTTATTCAATTTGAGAATTACCCACTTTGAATTTTATATCCTGGATTGTTGTTGTGTGTGTGTGTTTGCTTTGTTTTGGGGGGCTTTTTTGGGGGGAGGAGGGAGGGTGTTGAGAACCAGCATATTAATGTATGCTGTTAGTATGATTTCAGAGACCTAAGCTAATTTGCATTTAAATTTAGGTGAAATTATAATTATGCAAATATGAAGCAAGGAAAAAGTTGTAATGCATATGAATCCAAAATAATGCATAAATAGTTTCTGAATTGCTTTGCATTTCTGTGACATTGCACCTCTTAATTGGCATAGATAATAGGTTGACTTACTTGAGTATGCAATATATTTAAATATCATTATCTCCTCTTCCATTAATGCAGGACTTGCAGTGATTTCAGTGTGACATGTGTGACTGCCCTTGACCTCAGTGTGTAGCATAAAAGAAACAATAAGGACCTACAATATTGATATATGTCAATATGTATCATGTAGTCTATTATGGCTGCTGTAGTACAATAAACCATTAAAATGTAGTTTCAAAAATGAAATTACTTCATCAGGTACCAGGAAATAAATAAGCAAGAAGCTTCAAAATCCAGTAACTTTTTAAAAAAATGTAGAAATTAAGTATTGAATAATACCAACAAGAAAATAAAAGCGGCAAAAGTTTCTTTTCCCAAATCCACATTAAAATGTCCAAGAAAAATGTCTGAAATAAGAAAAAAATATTGATTCCTTTGGAAATCAATTAACACATAGGAATTGATCTTCTAGAATCCAATCGGTATTTCTATAAACTCCCAAATTGACAGGACTAAATTAAAAAACAGTGTACGTGGCAATCATAAGACTGTACACCCATTTCAAAGAATTTTCCCCTTCAATTTGAATAGTTCTTTTACAGCAAGAAGGATGAACTAAATGTACTGAATGGCTGCTATACAGGTACTTTGCCCTGGAAGCTAGGCTGTGTGCCCTGAAATGAACTTTCTCTCCAACCTCGGATCTGTCAGAGAAGGGTGCTAGCAGAGGAGCAGATGATGGAGTCTCCAAGGAAACTGCGTGCCTGATGGTTGCCTTGGATCATCAGACCTAGTCAGACCTAGCTCACTCAAAGAGGAGCAAAGGGAGAGATAGTGTGCATCCACAAAAGAAAATTTACAGCACAGAAAAAAAAGGGATAGTTATTGAAAGGCAATGCTGGGGGTGAGGAGAGGCTCAAAAATAGTTTTTTGAGGAAATCTAAAGCATTTTGGAAAATATCTCCTGTGCTTGGTGCCTTAAAACGGGGTCTCTAAAGGGATACAATTTCTATTAAAGAAGAGTAGACTGAAGGAAGTAGGCAGGCCAGGACAAGAACCAATTATAGCCTACCCCACCCCCCAAAAAAATCACATTGAAGGAAGAAAAATAGAAAAACAGGCATTACAGAAAATTCAATTGGAAGTACAGTGGACAAACCTAAATTTAGAACAAAAAGAAATCAGGAAGGACAAAAAAATAAATAAAACACAAAGTTTAAAAGATAAATTCAGAACAGCATATGGAATAGAAACTTCCATTGCCAAAGAAAACAGAGCGGTGGGGCAATAGAAATGATCACAAACAGAAGAGCAAAAACCAGAACCAGAAGGTGACTTGGAAACCGGAAGAGTCACAAGGTGATGCACAAAATGAAAAAATAAAACTATGACAAGCTATATACACACCCATGAGGTTTATTGTTGTCATGATGGTAAAGAATGCTGCAAATATCCAGGCAGGAAGAAAATAAAGGTACTTTCAAAAGAAGTAAGATTAGAATTTTGACAGACTGTTGCCCTTTAATGTTTAGCAGAGCCCTTTTGGGAGGTTCGAAGGCCTCTGACATCACAGAAATTACAATGCCAGAGTACCTTTTCTGCAAAGATATTGCTCAGTACAGCATGAGGTGAAGTAAGAACCTTAATATGAGGAAACAGGTGATACCAAAGTGTGCTTCAGAATATTTTAAAGCTACAGTAAATCATTAATTTACCATTAATTTATATTTACCAGTATCATTGGTAAATATAAAAAAAATTAAGGCTGATGAGCATAGATAACCTTGGTAACTGAGGAAAAAAAGTTAAATGGAAAAAATTCATCTTGAAAGACTAGTGCTATAGTTTGGATTTTTAAAAATCTCCAAAGACTCATGTGTTAAAGGCTTAGTCCCTGAGTGACAAAAGGTGGTGGAAACTTTAGGATGGGAGGTCTTTAGGTCACTAGGAACATGCCCAGCCAGGGGATTGCAGGAACCAGGCCCCATCCTCTCCTCTTTGGCTAACTGGCCATGAGAAGTGAACTGAACCGTGAGAAGCTCCTCCACATGCTCCTACATTGTCCTCTGGCACCCCCACCAGAAGCCCAGTGCAGCAGTTCCCTCCCATCACGGACTGCAACCTCTAAATCTGGGATCCAAAATGAACCTAACTCTTTATAAGAGAATCATAACCAGTGTTTTACTATAGTGATGGCAAGATGACTAGCACAGCTGGTGATATAGTCATTTTACTCTTTATTTTAAAATATGGAAATTATTAAATCAATATATACATGATATATGATATTTCCCTACATGAGATACTATCCAAAATTAAATATAGTTTATAAATAATAAGTTAATGATGAAGTAATACTTATAGCTTTATTTCCCCAAACTTACTAAGATTTTTCTCTCTACATCACTACGTGTAGTGATATACTAGATCTGCATGTACTGACTCAAAAGATGGTCGGCACATCTTCTTCCAACCCTCCAGTGGATGACATTAAATCAGTAGCTTGAAATCAGCCATAGTGGCAGAATTCACAACATTGAATGCTAAAAAGCAGTTCTCTCTCTCTCTCTCTCTCTCTCTCTCTCTCTCTCTCTCTCTCTCTCTCTCTCCCTCTCTCTCTCTCTCCCCCTCTTTAATTTTTCTCAAGACTTACTATAGACTACTGGGTATATCAAAGAAAAAAGTAAAGCAATCCAACAAACCCAAAACCTCCTGAATGCTTAACAAGGAAGGACTTTCAGTGCACCCAGCCATTGAAATACCCTGCTTACACTTTAAATCATAAACATGAGACGAAGTAGAAACTTAACAAAAGTACTTAACCTCCTAAAAGTGAGGAAGTGCCAAAGATGACGGTGTGTTCTCTACACCATTCTGTATGTGACTTTTCAATCACCCAAGGTCCTCAACGTCATGTACAGCCACAGTTAGGGATCCTAATTCGAATAAATTCTACTCCCCATATGTATAATGTGTCAAAATACACTCCATTGCCATGTATACCTTTAAAAAAAAAAGAAAAATAAATAAATCAATCCAAAGGAATATTTTTGAGGTCCTTCAGGGAACAGGAATCCATTTTCTCTGACACTCTGAATTTGGTTCTATATACCCAGTGACACAAATAATCTGCGAGGTGTAAGACAGGGTTTAGAATGGAGGAAAAACGAATGATAGGAGAGAACAGGAAAGCCAGATCCAAATCCCAGAGAATTACAGCTGCGGCGTGCTGTATCCTGCGAGCTGCTTTGTGCAATTTGCACTTCCATCCCTCAGGTTTGGGTGAGGTAGGTGATTGATTAGTATGTTACCTCCTTGACATGTAGTGCTTTATGTTTTGCAAAGCACTTTCATATCTAATTGCATTCTTGTGATCCTCACAACAATCCCATGAGATTTTTTTTCAGCATTTTTATAAATGAGGAAATGGAAATTCAGAAAGGTATGCAGTTTTCAAGGTTACCCAGCCAGTTATCAGCAAAGACAGAAGGGCTTGAATGTGATGCCTAGGTTGTTGTACCACACTGGGGATAGATCCTAATTTACCACCTAAGACATCATGTGCTTACATCTAAAATTCACATTAGAAAGTGACTACAAAGGCAATATACTACTTTTATTTCTGGCTCCAAGTAATTGTGTAATAGCACAAAAAAAAATCACATGACAAAATTAAGGAGAAAAAAAAAACCCTATCGTTCCATGTAACTGTGTATTTGGGCTGTGTGGATTAAAGACCCTAGGTACAGTCACTTTCTACTGCATTCATGAACTATGATCTGGTTATGACAGAAAGGAGAATATTTACTAGGATATCACAAGCCAGTCTTGCCTCACTAGGAGAGACAGACAAGTAAATGTAACAAGGACACTGTGTTTTCAAGAACTGCATCTGTTCGCAGTTCCTGTGGTGAGAGCTTATTAATATGTTTACTACAGCAGGAGATGGCCAAGTATTACAACTCTGTGAACAATTTACTTAGACTCAAAGACAAGTTGACAGTATTTTCTCTGGTCAGTTTCAACAAATGTTCCCAAACAACTCTCAGAGAGGCCAATAGTAGGCAGATTTCAAATATTTAGGGAAATAGTGTCATTCACAGTGAAAATGAGAATGTTCATGAATACGAAGATCAGTTTACTGTTCTTTATAAAATAATAGATGTTGTGAAAGTTGAAAAGAAACCAATTTATGTATTGTTTGGCCCAAAGCCCTAATTTTAAAAATGAGCAGACCATGAGTAAAAGAGTGCTTTTCCCAAGGCCCCCACACTTCTTTCTGGCTTAGAGCTCAGCGTGTCCAGCTCCAAGGGTGGTCTTCCTCCCAGGACATCTGATTGCCTGAGACAGTGATGTCAAACCGCAATCAGGGCAGTTAGGCTCTGCATTTAAAAATTCATTCACTGCTGAAATTTAAAGATGCAGGAATTTCACACTGAAGTTTTTCTATTTCTACCTTTTCTTCAGTAAGAGATTTGGCAACAGCATGCTGACATTCTGACATTTGGCTGCAGATGGCTGGAGATGCCGGCCGCTGCCCATTTGGGTTCACCCATGGTCAGCCTCACCTGCCTGAGCCCTGGAATACTGTGTGGTCCCTGCTGCTCAGATTGTCCAGTACAACATGGTTTTAGAAAAACAAAATTTGGAAACAGCTAATTATATAACAAGATACTACATTGCAAATGTCTCAACTTTCCTGTTATGCCACAAAGATGGGAAATATGAGTTGTAATCTGACTACTGCTTGAAAGCACTCTTTGTGTGGTTTTGAGTAAAATGGAATTCCTATGAATAATATGTTCATAACGAACTAATGAATCGATTGGAAAGTTTTTCTCACTGATTAGCGCCTGCTTCCCTTCATTTAATGATGGACTAAATTCAATTATTTTCCCTTTTTATTTAATGAGATGATGTGTAGAAATACAAACCATTAAAATTCACTAAATAAAGTCAATATACATTTCTTTAACCACAGGCCATCCAGCTTTCATTTAGGACAAATTATTTCACTACAGTTATGTTCCATTTTTTTGTTGGCAATCAGTTTTATTTCCTTTTATTTACAAATGTGAAACCAAAGACTACCCATCTTTACCGGAGCTAAAGGAAATTATTTATTGCTTTACACACTACCCACATGCTGTCAGAAAATAAAGACATTACCAACCCTTAAATTCTGTTCCCACAAACCCAAACCACACAGGAATAAACTCGTTAGAAAAAAAAATATTCAAGTTAACAAGTGAAAAACTGGAAAATATGATTTTAGAGTAACTTTAGTTTTAGATAAAATGACTTCTCATTCTTGGGGAAAAAATTAAAACAAAATGGAAAATGAAACCAAAGCATACTTTCCAAAAACCTTTTCTCAAAAATCAAGTGCCCTTCTTCTTTTTAAATACATTTTAAAAATTAAAACCTATAATACATCTCACCCATGCTAGTGGGTAGACTCTAAAACTTCCTTATGTGCCAATTAAGTGATAGATATTATTAGAATCCAGAAACTCATCCAAGTATCATGAATCCTATTTATCAAAATTTCATCTTCCTCAAAAGATTTGGCTGAAGGCAAACTGGGAGCAGTTATTCATATATATGTTTACTTAACATATTTTTTAAAAAAACTGATATATACCAGGCACTGTACTAGTCACTAGGGAAAAAACGGCATGAACAAGACGCTGAAGTTGGGCACAAGTAAATCTATGCCAAGCCATTTTTATCTCCTCATTCAGCCAGCACTCAGTTCTGCCCCACCCACAATTATCCTGCCTATTGCTTGTTCTCCACACCCACCCACTACTTCCTTAAAGTAGCAGAGAAAGATAACTCTTCGAAACGCTAATAAAGACACAGACATCCCTCTCCTTCATCTCCCTCATCCCCATAAGTCTTTGGGGTGGGGGATACATATATTTTTTTCATAGTCCTGATAGTTGACTCTTTTTCTATAAAACATTTCTGGACAACTTTTTCTATAAAACATTTCTGGTAGATGTTTAAAAAAAAACAGTATACAGAACCCAACTTAATGATTCAAATTGTGGTTTTTTTTTAATTAGAATGGAATCAAAGCAATACACATTCAGCAGAAACCATACTTTCTTAGATTTTGATCTTTCCAAAGCCAGAGATTTGATTCCCTCTTGAGATGCAGGAGAGGGACAGCAGCCACAGCTTCCAGTCAGCCACCCCATCACCAAGGGAAACAACTTGGCCTGCAGTGGGCTGTGTTACTAAGATGCTGCAAAGGTAGGTGAATTGATGCATTTGTAATTTAGGAAGGGTATTTTCAATTTACCAGGGCAATACTGGGCTATATGTAACCCCATCTAAATTATGGGTCATCCCTAAGCTGTATCTCAATGTACACTGAATCTCCCAGGGCCTCTTTAAGTTCATCTCTAAAATATTTTTCTCCCTTTCTCTACACTATAAATGTGAGAAATGAATTTCTCTGCCACTTGACATGAAACATGTCAGCCCCAATATTCTGTGTAGAGCACACAGAAAAAACTATGGATAGGATGTTTTATTGCTCACAGACATCATTAGATAAAATATAAGGTATAGGATGTGAAAACTGGTTAAAAAATGTAGAGCTTGCTATGGAAAGAGCTTGCTACCTTCACATAAAAATTAAAGCTGTTATAAAATTATTATACCTATTATATAATTAAGACTGTTCTAATTTTGTTCAACCTGAAAATATGAGAGCGATAAACTATGATTTTTTTCCCATCTCTTCCTCTCAATTATCCACAGAAAATAAATAATGAAAGAATATTTTGGGTACTTATCACCTGGTAGATAATTTTACAATAGTTTGAGTAAGTAAAAGGCTAATTTTATTTAACAGTTTTGGGGGACAAATTAAGCATCCCAATGCACCTTTCTAGGTACAAGACATGTTGCCAGCAGTCTAACAAATCAAGATTATTTAAAATTCAGAGGAATAACAGAATTCTGCAACTTCTTTCCCTCTATTTAAGTAGGATTTAAAGAGCCTATATTAAGAAACATGTCCTACACCTTTTTTATCCTTCACACTCAATAACCGTTGAATTTAATTAAATGTCAGAAGCAAGTCTTTAGTTTATTGAGATTTAGCTCTAAGACTGATACTATGCAGCTAAGCAAAATTCAGAGGGTTTTGAAAGCCCTATAAATGGTTCTATGTGGAATCTCCCCATCTCCATAGTTAAAAGGGAGGCAAATCCATGTATCAATAATATAAAGGATATGGTGTTTCCAAATCTACCTGTGCAAGAGAATTGCCTCAGGGGTGGGGGTGGAGGGGCAGGGTGTAAAATTTATTTCCAGGACACCATCCGCAGTACATATAGTAACATCGCCAGATAGCTCTAATCACATGCTTTTGAGGATTGTGGGTGGGGAGGAAGGGGCCCTGGTCTTAGAACTCCATTCTGGTGTCTCCTATGCACAGAGTGACCACATGACCTTGAGCAGGATTCAGTCTGCCAGAGCATTATTCATCTCACAAATACTAATGCAAAACAAACTAGGACCCTTCCTGAGTTTCAAAGTCTTCATCTGTAAAATGAGATCATTAGAAAGGAAGATTTGAAACCCCTTCAAATTCTCTCTTATCTATACCATAATCATTCCAATTGTATTTTCACTTGTCACCTTATATAAAGTAATTTGTGTATCCTTTTAGAACTGCCTGTTGAATTAATTGCAGCAAATATGTATTTAAAAGCATATTATGGGGCTGGGGCTGTAGCTCAGTGGCAGAGAGCTTATCTAGTTAGTATGAGGCACCAGGTTCAATCCTTACCCCTGCATAAAAATAAACAAATAAAATAAAGGCTTCTGTTCATTTAAAACTACAAAATTTTTTTTAAAAAAATGCATATTATGAACAAGCATAGCACAAGATCGAAGTTTGGGAGATATGTACAGATCTGAATCTTGCTTCTTGTTTTCTTAGTTCTTAATACTTTTGAATGAATAAATAATAAATGGAGATTGGAATTTGTTTAAACTACTTGAGCCTCAATTTCCTCAACCAAAAAGTCTTTATACAGATAATTATTTTTCAAAAGTGGGAATATGAGAGATGCTTCATTTTGAGACTGATGATTGAGAACTATGTTGAGAAGAATCCAGGAGTAAGGATATCACAAGTCAGTCAGCAATGTCTAGGTCCATTCTCACTGAAAACATAAAACCTTGTATTTATTTATTTTTAGAAAATCCATTGCAGCATTTGGGGGACCAGACACACTATCCTGTACGTAGGTGAGAATTACAACAGATATGTAAAGAACTGTATCAATCATTTTGTTAGGAGTAAATGGAATGAAGTAAATAAAATAATGCATAAGGATAGTGTTATGGTTTGGATTCAAGGTGTCCCCCCAGAATCTTACATGTGAGACAACGCAGGAAAGTTCAAAGGTAAAATGATTAGAGTATGAGAGTAGTAACTTAATCAGTGGATTAATCCATTTGATGGGTTAATGATTCAAATGGATTAATGGGTAGTATCTGTAGGCAGAGAGGAGGTAGCTAGAAAATGTAGGTCACTGGGAGGTGCCCTTGGGATTATATTATCCCTGCCTCCTAGCACTCCAGCTCTCTCTGCTCCTAGCTGTACTGGGTGAGCAACTTTCCTCTGCTACATTCTTCCACCAAGATGTTCTGCCTTCTCTTGAGCCCACAGCAATGAAGTTGGCTAACCATGGACTGAACCTCTGAACCGTGAGCTGAAGTCAAGTTTTCCTGCTCTAAGTTGCTCTTGTTGTGTACACTGGTCACAGCGATACAAAGCTCACTACCACATATGGGAAGTGAGAGGGGAAGGGTGATACTTTGATAGAGAACTTCCTGAGAAAATGACATTGTAACTAAGACCTAAATCTAAAAGAAATGGAGTCCCATCAACACCAAGGCCAGAGCCCACTGCCAAGGTCAGGGAAAGGTTGGGAGGGGTACCGATGACACAGTGCAGGCTCAACCTTGGCACTTGCAGGGCCCGTCCTGCTCTCTGCTCCTTCTCTTTCCCCCTCCAGAGTCGTCTATCCATGGGAAGGACTATGGCACCTCAGCCTGCTTTCCACGTCCTACTTTTCCAGAACCTGCATAGCTGAAACAGGTATCCAAGCTCCCTAGATGATTCTAATATACAGCCAGAAGGAAGAAACTAAGCAAAAGTGAAAACCTAAGATGTAGACCAAACAGACTGAATTTATGGCCCATAAAAGAATAAAGAAGGAGAAGACAATAAATAAATATGTCAATGAAAGTTTAGAAATAGAAATCAACCTCAAATCTCAATTTGTATTATACAACTCATTTCAACTAACATTCACAGTCTACACGCAAAGAGTTGTGATTGATGCTATAAGAATCACAAGAAAGTTAAGATACATACAACCCTCAAAAAAGTTATAACCAGAACTTTACCAGGTGCAGTGGTGCATGCCAGTAATCCCAGTGACTCAGAAGGCTGAAGCAGACGGATTACAAGTTTGAGGCCAACCTTAGCAACTTACTAAGGCTCTAAGCAACTTATTAAGGCCCTAAGCAACTTACTAAGGCCCTAAGCAACTTAGTGAAAGCCTGTAAAAAAATTAAAAATAAAAATTACTGGGGATGTTGCTCAGTGGTTAAACACCTCTGGGTTCAATCTCCAGTACAAAAAAAAGAAAAAATAAAGAAAAGATAATTATAACCAGGAATACAAACATCTACTTTTAGCCTCTGATCTCATTGACATGACTTCAACGCACCTCCATCCCACATAGCCATTTCAGATAGCAATCTTGTATGGAGGTCATTGCTTTATATAAACCAAGAATATGTAACCATGCTTAGGAAAGGTTTGTGACGATGATTAGAGGTGATCATCACAGGCTTTTGGGAAATGCTGCACCTGTGTTCATGACTAAAACGAAGTAAAAATTATGAAATAGGAAGAACGGTTGACCTCGTCCAGCTAGCATGTGCAGAATTGGCTCCCCTCTGCGGGAACCACTCTGCCCTGCCCATCCTAAATGCTTATCCAATAACCCTGAAGTAACTGATAATAGGTTTAAGTGCTACACTTCCCAAAGGCACTACCTTTTTATGGGAGCATATTCGACACCCAAAAGTGTCCCCATTAAACAAAGCTAAGGGAGGGGAATGGTTGAATGCCTGACAGGTTCTGTAGACTATCCCTTCATATAGAATTATTCTCCTCTTTTTCTCTCTGCCAATAACTTCTGTGCCAGTTCCAGAGAGCTTCTACAAAAGATCTAGGAGAGTAGTATCAAACTCTTGGAGGAAGCAGAAATTACTCCCAGTAAAAGCTAACCAAAGTAGAATATGCCCTACCAGGCCTCTCCCTTAGTAGACAATATGTATACATGTGTGTTTCATTGAGTTTTTTTAATATACCAACTGTTATCTTCTTCTATCACAAGAAGCAAGTACAATTAAAATTCCCCCTTTACAGACTTGAGGGATAAGTACAGAGAGCTTAAATGATCTGCTTGAAGTCACACAGTTCCAGAATGACAGTGCTAGAATAAGAATATAGGACTATCTAACTCTAGCAGAGCTCTCTTAGTCACTAACCCCCTCCTTAACACCCGTCCATGCCCTTTGTTGTGTGTGTGTGTGTGTGTTTGAATTATAACTACAAGTGGAAGGACCAAAATTTAAAAAGCTGATATAACTGCTTATTAGACAAAGACATTGGTAGATCCCTCTCAGGAGGGGATAGACAGCATTGGTCTGTTACAAAGTGCTAGACTCTTTCCATCTCTATACATAGAAACACAGGTTCTAAGGTCTTTGAGCTTATTTTGTTCAACCAAATGAACCTAATATCCCAATTCCTCTTACAAAAAAGAAGAAGAAGAAGAAGAAGAAGAAGAAGAAGAAGAAGAAGAAGAAGAAGAAGAAGAAGAAGAATCATCTCACAACCATGTGCTTATAACAACACTAAGGGCCAATTAAGAGAAGCTGACTTGCACATTAGCCAACACACCACTGGAAAATCAATTGGCAATCATATATTCTGCTTTGAGAGTAATTCAGTTAAGGTCATTGTCAAATTAAAGAACATAGAAAACCTACCAGCACTAAAGCAAGCCCTAGACATTTCCAACAAGAGGATAAAGCTTCTCTTCACCTCCCCTCACTGAGTAATACCTCTTTTTCTTTTTTAGAAATATGGGTATTTTAATTAAGGATTTTTCTTAATACAGATAAAAAGAAAGCATTTTTTGATCAACATTTTCAGGAATTACTACCCTTGAAGATTTTTCAAGGATCAGGCTCACATGGAAACATGTCCATGTGTAGCCAGCCATCTCTCACCCTCAGACAATGCCCCACTCTTTCTGTTGCTGTGCAGACAAATGAGAGCCTTAGTGGAAAACACACATTTCAGAGCATGAAGAGAACTAAAACAGGAGGAACCAGATTGCATTTATTTTGTCCTTTTTGATATGGTAATGGACTGGGCTATGTGATCTGCCAGATTGAAAAGAACTAGTGTGCAGGATGCAATAAGGCTGAATTTTTGAACATTCTTAAAAAAATAATTGATCATTGATTATTTACTTTTTTTACCCATTTAAATAGGCATTCAAAATGCTAACAATATCTAGCTTTAAATTTATAGCCTGTTTCTGGGCATGGTGGCGCACACATGTAATCCCAGTGGCTCAGGAGGTTGAGGCAGGAGGATCACAAGTTCAAAAACAGCCTCAGCAACTTAGCAAGGCCTAAGTAACTGAGTGAGATCCTGTTTCAAAATTAAAATAATAAATAAGTAAAGGACTGAAGATGTGGCTCAGTGGTTAAATACCCCTGGGTTCAATCCCTAGTACAAAAAAAGAAAAAACAGTTATAAGCCCATTTAGATAGTTGAGTGCCTCCTTCCACAGGAAATTATATTGTTTACAGCCACTTGAACTTTGGAATGAAAATTGGCTGGGTTTGTACCCTGTGTCTGTGACTTAAGGAATCATTTTGATTGTTTTGAAAATACTGTTAGTTCCTACCTTAAAGGGTTACTAGAAGGATCAAATGAAGTAAAGTATATAAACCAACACGCACAGTGCCTGGTACATAACAAGTGGCTCAATCATCGGTATGGTCATTATTTTTGTTTTTCAAAAACAATAACTGTACTAGTCGAAGTTCACCAGAGAGCTAAAACCAGTAACAGACAGAAAAAAGAGGTACATAGATAGACAAGAGGGGATTTCTAAGGAGAATCAGTCACACAATGAACTGCCTGCAGGCTGGAGAACTAGAGAAATTGGTTGTGCATCTCAGTCTGGGTCCAAAAGATTAAGAACCAGGGGAACTGATAGCATAATTTTCAGCCTGAGAGCAAAGGCCTAAGATCCTGAGGGGCTGCTGGTGCATATCCCAGAATCCAAAGGCTGGAGAACATGCAGTCTGATGTCCTGCAGTCTGTATCCAGCGCCAGAAGAGAACAAGAGAAAAATTTGCATTTCCTCTGTCTTTTTGTTCTTTGTAGGACTTTGGCAGATTGGATATTGCCTCATCACATTGGGTGAAGGTGAATCTTGCTTGCCCATACACTGATCAAAAAGCAATCTCTTCTGGAAATACCCTCATAAACATGAATAGAAATAACATTTAACCAGCTGTCTGGTTATCCCCTAACCCAGGCAAGTTGACACCTAAAACTAACCATCTCTATAAAAAACATCTGAGTTATATCAACATTTATGAGTTGAAAGTAGTAGGTCACTTGGTGGGGGTGGGGTAAAGGTTAAAACAACTAACAGTCCATAGCAGGTAAGCATCAGTGGCCCCATAAATCTGGTTTCTTTCAGCACATCCAGGAAATAATTAAACCCGACTAGGTTTTATAATGTAATAACCTCAAACTATATTAGTTTCCTAGAGTTGCTATAACAAAGCACCACAGACAAGATGGTCTAAAAAAAAAAAAACCAAAACAACAGTTCTGGAGACTAAAAGTCTGAAATCAAGATGTCAACAGAACTAGTTTCTTCTGAGGACTATGAGGGAAATAAAACTGCTCCTTGCCTCTCTCCAGCTTCTGAGGGTTTGCTGGCAGTCTTTGGCATGCTTTATTTGGTAGATGCATCATTCAGATATCTGCCTCCATCTTCATGTGGATTTCTCCCTGGGTGTGCATGTCTCTTTCTGGATACTAATTTCCCCCTTTCATAAGGACACCAGTCATGTTGGATTAGGGCCCATGCTAATGACCTCATTTAAACCTCATTACCTCTGCAAAGCCCCTTTCTACAAATAAGGGCACATTCTGAGCTACTACACATTGAGACTCCAACACAATTTTTTGAAGGGGCATAATTCAACCCATAACAAGAACAGAGGACAAAAAAAAATTATAGTTCAAGTTTTGCTGTTTTGGTTTTGGGTTTTGGGCAGAGGGTGGGGGTTCTGGGTTTTTTGTTGGTTTGTTTGTTTTTTGGTTTTGATTTGTTTGTTTTTTGGTACCAGAAACTGAAACCAGGGGCACTTGACTACTGAGCCCAATCCTTTATATTCTGAGGCAAGGTCTCACTAAGTTTCTTAAGTCTGGCTTTAAACTTGCAATCCTCCTGCCTCAGCCTCCTGAGCCACTGGGATTACAGTTATGCACCGCTACACCTGGCTCATAGTTCAAATATTTTTGAAAAGTGTTTATTTTAATATGTTTTTTCTTTAACCTTTTAAAAATACACTGTAAATGCTTTCTAGGCTACTCAGTACCCCTCTTGTGCCAAGATGGCATTGTTATTGCAATAAGAACATCCATCTTTTTATAACATTATACTCAGTTTTTTAATAGGTCCTTCTTAAAGAAATAGGAAGCCAAAATTCTAATACCCTGGCCAGCTCAAATGTCTATTGGATTATAACAGAATAACCATTTGGTTATTTATTCAACCAATATTAAATAAGCACCTTGTGCTTAACACCGTGTCAGACCTTTCAAAGACATGGGGAAAATCTAAAATAGATACATACTATATAGAATGTTTTACCTACTTGTGAAGATATGAATTATGTCTCTTGGTTTGTCTAAATAAAAATTGATGAAGCAGGTCTCTAATGAGTCCAGAATGTGTGCTCTCTAAGGCTTATATCCAGGAATCCTTGCAGGTCCTTAAAGGAATGACATAAGGTGTGATCTTGCCATGTCTCCAGGGTGGCATCATGGCTTGGTGTCAGGTGGACGTATGCCATTTTTCACATGAAAGATAATTTTCATTCAAGTGCCATACCTAAATTTACAACTATTCCTCTGGAATTGAGATTTGGCCCTGTTAAAAATGGTCAGTAAACCTCAATTTAATGACTCTCAGACTGAATTCTACCCTAGATAAATACCATGGAGAAATGCACTGCAAAAGGCAGAGAACACAACCTCCCCACATGCAGAAGTGAAGCAAAGTTATCTGTGCATGATGCCAGAGGGGACGGCAGCTTTGGGTGACAGGTGGCACGCCTCTCTGCCAAGGAGAAGGCGTTGCTCCTGGCAGTTTTTTTTAACTGAGGCATGTGACCTAAGTAGTGGCATTTCACAGCTGAGAAACCAGCTTGTGATATGCCTTTTGCTTTACTGAGAGGCGGGCCACATGTCCACCGGGACTGCAGCTCTAGCTGCAAGATGTTGCAATAGGTTCCCTTGTATCCTTCTTACGATCAAATATTTATGTTACTCTGGAAATATACATGGACTGTATGATTAATGACATTTTGCCAAGCAAACAAAAAAAGTGACGTCCCTCACAAAGGTGTCATTTTCTAGCAAAAGGAGGTTAAAAGAAAAGGCACCAAAGCGGGCATGGTGGTGCATGTCTGTAATCCCAGTGACTTGGGAGGATGAGGTAGGATTGTGAGTTCAAAGCCAGCCTCAGCAACTTATCGAGGCACTTGCAACTCAGTGAGACTCTGTCTCTAAATAAAAAATATTTTAAAAAGGGCTGGGAATTTGTCTCAGTGGTTAAGTACCCCTGAGTTCAATTCTCAGTACCCTCCCGCCCCCCCGCCCCCCGCCCCCCCGCAAAAAAAAAGGGACCGGAATAATGAGTGAGCAGGAAAAATTAAAAGTAAGAGCTTATTTATCAGCTTTTGGTAGAAATTTGTAAAAGAGGCTCTGCTGTGTTTTGGTTAATACAGCAAATGGAAGATGAACTCAAACTCTGACATTCTCAACACTTGGACATCTGAGTCCACTTTTCCAACTTCCGTAATTCCCCTTTAGGTACCTTTTAGTCCAGAATTATTAAACAGTTCACCATTCCCTGTACACCTGTTAGCACTTTGCTCCAAACCCTTATATCACATGCTTTTACTCATGAGAGATTCCATTTCTATCTAGCTCTGTATGAGCTATCATCTAAGACCCAGATGTAATGTCATTTATCCCAAGAAACTTCTCTGATATCCCTAGGGGCCAGGTTACTTGCCTCTCCTGGGGCTTCTACATCTTATCACCCTTATGGCAATAACAATCTCTCTCCGTCTCTCTCTCTCCCTCTCTAGCTCTCTCTCATTCTGGGCTATAAGCAATGACAGAACTGCAGGGTATCCACAAAGTCTGGAAACACAGATAACATTATTTTATTGTATTGTAATATAATAATATATATAATATAATATAATAATATATATAATAATAACTTATTACAAATGTTTGCCTATGTGCCAAACGTTATCTGCATCAGCACACCTGGAATGATTTTTGATACCTAGTGCCTGGCAGAGTGCCTAAGGTTTAGTAGGAATTGTACTTGTGGAATAAACTGATGAACTAGGTGGATGATTGATATGAAGCCAAGGATTGCCCTTCAGACCCACCTTCAAAACCTGAGCAAAGAAAACACAGAAAGTAAGTAGAATATGTGAATAAATGAAGGTAAATGGTCAGGAGACGGAGTGTGGAGAACAAAGGCTGGCTAGAGTAAAAGTCCTGCATCTTGTAGCAACTAGCTATATGCAACTTCAAGTAAGTCAACTAACCTCAAAGTTTCCTTTTCAAATCAGGAACTCAGAAATGTGTTTTCTTCAGCACAAAATCTATAAATTTATGTTAATGTTAAAAGATAGTAGTAGCTTATAACTTTTGAGGAAATGCAGAGCCCAAGAGACAATTATTAATACTGAAAAAGAGAAAACAATATCACCTATGGTACAATGGAATGCAACAAATTGTGTTTATTGAGAAGTGTTTAGTTTCAAAAATACTTTCACATTGCTCATCTGGTCCTCACAGAAAACTTGGAAAAAAGGCATGACAGACTCTTTATAGATGAGAAGACAGACTTAAAGCAGTGTTTTTGGGGTTTTTTTTTGCCATGTCCAAGGTCAGGAGCAGAGCTAAAAGAGGAGGTGAGATGAAACCTAGCCCTCCTACGCAATGCACCTCCCACTGCACATGGGCACCAAAGTCTAACAGGAAGAGAGAGTACCACAGGCCAATATTCACACAAAAGAAAGAAAAGAAAACAACCTCTGAGGATTTTAGTTGACATTAAATGTGCATTTTCTTCAATTATCAGAAAAGTTAAAGGTAAATAATGATATTAAGTAGATTCTACCCACAAAACAATTACTTGGATTTTTCTCTTTGCTGTGTTCCACTTTTATGAGAAAGAAACAAATAAAAATAAGCTATAAAGAATTTAGTAGAAACCAAACACTTCCAAGGTCACTGGTTCTTAGGAAATGAATAATTAGTCCACTAACTTATTTCATTTACATTTACAGTGCGAGGCAGTGAGAATTGACATGAAACTCAGCCAGCTCTTAAATCACCAAACCTCTTACTAAAGCAGGGAAGGCATTTAAAACAAAAGTGTTTCTTATTTAATTCAACTGAACATTTATTGAATGTCTACTATCTGCAAAGCACTGTTCTAATTGCTGCAAATGCATCAGAGAACAAAACAAACCCAAGGTCTTTCGCTCCACGGTTTACATTCGACGAGGAGACACATTCTGTTGGGGAAGGGTATTCTCATTGAAAAAGGCATTCTTGCTTCCAGAAATGTGATTAACTACAGCGTCACATCCAGCAAGTATTCAGGTTACCTAATACATATTTTTAAAAATCACTGGATGTAAGACATGAATAGATCAATATATTAAGTATAATTTTCTAAATTTTGAAACCACTTTCTGTCTATTTTAGGGGTGAAGAACATTGCTTTCAGACCTATAAATGACTGAAAAAGTGTGTGAAAAAAATATATACAATGTACTATGCACTGTCATAGGGAGCATGTTATTAAAAGGAGGTAAGATGAAGTTTCTGTCCACACTGTGGTCCATGGACCAGCAGCATCGATACCTCCCAAGAGCCTGGTAGAAAGGCAGACCCTCAGAGGCCCACTCAGCCCCGACTAAATCAGAATATGCAATTTAACAAGTTCCCTGGGTGATTTGTATGCACGCTAAAGTTTAAGAAGATTCTTCTAGTGCATTTCTCTGCACCTAGAGAACCTAAAAATAACTCACTGAAAGGGAGAACATAAGCACTTCAAAAATTAATCACTCCCTCGATATTTTTTCATTTTTAAGAAGTAATTTCTTTTCAAGTAAGATTTTACTTTAAAAACGGCAGATCAAGGATATTACATACTGAACTTTCCTGCAGCATGTGTCAACACAGAAGAAAAATGAAATTTGCCTTTTCATGGTTTCAAATCCGGCATTTCTAGGCTTAGTAGGAAATGAGGATACCTCCCCCTCCCCCCAAAAGGGAAATCATCCCTCATTCTATCAATGCTCAATGCCTTCCTCTACTCTCTGTGATTTAGCAACCACCTATTAGCAGGATAAAGAGATGTGGGGAGCTTTAGGGTGTTCCATCTTATGTGAAGTTCCATTTGAAATCATGTTGCCCTTGGCTCAGAGGAAAATGATGTAGAAGACAGCATCCTTGGTACTGAGCCACCTAGCACACCCAGCAAAACCAGCTGCCAGACGACAAGCAATCGTAGTCAAGAAAACATATGAGAACTCCAGGAAAAGTCAGGAAATGGGTCAAAGCCAGTTCCCTCTCCATTTACCACAAAACTGCTGCTTTACAAAGAGAAGAGAGTTTGGAACGGAGATTGTATCCATGCACAAGCCATAGTGGCTCTGCCTGGTTACGCACTTGGGAGAGTGTTTCAGCCCCACCTATGCCCTTCCAAAACAGGGCAAAACATCCAAGCACAGTCACAGAGCAGGCCCCAGAGGGCACTGAAAAAGGAGACAACAGCAATGAGCAGGAAATCCAAGCCAGGGGATTTTCATTAATCATGCTTTCAAAGAAGCATGATTTTCCTCTGTTATGTGACCAACATTCAAGGATTATTCTGTACATACTAAATACACAGGAAAGTTTTCTCCAACATTAGTATATTAAACTATGGGTGTAAGAGATCCCCCACTTCCAACTTTAGGGGGAAAAAAATCTCTCGGTCTGTCATGACCGTCTGCTCTATAAGATATAGAAATTTCAGTAGGGATCTTTACCTGCTATAAATGGGGGTCACCTCCATTCACATATATGTTAATATTGTGCCTTCTCCCAAAATAGAGTTGAGGCTTTTATAAAAAGAGTGTGAAATAATGCTTTTGAAGTAAGTTGGAAAAAAACAATATCTATATACATATTCTAGAACATTTCTGGGATTGAGCATTAAATTTAGTTTTGAGCTTCCTGGTAGACAAGAAAGAAAATGAAACAATACAACACTCTCATGAGTAATTAAGATGAAACATGTCAGAGCTTCAAGAGAAACAAATGGCTTCATGGGATCAAAACCCAAAAGGAAATTTTTTACAATAGATTTTATATAAGGGGCATTGAATAGCATGGGCAATGTCTTCAATAAAAAATATGCAAAAATTATAAAGCATTATCTATATTTGCAATCACACTATGACCGTTAAGAAATAAAAAAGGGAAATATTAACATACAATTTACAAAAGACAGTTCTCCAGGGAGAATAAACAAAGTCAGGTCTGTAATATTCTAGAAACCTAATTTTATGCAGAGAGTTAATAATGAGCTTTTAGATGATACAAAGACATACTAAATATCAATTCCCTCATCTGATCTTCTGACAGGAGCTGAGTAAAGAATAATTCTAGGCTATGATATCGGGTGAGGTAACCCATGTAATTAACTGAAGAACGATTTGGGGCATGGGGCCAGCAGGTGGCCAAGTTAATGAACCATTGTAAAAGCTGAGACTCTCTTCTTGTATCTGGGGGCTGCACACCACTAGAGAGAATTTCAAAACAGTAAGAACTGACACTTCTAGGAACACGTGGTTTGCAATCTCAGTTGAGCCCTCCTAAAATCTTCTCTATCTGTGTTTGACCAGCTTCTTTTCCCTTTACACTCCCCTCATTGAACCATTGAGAAAAGGAAAGTTACACGATGTTGTTTTCAAACCTTCTTCTCCTTCTTTCCCAAACTTCACTGCATCACCACCCAGAGGAAAGGTTTCTGTTCCAGGTTTCTTGGCCCTGCCAAGATTTCTTCTTGCTTCTTGATCATCTTTGCTTCATCATTTGTCTTCAAACTTTCCCTTTCTACGCAATCTGTTCCACCAGCCTTTAAAGCTGCCAAAGCCTTTCCCTTCTTTGAGAACGTTTTCACTTCTCTCTAGCCACCATTACTTTCTCTCAACTTCACCTTCCTTCCTTTCTCAGTCACTAGGACCGATGCTGTAAAACAACAGCTTCCACTTCCTGGTGAACTCTGCTCCTCTCAATGGATTTATAAGTCAAGAGATTATTGAAAAGACAGGGCGCTACAAAGAAGTGGAGGCTCCATGAAATGGTCTGAATATCCCTGGATATTCACATGTTAAAGCTTAATTCTATCTTGGTGGTATTAAGAGGTAGAATCTATTGGTAAGTGATTAAGTTATGAGGGCTCTGCCTTTGTGACCAGATAAATGTCTCATAAAAAGGTCCTTGTTGCTTTCCATCACTTCTACCACACGAGGACATTGGGTTCACCCTCTTTGGAGGATTCAGCCACCCAGAGCCATCTTGAAAGCAGAGAACAGCCCTAAATGGACTTCAAACCTAATCATGGCTTCATCCTGGACTTCCTAGCCTCCAGGACAGTGAGAAATAAATGTCTGTTGATCATAAGTTACCCAGTCTCAGGTATTTTATTATAGTAGCATTAAGGAACTAAGACACTACTAATCTGGACACTTCTGCAGTCCCCTCTCCCTTTCCTATCAGCTCTATTTGTCACTATTCTCTTCTTAAAACCGTCTCTTCTCTTGGCTTCCATGCTGTCTGGTTCTTCCCTGGATTTTTCTCTTTCTCTTAATCTCACTGGTCTTGGTCCTTCCCTTTTCTATATCATCTTATGCATTTTCCTGCTCCCCAAAGTTCTTCCCTTGACTTGCTTTTTTTTTTTTTTCACTCTCTATCCTCCCTCATGGCAATGTCATCAACTTTTGTGGTTTCAGTCTCACCTATTTGCTGAAAATCGCAAATCTGTCTCCCTTGCCAGAAGGTCACCCTATTGAATCTCTTGACTGTATTTTTCTCATAGATACCTCACACTGAGTTTTCCCATTCTGTGCTTCCTCTTTTATTTCCTATTTAGTCCTAACAAAATAGAATCCTGGAGTCATCCTAGACTTCTCCTTCTCTTTGATTCTCAGAACCCATCAGTTTCTAGCCCTCATTTACCTACTCCATGACTGTCATATCCATTCTTTCTATTCCCTTCCCAATGACACTTCCTTAAGTAAACCTCTCATCATCTCTGAACCAAATTGATTAATTTAACAGGCTTTTCTACTACCATTCCCCATCCAAAATGTCTTCCTGTCTTCTAGCTTTCCATTTATGCCTTTTCTTCATCTGTCCTGTCTAAATCTCTCGATATACTCTTCCAAAATATAAATATGTTCATGGTTCCTCTGCTTACAATTCTTCACAGGATCATCATGCTTATAAAATAGAGTCTGAGTTCCTTGGCTTGATAAGCATGTCCCTTCATGACCCAGGCCCTTCCTCCAGTTACAGCTGGATCCTTCTCCACTGCCTTTCCCGGAACACATACCTTCCAGGGCTAACATACTGTTCCTTGAGTAGACATTGTTTTCTAGATCAGTATTTCTCTTCATATTCACTCCTTTGCTTCCTCTTCTTACTCCTCTAATGCAGTGAACCTCAGATGTCACCTCTACCACAAGGCCTCTCTGCACTTCCCTTCTCTTCTTTCTAGAGAAAGCTAATCACCTTCTCTTGGTTAGCTCTCTACCTCTTACCTGCATTTAGTAAACTGAGCAGTGTTCCCTGTATGGTGAACTCCTTAATAGGACTTTAGGCCATATATCTTTGCTTCTCAGTGACTATAGCAGAGGTCTGACTCAGAGAAAATGCTAACTACTTTTTTTTAATGAAGCTAGAGATCTGAGCATAACATTTTTTTTTTACCAACACAGTAATACCTGTTGACCAAAAAGTGAAAGCAACAGATAGTGTATTTATCCAGGAAAAGGAGCATTACATGTTTATTATACATTATCTCCACTAATTCAATATCCCTATATTACCTTTGGAAGTCTATTGTAAACAGTTTCTTCTCTTTAACATATTACCAGCAATTTGCTTATTGATCTTTTTTCTCTGCTCTTTATAACATAGAAATGATAAAATGTGTTGAGAGCCACAGAGAACAAAGAAAACTGCCTCAGATTATCCAATAGCTGAGGATTATGCTGTATAAGCAAAAGATTTGCATTCAGGGCCACAGGCTGAGTAGGTGTAATTGTTACGAAGAGAGAATGAGGATGCAGACATGTGTAGCTCAAGGCAAGAAAATAAGCAAAATGTAATTAGTTAAATCCCTAAATCCTTTGGGCCAATCCTATTCCAGACCTCTGTAATTTAACCCTAGCCACCTTTATACTATTTTCTCATCTTTAACCATTCCATACCACCCCAAGGTCTTTATAGAGCATGTATCCCAGAAATTTCTGACCCATGTGATCTCTCCTGCTTGACCACAACTCTCATGAAAAAAAAGGAGTCCTTCCTTTCCTATTTAATTTTAACAAGTTACTCTTTTCTGTTCTTAATTTATTTTTCTTCATTAAGAGGCTGGGGTGTGGCAGATTTACAATCTCTACAAGCTGGAGTTTTCTGTGGAATAGCCACTCTGAATTGGAAGCTTATTTTTTATAAAAAAGAGCTTTATTACAAGATAACAACAAGCAAAGATACAGAGTTGGTCAGATGCAAAGTGGAAGCAAATCAGCTAAGAAAATGACTTGATCCAAGCTTTCCAGGAAAGTGTGGAGAGCAGGTGAGTTGGGAATAATAAAAGTTGAGGAGAAGAGGCTTCTGTTTTTCAGAGACTTTCTGAGTTTGCAAGTTCAGAAAGCAGTTCTTAGCAATTTCAAGATGCCAGACAGTGGTCACGGTGAGCAGGTTGTTGAAGTGATGACAAAGGACACAGAGTTAAGATCTATGTACAATGAGGATAGGGATCCTTATTGCACCAATAGGTCATGCATGCATATTGCAGTCACCCAAAACTAAAGCAAGGATTGACACTGAGAGGAAGACTATCAGCTGTGAGCACAGGTTCTCAGTGGCAGAGAGGAGCCTCCTAAAAGCTGTTAAATGACACAGTGAAGTTGGGAAGAATACAGTTGGGCCAGATGGTAAGAAACTCACAGAAGGAAAATATATAAGGGCAGGTCATGTGAATTAAAAAACAAACAAAATCCCCTTGGTTTCAAAAGTTATCTAACACAAAGCTAAATTAGTCTTAACTTTGCTACTAATGAAATATGTAGACTTGGATATGTCATGTCATTTTATTTTTTTGAACCTTAGTTTTTTTAATGTGTAACACGAGATGCTATACTTTTTTGTGTCAGTTGATTTTTTATTTACAAAAAGTTTTAAAGCAATGATACTTTAGGAAATGGGAATTAAGTCAGAGAAATTTTTTCTAGATAAATTCATAACCTATAAAACTCTGAGTAAACTCTGATTAAGGTGACACTATAACATTTTAAAATAAAGTTGAAAAGTCCTATTTGAGTTTGCAATTCTACATGTAGGAACCTCATATGTAAGCACTTCCACATGGACATATTTGTTTACAGGATATTCTATCCACAACTCAAATGGTTAGCCATGAGTTTTATTTTCATCTTATGTTGCTAGAATTTTGGCTCAAACATCTACACCTCATTAGTTGATTTTTTGTACTTGCTCAATACTTATCAGCTGAGAAGACTCCATCTCCGGTGACAGTTTAACAAAAGCAACTTAAATGGAGGTCTGTATAGCATCCCCTGTTCAATGGAACACTGTGTAAAGTAGAAAATATGACCATGAATACTATTCTTGTTTTATAAATAAAATTGAGATGCACATATAGTGTTTTCCAGTCTCTTGTGCATTTCTTTTGAAAAATAATTAAATGTGATTTTTTTTTTTTTGGTAATCCATGAGCCTATGAGTACTTATATACTTCTGTGTCTCTTCCAACAGACTATGGGGAACCCTGAGGGTAATACTACTACTAGTAATAATAATAGTAATTGTTCCCATGATTATTATTTTAATTTATGTTTCTAGTGTCCAGAAAAGTATGTGATTCATAGTAGACACCAAGTACCCATTAATTAATTTCTTCATTAGAAAGCAAATAAATTACTTGGTAACCAAATAATTTCTTTTCCCAAAAATCTTTTTCTTCAATTGCCTATTATCTGAATCATTTAGATAACAGGTATATAAGTATTCTATCTTCAATGTGTTGGCTCTGAAGTGCATAAAACAAGATAGTCCTAAAATTGACAAATAAGGATTTCTGATCACCAAGTTTCTGGGTGAATTTATAAATTCTCTATATAAAACATTAATTCTATGTTTGGTAAAACAATGCCATCAGTTTAAGAAAGCAAATCTTCCTGTGAGACTGAAAAAAATTAAAATTATGATTTAATGTAAGATTTAAAATGTAGACATGCATAGAGAGTAATTAAGTATAAGAAAGATGTAAATGTTTCTACATAAATTTAGAATTTAATGATAACTCTTCCATGAATAAGACAGGGATCATTTTGACAAGTCTTTATGTCTTGCCTTGACTCTGGTTTCAGCTACAGTTTCTCTAAAAATTGACAACTTTCTTCTAGTGAGATGTTGCTTACAAACTAATATCAGAATGGAATTCATTACAAGTAGTTTTTGTTTTTTCAGGAGTTGTGGATATACCAAACTATTCTCTCCTCAACTCTCAACTCTGGTTCCCCAGATCCTGTGGCTTTCCTAGAGAGTACGCTGAAAATACAGCTTCAATGAATCCATTTAAGATGACAATACTGTAGTCCCTACCCATAGAGTTATCAGAAATCAATAAACCAGTCCTTGTACAATTAACTCCATTGGTCAGAGAAAAGTTTCAGTGCTCAAAAGAAGACTGCCAACTACCCAGGCACAAGATAGGAACATAAAATAGATGCTGCCGCCACCACCTGTCCTAAGCATGCCAGCTCCTTATAAAACTGGCTCCAAGACAAATATAGTCAGAGCACAAAGATATGACAAAAGAATCAAGAAGAGTTCAAGTTTTCCTAAAATATCAGAAGTGTATCTTTACCACATTGTTGTTATTCACTAAATATTAATTAATAACTTAGAAAATTGGTCTGATAAGTCTAGCCAACATAGGGGATAAGAGAAAAAAAATTAATCTGGGTCCATTCTGAGTAGAATAAATGATTACATTTTTAAATTATGCTAGCACAATGTAAGAATTTATGCTCATGATCTATTAAATTACCACTTTATTTAAAAAGAAGTTAAGAAACTACATAATATAGTTTGCAAAACTCACCTGGTAAAATATTTTAAATGTAAAAGTTGAGGTTTAAAAAGACGAATTCTCAAGCATAAAATATATTGATAAACCAGCTGGAGAATCAAAACTAAACCTTGTTATCTTTATATTGAAAATATTAAATCCAAGTGTGTATTGTTTATACCAAAAGAATCATAGGTTTGAATACCATACATCAAAAGACTGTTAACTACACCAAAATTCACCTGGTCAGCCTGGCTGGCAAATATTCTCTCTCTTCTCTCTCCTAACTTTTTGCTAAAAAGTATTCCTTTGGAGTACTTTCTATACTTTCCAACTATCCTAATAGATAGTAGTACCTAGAATTCTACAATAACTGAAGTTTTAATAGTTGATTTTCCCCCTTCCCATCAAATGAATCTCCCTACACATTTCAAAAAGAATTCCCTTCTATTATCTTTGAATCAAGTCAAACCTGCTTGAACATCTTTCTTAAAACCCATACTCTTTGGCACATGCTTCAAGATTCTACATTATTATCCTACATATTCCATCTTTATGGAATCACAGAATACCACAGCCTACTTCTGTCTTTATTATTAGTTGCTGGCCTGGACTTCCCATTCCAGTAAATAGATCTGCTTATTTTTCCCTTTAAGGAGACACTTTCAATACTGCTACAAATGTTTACAATCCATGTGACCAAATAAAACACTAAGCAAAATTTTCTTGCCTCTAGTTTTTCTCAAGATAACTAAATCACCAATATTTTCTTTTAATACTTCTTAAGCATAACTCATATTTTTAAAGTCTATATTGCCAATGATTAGATTTTACTTGTTTTATGTGTTCAAACTGCACTTTTAGTGTAAACTACTTAATAACTGAGAGTAAGTTTTAAAATTTGTGACATAGAGTTTTATATAGTAAATGTTCAAGGTGAGTTGAACATCCACTGTACTAGCTTTTCATTTAAACTATTTAGAGTTATTGGTGTATCTACAAGGTGGTGTGATATACAGTGGAAAAGCATACTGTCAAAATAGTTCATAGCAGGACAAGTGGCCACTGAAGGAAGCTAGAATCCTAAGGACACAAAGTAGGAATTCTAAGATAAATTCATCAAAATTCTAGAATCTACTAATAAGCTAAAAAGGCAGACTTAAGCTAATAATTTTACCTTTAAAAGAAAAATATCACATTTCTACCATTTGATATAGTAGCACTAATAATAGTGATAATAATAACTGTGCAAGGATAAAGGAAAGAAGATATGACTTAATAGAGGCACATACTGTTTAGAAGACTTTGGTTTAATAATGTATCTACGGTCTAGTTAAAGTTAGCTATCATGGTGAAGGAACCAGAACCAAGGATATATGAGAGAATAAACTGATGAGGTGTAGTATAAGAAAGAGAGAACTCATTGAAAACAAATATCGAATGACAGAAGAGTTTGCATTCTTTGAGATGATACCCAGGGGTTGATGGGAAATTGGAGGAAATGTCAGGGAGTCAGTTTATGGTATAAAGAAAAACAAACTGAGAGCTTCTGCTTTGGAATTTAACTCCAAAATTTTCCCCACTCTCATTAGAAATCCTAATCAAATCATAACCTTGGAGCATGGATAAGGTTGTAATAGTGGAGTTTTAAGCACCTAAATTGGTTGGCCTAAATAAACTTTCAAAACAACTCTATTCCTTATAATATGAAAAAATAGAGCAATTCATCAAGATAACTTCCTGTGAAATAGGTTGCAGCCAAGAAAATAAAGGTATAGAGAAAATTACTGTAAGTAGACAAGAACTATAACAATAGGTATAAAAATATTATATGTAATTGCATTATCTAAAATAATCTTTTTATCCTTGCACAGTACTTATGACTTAGGAGGACTTTCCTCTGATGCCATAAGAATTTTAACTTTAGTTTTATATGAAATAGTAAAAAAGTTGCTAAAAGAAAATGATCCAACTTTGAAAAGAAGTCAAAAAGGGCCAATTTTAAATAATACATAAGCAAATGCCCCCAAAATATTATCCCACAATGAAAATCAAACCAAACAAAAAGTGAATATTTCTATCAGGAAAGCAGCACCATTAAACCTTTGTCATATCGTTGCCTGACTGCTGGCCTAAGACATATGAAGAGAAAAATGCTTAAAACAAAATGAAAATATTTCCCCCCCCCAATTTTTTTTAACTTTTTAAAACTACAAATTCAAAGGATATTCTTCATTGCACTCACTCAATGCTTCAAATTTAACCAAATAAAATTATTTTAGGTATTGTTTTAAACTTAATTTTGGATGGGAGCAATCTTAATTTCATCAGAAGAATGGAATAATGTGTCCTTGGCCGAGATATTCTCAGTAGAGGCTATTTTTGTACTCTATGTTTAGCATATTTAAAGATACACATTCCAGGTGAGCAGCTCATTCCAAAGTGCATTTGAATTTTTCAAGTGAAGCTCTATTGCTTCAATGCTCCTCTGCCTCCTTGACAGATCTTTCTCAACATTTCTTTCAGGAAGCAATCGTGAACAATTTCTGGAAAGTCTATTGCAGGTAACTTCACACGCACTGATTCTCTCTTCTGTCAAGTAAACTGGTCGTGTTGTTATGACCAGACAACAATTGCAGCACAGATGATATGATAGAGCATTGAAAACAATGTGAAAGAATATAAAAACTAAATTCTTCTGGATAAAAATTTAACAACAGAAAATACCTCAAAGCTTACTTCAATGTACAATAAAGTAATAAAGGAATATTTTAAAATGAGGTCGTTCAAAGACTAGATGCCTTATCTATGATTGCAAAGTCACCCAGATTAACTATAGAAATGAAGGCCACAGTAGTGTAGTCTTTTTTTGATATTTACTATATTGGGTTAATTTCTAACTTAAGAAATGGTGGCAACAAATTAATGAGGCAATGGCCGATTTGGAAAGGAGAAGTGAAGGTCACTGGAGGTCCCAAGATTTTTCAGCTCCAAAATGCCAATATTCAGACAAATAGGCTTCCTTGCTGAATAGTAAGAACAACCCTGATAATGTGGACTTAGCTGCTATTTACAGGAAACCGTCACATTACATGACCCCATCAGTCTGAAGGCAGGGAAATTACTAAGTGATCCAAGAAAGTGCCTGTAGGCCAATACACAATGCATCTCTGAGAAGCAGAGGGCAGAGCCTTAGGAAAAATACATTTTTAGTTGGAGCTTACACCAAGAGCTTACACAAAATTTCTTTGTGGATAGCAGAAAATAAAAGCAATTCTGTTTTCACAAATGTTATGTCTAATGAAAAGAGAAATTAATTTCCTTTAAGAAGAAACAAGACAGCATATATAAATGGCTAAGTGAATAGTTGTAATCTCCTGTAATAAAATCACTTGATTGGAATATGTGAAGATACCATCTCTGCAATACAGTTACAGTCAGAAAGCAGAGGGGAAATAAAGTAGTCCAAAGTAATACACAGGTAAAGTTATCAGTCATTCCTCAACAAAATTAGAAAATAGAAGTTCAATTAATTTTCCAAAAACATAATTCTATTCTCAGAAAGCAAACTCCATTAGCAATTATTTTACCAAAGTAATACTATTGGGAAATAGATATAAGAAAAGTGAATCTTTCTTCTACACCCTTCCTTCCTCAAAATATCTTATATAAAATATGGAAAATTAAAATCAGTATAGAGTGATAAAACATTACTTCTTCCTGAAGAAATAATAATATCAATAATCAACTGCCTAGCTCAATGGAGGGAAATTATTAAATATGTCAATAAACCACATTCAATCTGGATTTTGTCATTCCTTTTGGAGAGATCTCTCCAGTGCTGATATTTCACACATTTTTAACTTATACTTTCAAAATGTTCCATCTAAGCACTAGAGGAAACTATATTAAACATTAAAGTGTAGGAAATTAACATTAAAATGTGAGGATTTAACTTCTGGGCTTAAATTTGTGTCTTAAAAAAGTAATGAGTCTGTGTTCAAAAAGAAGGATGCAGTTCATAATTTAAAATCAAGATACAGAAACAAAAATTATATATTAGAAGTGACAATATTGTAGCAGAAAGTTTTTTTCAAAAGAATATTCTGAAACTAAAGCTGTATAATTCTATATCATTTTTGTTTGTTCTGAAAACAATGCCTTTTATAAATTAAAGCATCTTTACTCATTCCCTATGATCATATAACTATTTTACTAAGAATGCTTCCTAATCTTTATAATCAGACCTCACACAAGTAACTAAATTTTTTGTAAATATTTTGAAAAGTGAAGCCATGTCTATGGGCTTTCTTTCTTTCTTTTGATTTTAAGAAATATGAATGCAATAACACCCTCAAGATTCTCTTCTTCATGCCAGCATATATACATGTGGATTATCCTAGATGTCAATTTAGTGCCAGGGCCTCAGTTTCCTTATAAACTTACTAGGGAAGTTAAGAATAGATGAGCTCAAAAGTCTCATTTTTATCCAAAAATTTAAGTAGGCTAAGATGAAGAGAGTAAAGAAAATCTTTAAGCAAGAAATTCTTTGAGAATTCATGTCTACAACACACGGGGGAAAAAATTAAAGCTTTTAACCTCAGGTCAATCTGATTCATTTTTAAAAGGCATTTTAAACCTGACATCTGCTATCCTTTTATTGGTAATTTATAATTGATCTAACATTAAATTTGAAGAGCAAAGTCATTGTGATGATGGGGGGGGGGACTAGAAACCAAGGCTCAAATCCAAGAAGTTTTCAGTGTCATCTGTCATAAAACAAGATAATTATTGGGGAAGTGAAGAAATGTGTGTTTCTAGCATTTACAGCAAGGAATAAATGGTTTGAATTATTTACAATTTCTTTGTATCTGAGTTATCCCAGAATTGGAGATAAATTTCCAATGTCCTGAGGGAGATGGCTGCATTAATCCCACATTCTCAGGGACATTTTGGATTCTAATATGGGATGAGAGAGGACAAAGGAAACACCATCTGACTGTTGAAGACAAGGTAAAGCTCTCAGATTAACATCCAGAGACAGCGATTTCTTTTGATTAACCATTCACTCAGGATTAGCCAGCCTATTGAACTTGAATAATCATAACCAGTCACTGAAGGGTAATCTAACACCTTGGGCCAATAAGCCTGCCAAACAAAAACTTAGGATATGAGGAGAAACCATCGTGTAAGACTAAAATCTACAGCTGGACACCTTGCATGGAGACTTTGATAATTTTTTTATGCTCCTCCTATCCCCAGTAACACCATGAGATGCGGTTTGCTTACGCTATAATTACGAGGGAATGAGGATAAAAAGCAATGCCTGGGTGGGCGTGTACTAAGAAGGGTAAAGTCTGTTCCCCACAGTGCTAGAAATAAACAGGGACGATATTATGATCCCAGGAGCACATCATGCAATACCTTGGTTTTCTCTGTACTTTTCTTTCCCAATATAATGCCTACCTTCCGTGTGGACGGCAGAAACATAGGTCCAATTGTAACGCTTGACTATGTCAAGCATCGCCCTTGCCTGCAAAGTGTCAGAAGGGACAACCCTCAGGAAGTATTTGTACAAAGTTTTGTCACTCAGGTCGATGCTTGTGGCAGAATAGGCGATCTGGGGAATGTCGAACAGCTGGAGCAGGTTCTGGACTTGAATGGCTACTGAGCTGGAACCCGGGCCGATCACTCCAGCAATAGGCTTTTTAGTCCTGCCTGGGGGGAGGGTCTGGCCGTCAGGCAGGCACCGGTTGAGCCCATCCTTCTCATCTCGAATGGAAATCAGAGAGTCCCTGATGAACTCGATGCTTTGTTCCAGAGCCACGGAAGAGTGCCAGCAGGAGTCCCTGATCTCACTGCCCAGGGTGATGTTGGGCAGGAGGACGGGGTCCGCGTTGATCTTATCCAATGTGTGGAACATGGCCTCCACCCTCTGGATGCCATACTGCTCCCTGATCTCCCCACACTTCCTTTCGGGCACCTTCTCGGCGGGGGGCTGGTGATGGACTGAAAAGAGGGCTCCAATAATGACATCTCCGTCCATTCTGGCCACAGAGCGCTGCGATGAGGCTCCCGCCAGCAACACTTGTCTGCCGGGGTTCTTGGGGAGAAGGAACATCTCCAAAAAGATCGCTGGGAAGAAAACCAAGAGGAGCCGGACCATGGTGGTGAGGACGCGGTACACCGCCGGCCAGCAGCGTTCCCACGCTGGTCCCGCCTGCAGGCTCTGGGAGCGCACCACTGAGACGCCAGACGCTGCCTCTCGCGGCTTGGTCCCCCTCGCCAACACTGCTGGTCCAACGCCTTGGCCGCCTCCTCCACCTCCTCTTTCCCCTCCACCTCCTCTTCCTGGTCCTCCACGACCGCCCCCACACCCTGCAGGCGTTTTTAGAGGGAATTCAAGTCCCCGTCCTTCACCGGTGCATCAAGGTAAATTGATCAAGGGTACAAGTGGGAGTCGTGTTGGCGGCGGTGAACTGGACGCTGCTGGTAAAAGAGGGGAAAAAAATTCAAATCCTGGTCATCGGAGGACTTGTGTTTAAACTCTGGGGTTAGTGATGCTAGTTGTTGCCCCGTCCATTTCATTTCAGCACATCCTGATAGCAGCTGCAGGGACTGCTCCGAAAGCAGTTCTGGTCAGTAAAGAAAGTGGTACATCCTGCTCCCAGCGCTCTCACAGCTCACAGGCGGCGAAGAGACCCCCGCCACCTGCCCGCTTCTGCAGCTCAAGTCTCTTCCCAGTCCCCAACCATCTATGACTTTCTGACTCCTGAGGGGGGGGGGGCAGGGGGCAGCAAGGGAGGGAGAAGAGAGGAGGGGAGGAGCTAAGTCCTTCAACCTAAGAGAACTTTCCGAAATTTGAAGAGATTAACTTTTTCCCCCCGAAGAAAATTTGGAAACTCATTCTAAAGGTGGAAGCTCTACTTACAAATGAACGTGAAAAGAGGTGCCTTTTACTTTAACTTTGCGGGGTTGAAGAGACCCTGACATAAAATCCAAGTGGCAAATATGAATCTGCCAGCTTGTGGAAAATCCATATCAGTTACTAAGGCAACGCCTGGTAAAGTCTCCTTATGTTGGAGTTTGGTATGTTTCCCCACTAAGAGGTCGGGCTTATTGTAGATGTTCAAGGAGAAGGGGTGCAGGTAAGGTAACTTGTTTTCCGAGAAGAAAGAAAAGGTGAAGGGTCTTCTGCACCACCCCCGGCCCTATATATCGGGACCTTTTGGCTTTGCATAGTTGCTTGAAAGGGAAAGGAACCCAAGCTTTCTGGCTGCTTTCGCCACTGCAGCCAGAGCCACGCCGCGTTCAGAACCCTGGACAGTGCTCGGTCCAGCTGCCGAGACAGCACCCCGCGGGGGCCTGCAAACAGATGCTTTAAGCAATGAATTGCAATTCCTTGACCCCACCTCACTCATTCAACCCCCCTCCTCCATGTTCTTTGCACACACACACACACACACACACACACACACACACACACACACACCCCTCCCCTCGCCTTCCCACCACCATTCTCTTCTTGCAGCGCTTCTGCAGGTATAAATTCAAACCCAACAGCTTCAGGGGCACAGGCGCCAAATCTCAGCCGCCTGCAAGGCTGAAGTTGGCTCCCTCTCCTGTTCCTCCTGGATCCCTTTCTCAAGGTGAGAGTCAGACAAGAAAGGGGCTACAGGAGCGGTCAGGGAGTGCGAGCACAGCAGGAGAGGCAGGCTAAAGGAGCAAGACAACCCAGGGACCCACCGCTCCCGACCCTTCCTAGGCAGGCAGGATATGCCTGGGTCCAGGAGAAAATCCGATAAAAGAGGACCGTGTCTGCCTTTGTGGGTAGGTTTCACCGCGGAGAGGTGCCGACTCACCTGTCTGCTTGAAGAATATGGACCTAGGACGTACCTGAGTCAGGGTACAAAGAGCTGTGTTCCCTAGGTCAGAGGACCCCAGCCGCCCTCGGTTCGCAGACGCCTCAGCTCTAATCCAGACGGTGCAAGGATGCGATCTGGGCTGTACACTAGTGCCCTCTTTCTTCAGCACTATTTTACCGCAAGGGAAAAGGGGAGGGAGAGAAGAGGGGGGGAAAACAGGTCACCCAAGGCTTGTCTATTATTTCATGCATAAAAATCAGTCATTTGATGGAGGGGGAGGGGAGAGAAACTAGAGAGATGTGAGGACTATTATTTTCTGTACTAACTACAGGAGAACCTGTCAGATACAAAATAGTCATATCTGGTCAAAGGAGTGAGGAACTGTAGGCTGGTTTTGAGTGAATATCTTTGTATCTATCTCAGCGATCCTGGAAATCAGAGTGTAAGCCTATGTGTAGACATCCAGGGGAAAGCAAGGGAAACAAGAGGCTGCATCTGGTGGGAGTAGGGGAAGGAGGTACATGCACATCAAGAATCAAGGTAAACCAAATGAAGAGGCAAGCCATGGCAGCTCTTTCCAGGTCAAGATGTAACTACATTGAAAATGAGTCAAGTCACATGAAAACACTGGAAAGAAAAACACTTGTCCAAATTCCTCCAGTCTGCCAGCACATTCCTGACAGGTCTACGGTGTTGTTTCTTACTGTGTGGAAAGTGGAGGTTAAATCATATTTCTCTGAGAACATGAAGGCTTAGCAGAATGTGCCCTGGGTTTTTCAGAGAGGAAAGACAAGTGACAGTGTGCCTTTCCACTCTTGTTCAAAGCTTTCTATTTGTGTCATCTGCAGAGCAGAGATCAGCTTCTATGGGTCCCTTATTATGCCTTGTTCATGTCATTGCTATACTATAGAAAGATGGCATGTAGTTCTGGAGGGGACAAACCATGTGGCAGTTTCAAGTACTCTTCAGTATGTGCTGTTAGAAACTTAGAAAAGGTAACAATGCCTCCAGTCAACAACAACAAAAGGACTTTCTCATTCTGTTCTTGTCCTCTTGGCAAGTATCAGACAATCTACATAGCATAGAATTTTCTTTTTCTTTTTCCACAAATAATGCACTGAATTTTTTGGATTAAAATATTTCAGTTCTGGAAATAGCCACACATTTACTCAAGGTAAATGGGAAGATGTAAATTTCTGTCTTCATAGTATAGGCTCAAAATTTTCCCTGCTTGTACCCTTAGGAATATAAAATGTCTGTTGTAAGAAGAGCAAGCCACAGATATTCACAGCATCCTATAATACCTCACTTACTCTAATAGCCATTTAAGTTTAATCTTAGATAAAGCCATTATAGTTTGATAATCTCTAAGTGTGGTTTTTCCAGAATATTTCACAGAGTGATAGAGTGAACATGCTGCATATAAACCACTAATTCCCAGGATAAGAGAAAATAATGTCCCTAAAGTATACTTTTGTCTTTAATATATGCTCCTCAAAGTTATATTTTTTAAAATATTTTTAGATTTATAGACCTTTATTTATTCATTTACTTATATGTGGTGCTGAGAATCGAACCCAGTGCCTCACACATGCTAGGCAAGCGCTCTACCACTGAGCCACAGCCTCAGCCCCAAGTTAGATATTTTTAATACACCCATTGCTGTAGTATAGAAAAGAATCTATTACTGAAGAAATAACTAAATATATATATTTAGTTATTTATACATAAATAACTAAATATATAAATATATATAACTAAATATACATATATATATATAAGTTCTAAAATTTACTTTACATTCCAAGTAAAAACTATACATTCAAATTGGCTGAAACAAATCATGTTAAAGAGAATGAACTTGGGGACCCAAATATAAAAAATGTATACATATGCATACAATACACATTAGAGGTGTTAAAGAAAAAGTTAATTTTGAGTATATCAACTTGTTTTATCAATCAAATTTACCATCAATTTATTTAAGACTAGACATTAGCAGGTATAAGTATAAAAATAAGAAAAGAAGAAAGCAAAGCATTGAGACAAGAGAAGATAATGTCAATAAAATATATTTTCTCTTTCTGGAAATTAAAGCTTCAGCATGGAAGGAAAGATATAATATATGTGCAAACATGTATTAAGAGATGGATCTATTAAAAGACTTAAAAGAATTACTAAAATAGTGAATTATATTTATATTAACAAAAACAATGCACTAAGAGTTCAAGAATGTTAAAGCTCATGCACCCACATGTTCTGTCAGTATAAATATTTATTCAGTATTGATAGGGTAGTATACTCCACTTAGTATGTGATTCATAACAGAGCAGAAAATGTTATCAGTATTTTTGTTTGGGAATTCTAGATCAAGCAAAAGAATATCAATTCTTTCATGTGCTGCTATAAAAATAAATACAATAGAATGTTCATCACATGTGTATGGTAGTAAAGCAAATGTTACCCATAAACACAATTACTGTACTCGCCTTATGATTATGTGCATAATTCACATTCTCCCCAGCATAAAGGACATCACAGAGGAACAGATGTAGGTTTAAAATGAGTAAAAGAATATATTTTCCACATAAAATCAAAGGAAAATTCAAACCCTTCAAACAAGAAAGGAAAGAACAAGAAAAAAGAAGAAATAGATGAGCTAAGCATGTATTACAAATTATAGTGTACTCTAGTGAATATTTTGAAAATTTGAAAATTAAAAGTTTACACAGTCATTGGAATATGGATGTGAAGTATACACCAGAGATAATAAACTCATTACTAAAGAGGTAGTACAAACTGAAAATAGAAATGGGATCAAAGAAGGTCTTTGTAGAAAATTGATTTGTGGAAAATTGATATGGAATGTATTACTAAGGGAATATAATGGGTGTTCAAGGTAGATCAATGTCATGTCGAGTGAATATCATGCTTTTTTTAAGTTACCATGTTCCATGGACAATTGACTTAATATAGCATGACATTTCTCATATTCCTATATTTAATTCATGGGTTTGAAAAGAATTCAAGCCCCAGTGAGAATTTTCAGTTTATTTATTCAATTTGGCAATCTGCATTGCTTAATTCAGGAGGGAAATGGTCATGTCTTCGCTGGACTTTATGCCCTGAACCAAAGGCAATAAAAATTATAAGATAAAACCTCTTCCCTTCGGAAACTCAAAACATTTCTACAAAACTTGACTGATTAACAAAATAAATCAAACATTTTTTAAAACATAAGAACTAAAACGAGCCAAACTTCTTATATATTACATTGTTTTGTTGATCTGATTAACTGGGTGAGGGCAACACACCAAAAGCCTTGGCCTCCATGGGCAATTATAAATCATCGATGGTACCATGGACTCACACAGATGGACAGGGGAATATGCATCCTGCCACATGCTGTTCTGCCACAACTATCCAAACACTTACTTTGAAAGAATTAAAATGCAATGGAGGAGAATAAAGCAAGCACAATTATTCTGGAAGCACAATGAGAGCTACAATTATTGTCTCTTTTATTCCCTGCTGTATTCTCTGTGTCTACAACAATGTCTGGTTCATGATAGGTGCTCATACATTTGGTGAACAAATGAATGGATATAGTCTTTTTGAACATTAAAATTATCATGTACTAATGCCTTACAGGCTTCTCTCATTTATTCTTTAAATAGCATAGGGAGAGTGATTTTTTTCTGTGCTTATTTCTCAAGTTAGAGCTTAATTAGTATGAAACTATTTAGAACCATATTTATACTACAAACGCTATTACATTTGAAGTATTTTTTATGGCTTAAATCTCAAATGTTCCCCAAAGGCTCCTGTGTTAAAGGCTTGGTCTCCAGCTGATAGTGCTACTGAGAGAAGGTAGAAACTTTAGTAGGTAGAGCCTAATTGGAAGAGGCAGATCACTGGAGGTTTGCCTCTGAAAGGTATATTTTATCCTGGATCCCTTCTCTGGCTCTCTTTGCTTCTCGATGTCATAAGGTGAACAGCTTTTCTCCACCATGTTGCCATGATGTACTAAAACAAGCCCCACAACAATGAAGCCACCAGGCCATGGACTGAAACCATGAACAAAGTAAATATTTCCTCTTTTAAGTTGTTTTCTCAAGTATTTTGTCACAGTGAGAGAGAGCTAACTAACAGTAGTATTGAAATATGTTCCAAATTTCATGAAACTATTTTCTTTACAGTGATATATATTTTAACCTGTAATAAATGAAACTTAGAAATTTTATAAAGTTTAAAAGAAGATAATTTAAAAAAAACAGAAAATAACCTTTATCTATTGTTGTGATTATATAATTTGAAAATATTCAGAGCTATCATATGAGATGTGTAAAATGGGCATATTATCATAGTCTGGAGATGAGACACCAATAATCTCTTCCTCACCCAAGCTTAGCAAATTCAAGGTAGTACCATATCTCATACCTTGATTACAAATTCATAACTAGAATGTAATAAAAGCCAACCCTATGAACTGAGCTAAGTGTTATTTTCATTTTTCCTTAAGCTTTGAATTGATTATATCTTCCCAGAGAAAGCTTAAGTAATAAAGAAAATGAATTTGAATTCCTTTCCTTTAGGCCTTTCATCTGTTGAGGGCATAAACATTACAGGTGATTGTTCTATTTGCTTAAAATAGCCATCTTTTATAACAGTTCTAATAAAGGCAGTAACCTACTTGCACAGTCGCACAGCCAACTTTTGAACAATTAAGCAAAAAAAGTATCTAAATTTTCAGATCCAATAAAAGCTTTTCTTAGAATAGGCTTTATCTTACTATAATTTTACCTACAAAATCAATTAAATTATTATTCCAATTTAAACAGCAATATATCATGTTCCTATTTTACTGTAGCAGAAAACCTACAATGTGGTTGTTATCCATCGAGCACACCACCAAAGTCTTGTTCTAAAACACATACAGTCCTTATCATTTCATTTACATGGCTCAAAACCTATCACAGACCCCAGCTGTCAGTACAACAGGCTCTAAAATCCTTAACCTGGCACTTCAAGTCATTCAATTGTGGAATAGGTTTATAGAAGCAAAACAGGGTAACTACTCACATCCAACATTTCCCTTCTCTAAGGAAAGAAGGTAAAGGATAAGGAGCAGGTCAAAGAAAAAAACTCTGACTCAAATATGCCCAAAGGTTGTCAGAATAGTCAGGGTGTATTTTTGAAAGTGTTCAAGGTATTTCTGATGTGACATTTAATTGAAAGCCATTGATAAAATTCCATTCCATTTTCCAACTCATATTTTTCTAATGAAACAAGCCTTGCATTTTCCCATCTTCAGCTCACACCTCTCACTTTACAAAAAATGCATTCATTTTTTTCATTTCTTTTATATGAACTTGATCTACTTCAAAATTCATTTCAAATTCAACTTCTCCATGAAAGTTTCCATTTCTGGAGGAAATAATGAAAAAAAAAGTGTTTATTGAGCACTTTTAAAGGAGATGCAGTTATAAAGCAATATGACTGATTTTTGAAACTTTCTATTTTACCTGGTCTCATTTACAATTATCGTAATCAGTTTCAAAAAAGTGACTTGTTCAAACTATATTGCCATTAATGAAAATACTTTAGAATGTTTATGAAATGGATAAACTGAAATGCATTACTTTTAATATCATTATTACTGGTAAATGATCATCCTTTACAAGTAGATTTAATTTTCTGAGAATGGACAATTGTCTTCAAAGCTCTTCAATAATAAAAAATAACCAAGCTCCTTGAAAACACAGAAGTGATTTGCTCAAAATTTAATCTCCAGAACCTAAAATAGTACCTAGGACTTAATAAATAGTAAGTTAAGTATATAGAATTTGGGATCAAAAATGAGTTGTGATTCTGAAGCAATTATACTTCTTTGGCTTTAAAAGCAGTTTGGAAGAGTGGCTTCAAAAGTATCTGAGCAATTGTGATATTAGTGACTTTCTGGAGAGGACAATGATATTTAAGACATGAAACTTGAGTTTATTTTGTGGTCATCATTATTTTTGGCTACATTTATATATGGGTTGATTTTTTATGGTTATTTAAGCAACACTTATCAAATTTTAAGACTGTATATACTATATGGCCTGTTTTATTTTTAAATAGCATATAAAACATAGACCAAAAAGACTATAATGACATTATATCAAAATATTATCAATTATTGGCTATAGAAGGCAGTATAATGGATAATTTCTTTTTTCTATTCTTTACTAAAATTCTATCATGAATACTTATTGTTTTGTTAAAATGTTACAATAGCACAGGAAATTAGCATCTCCTATTAACCCTCATAGATTTAAGGAATCAAAGTTCACTAGGTTACAGGTGCTTTCTTCACCCATACTTTTCACTATCTAAGATACCTCTGTTTGTGAGAAGAATTCTGCTGAGTACTACGGACACCAAGTGAACAAGATACAGCCCTTGTCTTGGTGACTTGGAGTCCAGTGAGAAACAGCTGGTTCTCAACCACTACAGAACAGTGTGGAAACTCATAGGAGGAGAGAGTCCCAGGTGCTAATGGACCATATGGGAGGGGCGATTTTCTTCAAAGTTCAGAAAAGACCTCCCAGGAAAAGTGACATTGAAATCAAGACTGATGGACAAATTGGAGTTAGCCAAATGAAGAGGAGAACAAGTAGCAGAAAAGATAGCCTAGCCAGAGAAACTGCAATTGTCCACATGTAAGTTGTATGCTTTAATTGAAATAAAGGTTTGGCAAAGCCATCCACCAGCAGAGAAGGTAGAGGTAGGAAGTTCCTTTGAGACAGAAAGACATAATGAATGGTTTTGTAAACTATGTGAAAGAGTTTGAAATGGAGGTTCAAAATGGTGAAGGAAGCTAAGAAGCATCATTGTATTTGTGATTTGGGAAAATACACTCACTAAATTGAAGAGAAATTATATGACTCTGAACAGTGTAAGTTAAGAACAGTTTAAAAAATTGTTGGACAGCAAAGACTTTAAGAGAAAACGGGTGAGTGTGTCTCTATAACTGTGAGATATAAAAAGACATCTTAAGACAAAAAAACCCCACAATATCGACAACAAGAAAACAAAAAGATAAGTTGGACTTCAAAAGGAAAAACTTCTGTTCTTCTACAGATATCACTGAGAAAATGCAAGCAATGTATGGAGACAACATGTTAAGGTCAAAGGATCAAATTATATTGAGCAAAGGGCTATATCAAGACTGTAAGCAGAACACTCACAAAGTCTATGGTACAATGACTAACAGCCCAATTCTTTTAAATATCAAAACGCTTGAACAGCTACCCAATGCTGGGGAGGGGATACAATAAAGATTGCAAAGACTGAAAACACTCATGGTAATAACAATGTGAAGAAAATTCAAACATCATAAATTGCTGAAGGAAGCATTGAATGGCCCAACAACAAATTTGGAAAAATGACTAATAATTTCTTATAAATTTAGAGGTTCTATAATGAAGCGATTTCACCCCTCGTTATTTGCCCACAAGAAGGAACTTATGTTCAAAAAAATACTTTTATAATTTTATAGGAATGTTATAGCCATCTAATTCATAATTAGCAACAACTAGAAATAACTCAAATATTTATCACTTAGAGAATGAGAAAAAAATTGTAGGTCTTCATACAATGGAACACGACTTCAAAATAAAAATTACGGATACATGCAACAACATGGGTGTTATGGTTTGGATCTGAAATGCCACCCAAAAGCTCCTGTGTTGAAGGATTGGTCCCCAGCTGACGGTGCTATTGGGAGGTAGTGAAGAATTTAGGAGGTAAGAACAGTTAGAGGAAATAGGTCACTGGGCAGTCCCTCAAAGGGAATGTTGGAACTCTAGTCTCTTCCTCTCTCTCTCTCTCTGCTTCTTGGTCTGCCTTGAGATAATCAGCATTCCTCTGCCATGTGCCCTCAGCTCTGATGTACTGCTTTGCCAAAGGCCCAGCACAAGCAGGACCAAGCAAACAGAGACAGAAACTTCTGAAAGCTTGAGCTAAAATACAGCTTTCCTCCTTACATGCTGATTTCCTCACAGCGGCAGAAAGCTGACTAACACAATGAATAAATCTCAACAGCATTGTTTTGAATAAAAGATGACAGAGTACATACTGTCTGGTTACATTTATATGAATCTCAAAGACAGTCAGACTCATCTATACAAGTAGAAATCAGAATGATTGCCTTTGGGTGAGGTTGGAAGAACTCAAAACAACGAAGAAGAAATTTTCTACAGTGATAGAAATGCTCCATATTTTGGTGGAAGTGTTACCGCGCTACATACATTTGTCAAAATTCTGGGAGAGTTATATACTTGAGATTTACATATTTTACCACATGTAAATTACATTTTAATAAAATTACTTAAATAAAATTGTTGCAATTAATCAAAGCAGGAAATGATAATAAACTAAACTAAGGCATTAGCAGTGAAAACTGATAAACATGCAAAAATTGGAAGAATAGCAATAGAAACTGGCTGCTGTGAACACTGAGCATGGAAAAGCAGCTGAAATGCCTCCACACTTTGGAATTCAGTGCAACTTAGCAGAAAGTGTTGCCATTTACTGAAATAGAAAACATAGGAGAAGGAAGAGTTGTGAGGCAGGGGGAATGATCAATTTCATTTGGGACCCATTAAAGAGTCTTCAAGACATCCCAAATGAAATTCACCCTTAAGCACTCTGTTACAGAAGTGGAGGTGTCAGAGATAGGGTATATACCAGAGAAATAGCTGTGAAAAGTCTTTACACAAATTATATCACAGAAGTTGAAAAGATGACCCACAGAATATTCCAGGAAAGAAAAAACATTCCATTTATAGTAAAAATAGAGAAAATGGAGCCCACAAAATTAAGCAAGAAAAAGTGGCAGAAATAAAAAGTTAAAACTAATAAATGCTAGGTCAAAGACAAGTGAAAAAAATCCTTCGAGGAGAAGAGAATCCCAAGTATGACGAGAGCAGAGGGGAAAGGTAAGAAGGAGAAGAACGAAAAATAGTGCATTGGATTTGTCCAAAAGTACCTCAGTGGTGATACTATCAAAAGGGTTTTAGGAGGAGAAATGGCATCAAAGCCAAATTGTGGGGAATAAGAATGAGGAAATACATCTTATAATTTTTTAATGTATGAATACCTGTGCATTTGTTTACCAGTTTGTGCACTAGCACAAGAATTACTGCATGAACACACGTACACACACACACACACACACATGTACACACTATATTCTTTACATAATACTTATTTTTTTGAGAATTAGAATTAAGCCTCTATAAATATCTGAAAATAGAGAATTACTTTCTAAGAAAAAATTTATGCTGGTATCATTTACAGCTTATTTCTATAAGATAACCAGGAAATTTAGATCACTTTCAAAAGTCAAAATGAAGGTAAAATTAAAAATATGAATTCAGAAAGAAAAACAAGCAAAGGTGTCCATTAAAAACAATAAAATATGACTGGGAAACGTATGTATAAATATATATGTATATACCCACACACACGTTTATAGAAGAAATGGCCAGTTTAGTCCACAACAAAGCTTTAAGGAAGGTTAACAGATAGGTCTGGCTGAATTTTTTTTTTCTGAGAGGGTGTGTCTTTTGGTACCAGGGATTGAACCCAGGAGTACTTAACCACTGTTATATCCCCAGCTTTTTTGGTTGGTATTTCTTTCTTTCTTTCTTTCTTTCTTTCTTTCTTTCTTTCTTTCTTTCTTTCTTTCTTTCATTCTTTCTTTCTTTCTTTCTTTCTTTCTTTCTTTCTTTATTTTGTGAGACAAGGTCTCTCTAAGTTGCTTAGGGCCTCACTAAATCATGAGGCTGGTTTTGAACTTGTGATCCTCCTGCATTAGCCTCCCAAGCTGCTGGGATTACAGGCATAGGCCACTGAGCCCAGCTTGATGGTATTTTCTAGTGACCCAGGAATTGCAAAGTAAAGCCAGATTTCTTTCACCTCCTGGTTATTAGATATTATCAATATAACAGTGTTAATATACATATCAGTACATATATCTGTGGCTATAAAAGTGAGGAAGTACAATTCACCTCCAGTGGAGAGCAACATTATTTAGGAAACAGGGCCCACTCCAGACTTCAAAGTTCATGGGATATTCACATTTTACACTTTGATTGTAATTAATTTAAAAGTGACATTTTTCTTTAAATCTGTAATGGTTTCCCCTCATCCTTCCCTGATAATTACTATAAATAAGATTAATTCTTTCTGAATACCTGATGAAATTAAAACCTTAGATGAAAATCGCTCTCTTAGGACAACAAAAGCAGGTGTTATTTATTAATTTGCTAGAATTTATTTAGAGGAGTAGAAAAGGAATAGGATTTTTTTAGGTCATAATTTATAATTCCAATCCTGCGACTCCCATTAATGCTGTCAACTCTCTTTGGAGATTGTGGTGGGAAAGAGGTATAGGAAATCAATCAATCAGTCAATCACTAGGTTAGTTTATCATCTGATATATCCACAAAGAGATTTTAAAAAATAAATGCTGGTATTGTGACAGAATAAAATAAAAACCTAAATACCACAGTTAAGTAAGTAATTTAAACAATATTTGGGTATAAATTACATGAACTAGGAGTGTATCCCAACTTAAAAATTGAAGTTCCCGGGGCCAAAGTTGTGGCTCAGTGGTAGAGTGCTTGCCACACACAAACACACACACACACACACACACACACACACACACACACACAAGGCACTGGGTTCAATCCTCAGCACCACATAAAAATAAATAAGTTAAAGATACTGTGTCCATCCACAACTAAAAAAGTATTTAAAAAAAAATAATAAAGTTCCCAGCCCCAGTGCAGTATGAGATATCCTAGTACCTGTAGAGGCAGACTTGTGATGTATACAGCATATGTGAAAATCTAAAAAGATCTAATCATTTGTCCCCACAATTTTATAAATCTAGGGTTAGATTTTACAAATGGATGTTCTACTTCAAAAAACCTTTAGGTTCTTTCAATCAATGAAAGAGTTTAACCTTTCATAAGACTTTAGAATGCAATACTGTATTTTAAGGATAATTTAAATGCACATCTCACAGACTGGTACCCCACAATTAATCTCCACTAATTAAGGGATTTGTTAACTGTCTCCACAACATTACTCTTCTTCCTGCCTCTTTATCTCAGCCTTGTCTTATCCCTACCAGGTCAGTCTTACCTATTCTGCAAAACCCAGATCCAATCTCATCTTCTTAGAGGCCTCCAGGATCGACATGCACTAGTTATTGCCTTTTTTAATCTCTTCTTAACTGTGTCACTTGAATTTATACCAATAAAATATCTATTTTGTACATGTTGTACATAATCAAGAAGAAAAACTAGATGATTCTTACTTTTAGAATCAGGTTACATTGTACTTTTGTAACCAGTGATATAAAACTGTGGACATAATAGAGTCTCAATAAAAATGTGTGGTATTGAAAAGATGAAAGGGAATTCTAAAAATAGCATAAGAAAAAAATAAATTTGAAGTGTAAGAGATTCCCAGTTTTTCTTGCATTTTAAACAAATGATGTGGTTTTTAAGTACTCCCCAAATTAAGAACCTTTTATAAAGTGTGTTAGTCAGCTCTGCATTGTTGTGACTAAAATACTCAACAAGAACAACTTAGAGAAGGGAACGTTTATTTTGGCTCATGGTTTCAGAGATTTAGTCCATAGTCCATTGTTCTGGTCCAAGGTGAGGCAGAACATCCTATGGAAGGACATGGTGGAGGAGCTGTGCTCCTTTCAGGCTTCTAAGAAGTGAGGCAGAGACGCAGGGTGTCCTTCCCCAGAGACCCATCTTTTCCAATCACATGCTGCCTGCCTACAGTTACCACCCTATTAGTACACACTAGGATGGGTTGATTTGGTCACAGCTCTTACAATCTAAACATTTCGCCTCTGAATATTCCTCCATGAACACAGGTGGTTTGGGGGACACCTCCTATCCAAACCATAACATAAAGATTTCTTATGACTTTCAAAACAATACTTGACCATACAGTGAAGATGTGCTCCCTACTTCTAAAACCAATTCAGCTAATGATTTCCATTTTTGTCCTTGACTCAGGGACTATACTGACATTTCTATTTTCTTATCTCTTTGTGGGGATAATTATCTAGCAGTGATTTGATGAGTCAAAGTTGTAAAAGTACTTTAAAGGAGAGACTATATAAAGGTGCATCTTCATTGATGCAAATAATGTATAAATAACATGTTTTGTTGCCTTTTAACTTGCTTTCTTAATATGTGAATACACAAGGGCCTCTATGATCAGTTGACTGATGTCTTAGCATTTTGCCACAACAGAAATATTAAAAATAGAAAAATAATTGAAATATAAAAAGGTATATAATTTGAGTTATATATAAAAAGAAAACTAACTTCAGACCCAGAATCAAACAATGAATAGTTATGCACATTACAGGTTTTTTGTCTTTTTAATGATAAATTATATGTATTTTATATTAATCCATTTTTTAAATACCATTATGGGCACTTCAAGTCATTACGATTATAAAAATATTATCTAGCAAAACATTTTAACTCCAAAGCTAGATTCATTATAAAAGCATACAAATTCACTTTTTTTTTTTTTTTGGCATGTTTGCATATGTGGTGCTGGGGATTGAATCCAAGGTCTTGTGCATGCAAGGCAAGCACTCTACTAACTAAGCCATATCCCCAGCCCCCAAAATTCACTTCTTAAAGTCACAAAATTTGTTTTGCAGACATGTATCAACAGAAATACTTTCACATACCTCAATCAGATTATTTTTGGTTTTGCACCACAAATAAAGGAAGGGAAAAAATCTTTTAAAGTCCTTTTTTAACATGTTCAGTATCAGAAATGCAATAGCTTTCCATGAAGAATCTAAAAGATATTATTCTCCATGTTCAATCATAAAAACAGAGACCAACATGAAAGAAACCACCTAAAAGAAATAATACATCTTAAAACATTATAGCCAGGAAAGGCTTAGCTGCCATCTCATAGTGGAACTATGTCTCACAGGGGAACTAAGGTGTAATACATAGTTCTCCACAGATGAGAATTAAAATCAAAGTTATTTATGGTCTAGTTTTTACGTGGCAGAACCAAATAAAGAATGCCAGTAAACTGAGCAAAGCTTGCTAGGTCACCCAATACTCTAGTTCATTCATTCACTTAATAAACACTGAATGCTTACTATGTGCAAGATAGCATGCAAAGGTGAAGAACAAATGAAACACTGGAAAAGTGCAGAGCTTTTAAAGATGATAAACATACGGAATAAATTAAAATACATATTCTAAAGCTAAACAAGAATGATCAAATAACTTTGTATAGGTCTTGGAGAATAAGGAAATATACAAACTCAGTGGCTGAAAACAGAAATTTATTTTCTCATTGCTCTTGAGGCCAGAAGTCAGAAATAAAGATATTGACAAAAGGTTCTTCTGGAGGCTCCAAGGACGAGTCCATGCTAAGCCTCACTCCTAGTTTATGATAGCTGCAAGTTTGCAGATGCATCATTTTAGTCTCTGTCTCTGTCTTCACATTATTTCTCCTCTATGTCTCCACTTCTCCCCTCTCCTTCCCTTCCTCTCCTCTTCTCTCCTCTTCTTGCCTCTCCTCTTCTCATACAAGGAAGCTCATCCTTGGATTTAGGGACTAACTAACTAGGATAATCTCACCTCAAGTTCCAGATCTATATGGGGGTCAGTGGGTATTAGGCGATTCAACCTATTCTACAATCAGGATTTCACATGTGAGAAAAACTGAAAGGATATTCTGAGAAATAAGAGCACATACCAATGCATTAACATTCAGGAAAGGACATGTCATTTAATGGAAAGGGTAAGAATTGTGATATTTGAATGAACTTGGAGAAAGGATAGGTGATAAGGCTTAAGCAGCAGTTTGGGGACAAATTAAAAAGCACTCTATAATTTAAACCAAAAAGATTTAAACAAGTCAAACTATTTTAGGTGAAAATGTCTATGGAAAAAATTTGGAGTCTAGAAGAGCTGGAGAGATTACTGAGGCTGACAGACTTTAAAACAGAGGTTGGCAAACTTTTTCTGCAAAGAGCCAGATTGTAAATATTTTAGGCTTACAGACCATACTATCCCTGTCACAACTACACAACTCTGCCATTGTAACATGAAAGCAGACATAGAGAGTATGTAAATGAGTAAGGGTGGATATGTCCCTATATACATTATTTGTGAATACTGATATTTGAATTTCAGATAATTTTCACAAGTCATGAAATAGTACGCTTTTGGTTTTAAAAATGTGTTCAACTACAAAGCCATTTGTAGAGATAATGTCAACAAAAGTAGTGAAAGAGCTAGCTAGCTCCAAGGGCTCATCCTTACACAGAAACACCAAACATCAACCCCAAACTGGAAAAATCAAATTTCTCAGAATTCTGGAAAATAGTCAATATTTATAGCTATCAAACAAATATTGACTCAATAAGAATAAAAGCAAAAGCAAAATGACAGAAAAGCAAGCACCTATATTTTCTCTTTCCCCAACTCCCTCCACAATGTTGTGACAATATCACAAAAGAAAACCTGCATTTCTGGTGTGAGACTTTGGTCTCTGGTTTGTGAGATGGCAAAACAGAAAATTGTGTTATTCTATCTTGACTTGTCTGCAACAATCTCAAAGACTGACTCATGATGTTTGCCTTTATGGACTCATGATGTTTGCCTTTATGGACTCATGATGTTTGCCTTTATTGTACCCAACTGGGAGCTCTCTCACATGGAAAAGGAGCTATACATAGGGCGATACTGAAAAACCCCCTGAGAAAGCTGGACAGTCCACCCACACCTGCGGCAAGAGCACACCTCTGAGGCAAGCAATAGATAAGCCAGGAGCCTGTGAGAAAAGTAGGGAAGAGGGTTCTTTGGAAAATAAAAGCACTAGAAAGCACCTGTGTGAACAGCAAGATTTAGGAAGTCATGTGTGTAACCAGGGCAGGATGTAGGCTTAGGGAAGATCCTATGCTTTCACCTTAGGCTAATGTTCAAGCTGAGCACAAGCAGGAAGTGAAGGCTGGGACAGAATTGTAAAAAGAGATGCCTGGCTGAGTTTCAGGGGTACACAAAGTAAACCTGCAAAGATTAGGTGAGTTTCTCTCCTTTTCTACTTTTTCTTCCTTCCTTCTTTTCCTTTCCTTTTTCTTTTCTCCTTCTTCTCCTTCTCTTTCTTCTTCCTCTCCTTCTCCTTCCTGTCCTCCTCCTCCTCCCCTTCTCCTCCTCTTCCTCCTCCTTCTTGTCCTTGTCCTTCTCCTTCTTCTTTTGATTCCAGGTATTCAAATCAAAACTATTTGTCAGAACACAAAATTTAAAAATCATACATAACAAAGAATACAGAGACCTATGGGACACTGTCAAATGTATACTTATATAAATAACAGGAGATGCAAAAGGAAAGAGGAGAGAGAAATGGGTATAAAGAATGTAATAATGGTCAAAAACTTTCTGTCATCGATAGAAGACACTAGTCTACACATCCAAGAATTTCAACAACAGCAAAGAAGGACAAACACAAAGAGGTTCATACCAAGGCACATCATAATCAAAATGCCAAAATCAAAGAGGGGGGAAGGACCTCGAAGGCAGCAAAAGAGAACATGGAATCTTTAATGAACATGGAATATTTAGTAATATTGGCAATTTCTCAGCAGAAACTACAGATGCCAGAAAAAAATGAAATAGTTCAAATACTGAAAGAAAAAAACTGCCCTTCAAGTGCTTTATATCCAGAAAAACTCTTCTTTGAAAACAAGATTAAATTGAGATAGGCTTAGATAAACATAAGCCAAGGGAGTTGGTTGCTAGTTGACCTGCCTTATAATAAATGCTAACAGAAAAATTTCTGGTGGAAATGGAAGGAAAGAAAAAAATAACTTAAAACAATATGGAGAAATCGTGAGCACATGTAAAGGTTACCACATAAGTGATCAGAAACCAGTATTATTCTATTTTATTTTTATTTTGGAACTCCTTTTCCTATAGAATTTAATGAGACATGCATAAAACAATGATTAACAGTCTACATCAATGAGTACACAGTACATACAAATTTGTTTTCCTTTTTCAAACTTTTGTATTAGAGCATTATAATTATATGTAGTGTTTGGGTTCATTTTGACAAAATCATGCACAGAAAAATTTGATTTCAATCACCATTCCTCCACTTTTCCTCCCCCTATTTTCCTCCTCTATTCTACTAAAATTCCTTTCTCCTACATATATACAAAGGTAAAATTCACTCTGATATCCTTACATATGAATATAACATGATTTTGTTAAAACTCATTTAATTTATCTTCTCTTTTCTACTCTCCCCCCACCTTCTTTCCTTTGCTTAGCTCTAGCTTCCATAGATGAGAGAAAACACTAAGCCCTTGATTTTCCAAGTCTGACTTATTTCACTTGGCATGATTTTCGGCATTTCCATCCATTCACTGGCAAATGCCATTACTTTCTTCTTCATTACGGCTGAGTAAAATGCCATTATGTATATGTTTTTCATTTTCTTAATCTGTTCCTCTATTGATGGGCATCTGAGTTGATTCCATAATTTGGCTATTGTGAATGGTGCTGCTATAAACATTGAGGTGGTTGTACCACTATAACATGCTGATTTTAGATCTTTTGAATAAATACTGTTGAGTGGGATAGCTGGGTCTTGTGGTGCTTCCATTCCTAGTGTTTTGAGGAATCTCCATACTGCTTTCTAGGGTAGCTGTACTCATTTTCAGTCCTACCAACAATGTATGAATATAACATTTTCCCAATATCTTTGCTAGAATTTTATTATTATTATTATTATTATTATTATTATTATTATTATTATTATTTGCTCTCTTGCTAATTGCCATTCTGACTGGACTGAAATAAAATCTTACTGTAGTTTTGATTTGCATTTCTTAATTGCTAGGGATATTGAACATTTTTTCATATATTTCTTGACCATTTGTGTTTCTTCTTTTGAGAAGTTTCTGTTTAGTTCTTTGTTCAACCATTGATTGGGCTGGGGTTTTTTTGTTTGTTTGTTTGTTTGTAGGTTTTGTTTTTTATTGTTGTTGTTTTGGCATTGAGATTTTTGTGTTGTTTGTATATTCTGTCTCCTGTCTGATGAGTAGTTAGCAAGGATTTTCTTCCATTTTATAGGCTTTTCCTTCATTCTTTAATCATTTCCTTTGGTGTGTAGAGCTTTTTAATTTGATGTCATCCCACTTATTAATTCTTGGTAATATTTCTTGAACTTTAGGTGTCTTGTTGAGAAAATTGGTTCCTTCACTTGTATGATGGAGTGTTGACCATATGTTTTCATTTAGCAGTTGCAAGTTTCCTGGTATGATTTTTCAGTCTTTGATCCATTTCAATTGACTTTTGATCTGGGTGAAAGATAGAGATATAATTTCATTCTTCTTCTTATGGACATCCATCCACTTTTCCCAGCACCATTTATTAAAAGTGTTATCTTTTCTCCAACATATATTTTTGGAAACTTTGTCAAGTATCAGACGGCTGTAAACATTTGAGTTTGTCTCTGTATCTTCAACTCTATTCCATTGGTCTTCATGTCTATTTTGAGGCCAATATCATGTTGTTTTTCTACTATAGTTCTGTAGTATAAGTAGATATCAGGTATTGTGATGCCTCCTACATCACTTTTCTTATTCAGAATGACTTTGGCTATTCTGGTTCTCTTATTCTACCAAATGAATTTTAGCACTTTTTAAAAATTGTTCTGTGAAAAATATCATTGGTATTTTGCTGAGGATTGTATTGAATGTGTAAATTGCTTTTGATAGTATGGCAAGTTTGATAATATTAACTCTGCCTATGAAAGAACATAAGAGATCTTTTCATCTTCTGAGGTCCACTTCAGTTTATTTCTTCAGTGTGCTATAGTTTTCATAGTAGTGATCTTCTACCTTGTTAGTTAAATTAATTTCCAAGTTTTTACTTTTCAGACAATTGTGAAGGGGATGGTTTCCTGATTTGATTTCTTTGTTAGTTAAATCGCTATTAGAATACAGAAAAGCTATTGACTTATAAGGGTTGATCTTACATCTTTCTATATTGCTAAATTCATTTATAAACTCTAGAAGCCTTTGTATATTCTATATGTACAATGTTATCAGCAAACAACGATAGTTTAACTAATTCTTTTCCAATTATTATTATTTTATTTCCTTCTTTGTCCTTATTGTCCTGGCTAGAGTTTCAAGAACTATAGTGAATAGAAGTAGTGAGAGAGTGAGTAAGTTATACTCCATGTATGTATAATAGGTCAAAATGCACTCCTCTCTCATGTACATCTAAAAAGATAAAATTAAAACAAAATAAGTGGTGAAAGAAGACATCCTTGTCTTTTTCTTGATTTTAGAGGAAAAGCTTTTAGTTTTTCTTCATTCAGCATGATTTGGGCTATGGGTTTGTCATATATGGCCTTCATAATGTTGAGGTACATTCCTTCTATTCATAGTTTCTCCAGTGTTTTAACATGAATGTTTGCTGTATTTTATCAAAGGTTTTTCCTGCATTTATTGAGGTGATCATATGATTCTTGATTTAATTCTCCTAATGGGGTTAATTGCATTTATTGATTTATGTATATTGAAGCAACCTTGCCTTCCTGGGATGAAGCCAACTTGGTCATTGTGTATTATCTTCTTAATATGTTTTTGAATGTTGTTTGCTAAGATGTTTTTAAGGATTTTTGCATCCATGTTCATCAGAATTATTGGTTTGTAGTTTTCTTCCCTAAATTGGTCTTTGTCTTATTTTGGTATTCGGATTATACTGGCTTCATAGAGTGTGTTTGGGAATATTCCTTCTATTTCAATTTCATGGAATAACTTGAGAAAGACAATGATTAATTCTTCTTTAAAGGTCTGGTTAAACTCTGAGGAGAATCTGTCTGGTGCTGGGCTTTTCCTTGTGAACAGGATTTTAATTGCTGTTTCAATTTCATTACTTGATATTGGTCTGTTTTCTATATCTTCCTGGTTCAATTTTGGCAAATGCAGAATATCTGTCAATATCTGCTAGATTTTGCAGTTTACTTGAATATAAATATTCAAAATAGTTTCTAATGATCCTCTGTGTTTAAGAAGTGTCCATGGTAATATCTCTGTTTCGTCTCTACTCTTGTTGATTTGGATCTTCTCCCTCTTTCTTTTGGTTTGTGACTAAGAGTCCATAAATATTATTTATCTTTTTGAAAAACCAACTCTTTGTTGCATTACCTGTGTATTTTTTATTCTGAATTTCATTAATTCTGGCTCTGATTCTTATGATTTCTTATACTAATTTTGAAATTCTTTTTCTAATGCTTTGAGGTAGAGCATATGCTTATTTATTTGGGATCTATGTTTTTAATGTAGTTAATCAATGCAATGAATTTTCCCCTTAGTCCTGTATTCATATTGTCCCAGAGACTTTGATATGTTGTTTCACTGTTTTCCTTTCTAAGAATTTATTAATTTCTTTCCCCTTTTATTCTTTGATCCATTCTTCACTTAGATGAGAGTATTGTCTTATCTCCAGGTGTTTATATGTTTTTTATTCTTTTTCTTCCTGATGATTTTATTCCATTGTGGTCCAATAGGATACATACAATTAATATCTATTTTTTCTACTTGCTGAGGTTTTTATTGTGAACTAGAATATGGTTGATTTTAGAAAAAGTTTCATGAGCTGCTGAGAATAAGGTGAATTCAGATGTTTTGTGATGAAACATTCTGTAGATATCTATAGGTCCATTTGATTTATAGCATTATTGAGATTGGGTATATATTTATTGATTATATGCTTTTCTGACCTGTCTATAGGTAATAGGAGTATATTGGAATCACCCAACAATATGTTGCCTTCAAGAGATTCATCTTGCAGGAAAAGACATCCACAGACTGAAGATGAAAGGGTGAGAAAAAATGTGTCACTCACATGGACCTCATAAACAAGCAGGGGTTTTCATCCTCATATCAGATAAAGTGGTCTTCAAACCAAAGCTAGTGAAAAGGAATAAAGAAGGCCATTTCATACTGGTCAAGGGATTCATACATCAATAAGACATAACAGTCATAAATATCTATGCCCCAAACAATGGGACATCTATGTATGTCAAACAAACCCTTCTCAAATACAAGAACCAAATAGACCACAACACAATAATACTGGGTGACTTTAATACACCTCTCTCACTACTGGATAGATTTTCCAAACAAAAACTAAACAAAGAAACAATAGAACTCAATAATACAATCAAGAATTTGGACTTAACAGACATATATAGAATACTCCATCCATCAAGAAGAGAATGCATTTTCTTCTCAGCAGCATATGGATCCTTCATCAAAGTAGACCATATGTTATGCCACAAAGCAACTATTAATAAATATAAAAAAATAGAGGTACTACCTTGCATTCTATCTGACCATAAGGAAATGAAATCAGAAATTAATGATAAAATTTTTAAAAGAAACCTGGAGACTAAACAATATACTATTGAACAATGTATGGATAACAGGAGACATCAAGGAGGAGATAAAAAAAATTCTTAAAGGTAAATGAGAACTCCAATACAACTTATCAAAATCTCTGGGACACTATGAAGGCAGTGCTAAGAGGAAAGTTTATTGCATGGAACTCATTCATTAACAGAAGAAAAAATCAACAAATTAACAAAATGACATTACAGCTCAAAGTCCTAGAAAAAGAACAAACCAACACCAAAAGTAGTAGAAGATAAGAAATAATTAAAACCAGGGTAGAAATTAATGAAATTGAAACTAAAGAAACAATTTAAAACATTGATAAAACTATAAGTTGGTTCTTTCAAATAAATAAATAAAATTGGCAAACTCTTAGCCACTCAAATGAGAAGAAGGGGGGAGAAAACTCAAATTACTAAAATTTGGGATGAAAAAGAAAATATCATGGCAGACACTACTGAAATACAAAATACAATTAGACACAATTTTATTTACAATTTTATTGGAGTATAAAATTTATACTCCAATAAAATAGAAAACCTCAAAGACATTGACAAATTTCTAGAGGCATATGATCAGCCCAAACTGAATTAAGATGACATACACAATATAAACAGATCAATTTCAAGCAAGGAAATAGAAGACGCCATCAAAAGCCTACCAACCAAGAAAAGCCCAGGACCAGACAGATTGACAGCTGAGTTCTGTAAGACCTACACGGAAGAATTAATACCAATACTTCTCAAATTATTCCATAAAATAGAAAAGGAAAAAACCCTTCCAAACTTATTCTATGAAGCTAGTATCATCCTGATACCAAAACCAGGCAGAGACACATAAAGGAAAGAAAATTTCAGACCAATATCCCTAATGAACATTGATACAAAAATTCTCAATTAAATTCTGGCAAATTGCATACCAAAACATATTTTTAAAAATAGTGTACCATGATCAAGTGGGGTTCATTCCAGGGATGCAAGGTTGGCTCAACATACAGAAATCAATAAATATAATTCATCACATCAATAGACTTAAAGATAAGAATTATATGATTACATCAATTGATGCAGAAAAGGTATTTGGCAAAATACAGCACCATTCATATTCAAAACACTAGAAAAACTAGGGATGGTAGGAAGATAACTCAACATAGTAAAAGTTGTCTGTGCTAAACCCAAGGCCAACATCATCCTAAAAGGACAAAAATTGAAAGCATTCCCTCTAAAAACTGGAACAAGATAGGGATTCTCTCTTTCACCACTTCTATTCAACATAGTCCTTGAAACTCTAGCCAGAGAAATTAGACAGATGAAAGAAATTAAAGGGATACAAGTAGGAAAAGAAGAACTCAAACTATCATTATTTGCTGATGACATGATTCTAAATCAGAAGATCCAAAAAACTCTACCAGAAAACTTCTAGAATTAATTAATAAATTCAGCAGAGTAGCAGGATATAAAATCAATACACATAAATTAAATGCATTTCTATACATCAGTGATGAATCCTCTGAAGGACAAATCAGGAAAACTACCCCATTCATAGCCTCAAAAATATAAATAAATAAAATACTTAGGAATCAACAAAAGAGGTGAAAGACCTCTATAATGAAAACTACAAGACACTAAAGAAAGAAATTGAAGAAGACCTTGGAAGATGTAAAGACCTCCCATGCTCTTGGATAGACAAAATTAATTTGTCAAAATGGCCATACTACCCAAAGTGCTATACAGATTCAATATGATTCCAATTAAAATCCCAATGGAATTCCTCAATGAAATAGAAAACGCAATCAAGAAATTCATTTGGAAAAATAAGAGACTCAGAGGAGCCAAAGCAATCCTTAGCAATACGAGTGAAGCAGGAGGCATCACAATACCAGACCTTAATCTCTACTACAAAGCTATAGTAACAGAAATGGCATGGTATTGGCACCAAAATAGAAATGTAGACCATAGGTACAGAATAGAAGACACAAAGACAAACCTACATTAATACAGTTATCTCACACTAGACAAAGGTGCCAAAAACATACACTGGAGAAAAGATAGCCATTCTTCAACAAATGGTGCTGGAAGAACTGGATATCCACATGCAGCAAAATGAAAATAAACTCCTATCTCTCATCATGCACAAAACTCAACTCAAAGTGATCAATTACCTAGGAATTAGACTAGAGACCCTGTGCCTAATAGAGAAAAAATTAGGCCCAAATCTTCATCACGTGGGAAAAGGCCCTGACTTCCTTAACAAGATTCTTAAAGTGTAAGAAATAAAATCAAGAATTAATAAATGGAATGGACTCAAGCTAAAAAGCTTCTTCTCGGCAAAAGAAACAATCGATGAGGTGAAGAGTGAGCCTACATTTTGGGAGCAAATTTTTGCCACATACACATCAGATAGAGCACTAATCTTTAGGATATATTAAGAACTCAAAAAACTTAACACCAGAAAAACAAACAATCCAATCAATAAATGGGCTAAGGATCTGAACAGATACTTCTCAGAAGAAGATATATATATTCAATCAACAAATATAGAAGAAGTTCAATATCTCTAGTAAGTAGAGAAATTCAAATAAAACTACTCTAAGATTTCATCTCATGCCAGTCAGAATGGCAGTTATCAAGAATACAGACAACAATAAGTGTTGGCGAGGATGTGGGGGAAAAGGCACATTCATACATTGCTTGTGGGACTGCAAATTGGTGCAACAGATCTGGAAAGAAATATAAAGATTCTTTTAAAAACTTGGAATGGAACCACCATTTGACCCAGCTATCTCACTCCTTGGTCTTACCCAAAGGACTTAAAATCAGCATATTATAATAATGCAGCCACATCGATGATTATAGCAGTTCAATTCACAATAGCTAAACTGTGGAACCAACCTAAATGCCCTTCAATAGATGAATGAATGAAGAAACTGTGGTATATATACACAATGGAATATTATTCAGCATTAAAAGAGAATAAAACTATGGCATTTGCAGGTAAATGGATGGAGTTGGAGAAGATAATGCTAAGTGAAATAAACCAATCCCAAAAAAACCAAAGGTCAAATATTCTTCTGATAAGTGGATGCTGATCTATAATGTGGGGGGAGGGGACATGGGAAAAATGGAGAAACTTTGGGCAAAGGGGAGGGTGGTGTGGGGAAGGGCACGTGGGTAGGAAAGATAGTGGAATGAGATGGACATCATTACCTTGGTACATATATGACTGCACATATGGTGTGATGCTACATCATGTACAATCATATAATACAATGTAAAGTTGTGCTGCAATTGTGTACAATGAATCAAAATGCATTCTGTTGTCATATATGCTTAATTAAAATAAATTTTAAAAATAAAATGAAGAGCAAGCTAGGGAACAATAGTTATACCCATGATACGGGGCAACTTTAGTCGTGACAGTTGATAACAACTACAATTTGTCGCTTTCCTGGTGACTAAAACACTCAGGGTCACTCCAGGGGGACTGGGCTGTGCGAAATAACCACACAAGAGACAGAGATACCTTTTCCTTTGGTGGTCCTGTGATGGCTTCTCTGATTTTAAGGGTCAGCAGAAAGGGAGAGAAAGAGAGAGAGAGAGAGAGAGAGAGAGAGAGAGAGAGAGAGAGAGAGAGAGAGGGAGAGGGAGAGCATGCAGACCCCTTTTTATTGAGGAGAAGCCATTCAAATGAGGCAAGGGGTCAGGTTTCAAAGGGCTGAAAAGGGCTGAGTCTAGCTGCCTGATGTAGGCTATTAGCAGATTGACTGACATCTAGGAAGGCCACACCCAAAGGCAGAGCAAGAGAAAGGGACACACAAAGGGCATTTCCATGGAACATTCTATCCCAAACAGGGCAAGGGGGTAATATCACAAAGGAACAGGTGAATGTAGCTCGATCCATGGAGCTGCAGGAACGCACCCCTAGTCATGAAGACACATTCTGCTACTTTGAGGATCGGGGCAGCCGTCTGGGGCCACTTTGAATGTGGCCATATCACTGGAAGTGACCAACAGAGCCTCAACCGATCAGGGAAGGAAAATGCTGGTCACTCAGCGCGACAGCTTCCCACAACAATTCTTCCAAAAATTCCTTGCAAAGCCAAAAATCTTGTATCGTCCTTATCATTATTTTAAAAACATTTACACACATTCATTCTTTCAGACAAATTTACTGGCTGTACTCATAACATATATACAGAGTGTCCACTTCCCATTATCTCTATTGCTACTACCCTGGTCTCATTAACCTATGTTTTGTCTGGATTATTGCAGTAGTTTCCCAACTAGTATGACTCTTTCCACTACAGTATAGTCTACTCTGAAGGTATCCAAAGTCGTCTTATTAAAACCATAAGTCATATTGTATCTCTCAGCTGCAAAAAAAAAAAAAATCTTTCAATAGCTCTCCATTTCATGTAGAATAAAACAAATTCCAGTGGCCTACAAGGCTCTATATGAATAGCTCCTCATTTTCTTTCTGCTCTCACCCCCAACTGCTCTCTCCCTCATTTACATTGCCTCAGACAAAATATTGTCCTCATGTGTTTTCAGTCACACCAGGCACTGAACTGGAGAGCTTTTCTCTGGCTGTTTCTTTCCTCTGCGTGGAATGTTCTTACCACATATCTTCTCAAGGCTAACTCACTTATAAGTTTTTGTTTGAATGTTACCCTCTAAATGAAGCCTGTTTATTTAAAGTTACATCCCCTCTCTTTAATCTGTACCTTATACTTCTGTTCCCTAACATGCAATTCTTATTTTCCCAGGGTCCCTTATACCATATTATTTACTTGCTTATTATGTCTAGAGTTTATTTTCTGTTTCTCCTGAATAGAAAGAAACTAGAGATTTTCCGTAGTTTTTTCACCGAAGTATCTAACCACTTAGAAAAATGCCTGGCAGCTAGGAACAATGGTGTATGACTATAATCCTAGCTGTTAGGGAGTCTGAGGCAGGAGGATCACAAGTTTAAGCCTGGCCAACTTGATACCCTATTACAAAATGAGAAGTAAATAAATAAAAATTGGGATTGAGTTTAGTAATAGAGAGACCTAGGGTTTAATACCCAGTACTGTGGGAAAGAATAACAACAACAAAAACAAAGTGCCTAGCACATAGTACACATTCAGTAAATATTTATTGTTGAATTAGTGGTAGTAATAATAATAACAATAATGTCAATGACCATTTAGATTTGCATAAAAATTTATAGTTTTAAAAACATATTATATTTTAGGAGATTCTAGTCAGTATGGAAATGACTGGGGGAGGGTAACCCAATAAAACCCATTGTCAGCCAGAACAGTAACAGAATTTCCAGGGAAAGCAGAAGCCAAAGGCCTCTTCATTTGATATCTACATTGGATAAGCAATGACCATCCAAAGTTCAATTCACCCAGGCACTTCCGTGAAGAAAAGTCAGTTGGATTAAGCATTTGAAATTGAGACTATAGAGAATAAAAGAATGTTTCCAGAAATGAGATAAAGAAGGCATAAAAAAATGAACATAGCCTAAATCACAATTTCACCTAAACCTGTACCTATTAGGACTTTATAATTCAGAGGATATTTAAAAAAAAAATACAGAATAGAAAAGTCGGTGCACTTTGAAGTCATTCCAAGATTTGAATAGATGTAGTTTATGCATTAAGAATACTAAAGGGAAAAATACCATTTTGTGAACAATTTGAGAATAACAATGAGTACAAATAGATAGATGCAGTGGAAAACTATCACCTTTCATTTCGAATGGCCTCGTTTAGTCTGTGATATATAATCTAATGATTCCTTAGTGGTAACAGAAAGAAAATACCAAACCAATTACATTTTTGAAATATTAGTAAATTTAGCCTGAGAACAATAACACTAAAATATCAGTCTCTAAATACCTTGTGAAAAACAAAGCTGCTTGAACATGCATCAACAAACAAATATTTTATTTCTCCCTAAAAAGATAGAATCTCCAACCAGAGAATAACCATTTACTTTTAGCTCAATAACTAGAGTAGACTGTGAAGCAACTAGACAACTGGAATAGCTCCCTTGAGCAGAAAAATGGAATGCAATGTTTTATAAATTCTACCTGTGGTTATCTATCACATTTAATCAGTTTAATAAAGGGGAATAAAACCTGATTTTGCAATTGAAATGTGTGTTATGATGTAAGACTAGATAAAAGTAACTAAAATTCAGGATATAGGAAAAAGCTACTTTATCTGTGAAGTAAATCTAGATAAAGAAGATTTGCAATTCATTAGAAAGATATTAATTACATCTTTAACTATTCAGCTATAATATGGAAAATATTATAACCTAAAATATATCATCAGATAATGAATTAATTATGCTATTGTTCTTTTCACGCTTACCTTAGACTAAATTTAATTTTGGAAAGCTTTCCTTTCAAAAAATATACATGACATAAAACTGTTTATACAAGCAATTATAAAAAACTTTATTGCAATTACCTGTATAGCAAATATCTTAAAGTAAGAATTAGACATGTAGTGGTTCTTCTCGAGTTTAACAATTTCTACTCTACAAAGGCAGATATTACAAGATTATTTTAACATATTCCCTTTAATTTTGACTCTAAAGGTTAATCTAACCGTTCTATTTATAATACCCTTTAAAACTTTATTCTCATTTTTTTCAATGGATCTCTATCCCCAACCAGAGGAACCAGATATTCAATAACTTGATAATTAACTTAGTCATTTTAAAAGAAAAATAGTTCTTTATTCTCAATCACTTAAAAATCACAACTATTGAAGATAATGAAATAAATGGAGAAAACAATATTTAACCTCTTACAATGAAGAGAAATTGTCATCAAGACAGGGTATATTTGCATATCATGATATCTAGGAGGAAATTATCCAGAGAGAAGTATAATTTTAAATGAAAAATGTGTGGCAATTAGTAAATAAACTCTGAATTTTTAAAAGCATGGACATTATAAGGGGGAGGTATTGGGATTTGTGGGCATGTAGTGGTTCTAAAGAAAGGTCATTGCCTCTTCTCCTTCAGCTCAAGTTCAAGGAAAGAGGAGAGAACGACTTGAAGATTTTGGTGGCTGTAAAAAAGATTTGCATCTAGTTGGCATCTAGTTTCCTAAGTGATATCTACTCATATCATTATGTCACTTTTTTGGCAGGGGGAGATTTGCGTATTGAATCTAGGGGCCCTTTGAACCATTAAATGAATCCCCCATCCTTGTTATTTTGTTTATTTTGAGACAGGGTCTCACTGAGTTGCTGAAGCTGTCCTCAAACTTGAGATCTTCCTGCCTGGGCCTTTGGAGTCACTGGGATTACAGGCATGTGCCATCGTACCCAGTGTTACCATCCTTCTTTGAGTTCTTGGCTCCTTTGACAGCATAGACACAAGTGACCAAGGGAGCTCATAGAAACTATTTGTTTTATTATAAACTTTTCCTATGCTGTCTTAGAATATGTGGTGTGGTTTAATTGATTCCTGTGCCCAACATCTCTGAACAGTTATGTGAGACAGAGTTGTAAGAAGTTAGTTGGGATAAAATTTGGTGAATGAACTCTCTACAGCCATTCTTGTTTGTTTATTGTGTTATTGGTATATCAACTGTGGTTGTGTATAGGATAACCATGTGGTTGTAACATCTGTACTGTAGTGCTTGTTTATGTAAGTACACAGGTATTTATGAATTAATTTAGTATTAGTTATGGATTCAAACACTGAAATGGAGTATTTACACTAAAGAATAGCATATTATTTAAAACAAGTAGAGATCATTTGTAAAAGCCAGGCACTAAGGAATTTAAAAGTAGGGAGAAATGGTGCATTTGGTAGGATATTAATGCTTACTGATAAGACTCTAAGATAATTACTCATGGAGTAAGCATTATTCTATGGAACATATATAAACATAAATATTTACATATTTGTTATGAGTCAATGATAAGTTTAGCTTTGATCTTTCTAGCAGTCAATGCAAAGCAGAAGCATATTTCACTCCCTTTGATTTGCACACCCCAGAGCAGGCTATCAGGACTCAGTAAAATTTCTGACTTGAAAATTCTAAAAACAAACAAGCAAACAACAAATAAACAAAACCAAATCATGCTAATTTAGGAATAAAATTTTCAGTAAATAGAAGATAGTAACACCCCCACTCCCGCACACCAACATTAGACTTGACTTTATTCCCAAATGTAAGTCCTCCTTTTCTTCTAAGCTAATCTTGTCACCCCTGAAATACCTCTTCACTCTCAATTATAATGTTCCCTCTGGAAGGACCTTTTTACATCTTTTTACTATTTTATGATCCTCTCCCCTGCCAAATGGTCTCTGATTTACTCCTTTTGACCAAGATCAATGCCAAGTGTCATTTAAATTCTTATGGGTTTACTGAAATATTGTTTTTATTCTTGGTAATGTTGCTTTGCATTGTTATTATATCTTTCTGGAATTCTTGTATTTAGAATTCTTACTGGCTTTTGAATAGAAAACCTCTGTGTTAACTTTCCACTACCAAAACAAAATACCTGAGAAAATTAAGTTTTAAAGAGAAAATGTTTATTTTGATTCATAGTTTTTGAGGTTCCAGTCCATAATTGTGTAGTATCACTGTTTGGGGCATGGGGCACAAGGTGGAGTAAAACTACTGATATTCTGAGTCATTAGCAAAAAGATAAAGAGGAAAAGGTTAATCCCTTTCAAGGCTTCCACTGACCTAATGACCTCCTGCTAAGCCTCTCCCTTCAAAGATTTGACTCCCTCCCAATAGTGCCATTTTGGGGCCTTTGGTGGACATTTAAGATCCAGACTACAACATTGTCAAAAGTAACTTTTGGGAAGACAAATAAAATGATCAGTCATGTAGGTATTTGGTATTCTAGGATTATTCTAATACTACTTGGTTAGCAGTAAAATGACTTAGTTTTGCAAGATATACACTAAGTGTATTAAATTAATTCTCTTGGTTCCTGACCAAGAATTCTGAGAGTTCTAGAGGTTTCTTAAAGATCATTTCATGGTCTATCAGAAAATGTTGCATTTTAAAAGAAATCTAATGAAAGTTTTGCTCTCCTACAGAAAGCCCTTAGGTAGGCTAACTACAAAGTTAGATTTGTTTACTCTTGGCTAAGTTTTATCAATTTATCAGACTAAATTGCATGGTAAATAAAGCTTTTAAACTTTTATTGGCATTTGTGAAGAGAATATAAAATACATCATTGTTGATGGAAGGATTGCTTACCATTCTAATAGGCTTTGTTATAGGTGGTATATACATATTGCATCTATGGTAGCTTATATTTTAAAATATGCTTCGACCCAAAGTTGCTTTCCATGAATATATATCATAATAGTAATGTGACTTTAAATTGCTTTCTTTGATAATAAGAATCACACATTTAGTGTCTTCCATATGACAAGAAATCTTAGAAGGAACACGTTCACAATCTCATTCATCTTTAAAATAATTCCATGAGGTTGTTATTTTTATTTTGATAGTCAAGAGATAGAAGTTGAAAAGAATTGAGTAATGTGTTCAGTGCTGCTTAGTAAGGCAGAAGACTTAGAATTAGAAAGCAGGTCTGTGTAAATCCACAGTGATTACTCATTTGACTATTCTATACTTCCTGTCTATTACAAGTGAATGGAGCTACAAGTTATGATAAAATTTAGAAGGAAACATCACATGCAGGTAGAAGGGCAATCTCATTAGCTTTAAAATTCTGTAGGTTTTTTCATGGCTTAGTTATTAAATATTGCATCTTTCACAAGAAACTTGGTTTGGATTTGTTTCTGGACTCTATATTTTAAAAAAATCTTTCCTTCTCTGCCTTTTTCTAGACTGAGAGCTCTTTGGTTTATGAGTGATTATTTTAGCCTCATACTCTAATCAGTAATTGATTCTATCTAGAGCTTGTTTATGATAGTCTATTTCTCAGCAATGTTTACAAACTGTGTTGGTTCTGAGTGAAAATAAAGGATAGAAACGAAACACTATATTTGGCCTCACTCTTTATTGGAGCAAGCTTTCACCACTGTAACTATGTCCTTCCATGAGTTCAGTTATTGGATGACTAACAGACCTGTAGACACATCTACTCACTACTCTGAGCTACAACCACCATTTGTTACACTAACTCTGCCTTTCCTTCTGACACTGAGCCATTATTGCTAAGAAATGAACCCCTATTTTCAAATAGAAGTTTTCAGCCTGTTTCTAGCTCAACTGTTTTCAGTGTTGAGCACACACACACACACACACACACACATGTTTGCTTTCTTTTCATATATATTTGCTTTCTTTGGGGTGATTTTTTATGATTCCATTTTATGTTCACTTTGGCACCTTAGTTATTCTACTTTTTACAATTGTAGTGATTATTCTAAGACTTAGTATATACTTGTAACTTTAAACGATCTGCTTTCCAATTATATAGCACTTTGCTTAGAATACAAAGACTTTAAAGAATGTACCACAGTATTTTTTTCCACTTTCCCCTCATGATCTTTTATACATCCTTTGTATATTTTGCTTTCACATTTGTTTTAAACCACACAATATATTATTCCTGTTTGTATTTTAAACAACCATGTCTTAAAGTATAAAATGAGAATGAAAGTTCCTTCATATTTGTATATATTTTTACCATTTCTGATACACTTTTTTCCCTAGTATAGATCCAAATTTCCATATAGTGTTGTTTCTCACATCTGAAGAGTTTTCTTAAACAACACTTGTGCAGGTCCTCTAAGTGAATCCTCTCAGATTTTGTTTGTGTGAAAAAAAATATCTGTGTTATATTCTTCATTTTGAAACATATTTTCCTTGGTGAAGAATTTTAGGTTGACAATGTTTTGTCGTTTTGTTTTGTGCCTCAAAGTGTCCTTCCTTGAGTTTTGACTTCCATATTTTTTGATAAATACACTATCATTGTTTTGTTTGTTTCTCTATATATAATGTTGCATTTTTCTCTGGCTGGATTAAAGATTTTCTCCTCCTTCTGGGCTTCAGGGCACATAAATATTTTTTGTGTGTTTGTCATTCTTTGAGGTTCCCTGAATTTTTTGGAAGTATTTGTTGATTTTCACTAATTTTTGGTTCTTGGCCATTGTTTCTTCAAATATGTATTCTCCTCCATTCTCTTTCATCCTCCTTTAGTTATACATCCTTCTTTGGATATTTTGATTTTGATTCAGAGTTCCTGAATGCTTTGTTGTATTTTTTCTCCACTACTGCATTTTTTTTCTAGTGTGTGTGTGTGTGTGTGTGTGTGTGTGTGTGTGTGTGTGTTTCCAATAGGATTTTGGCTATTTCCAGCTGATTTATGTTTAAGTTCATTGATTTTTTTCTAAAAATGTATTTTTCTAGTATTCTTTTAAGTTCATAAACTTGAAAGTTTGGGTCCTAGATTTTCCATTTCATTTCTTACTTTCTATCTTTCTGATGAAATGTCCCATCTTTCCATGCATATTTTCCACTCCTTTGAAAGAAATATTTCATATTTTAATCATAATTACATTAAACTATTTGTGTACCTTGTGGTAACTGTTTTCCAGTTCCTATAGACCAGCCTTTGTCTTGGGTTCTATGTGCATATGCATTAGGAGTAGGGCTTTTTCCATATGCAACTCAATTTGAACAGAGTTGATTTCTTGCTAATGTCCTATCTCCCCTCTTTGAAATTTTAAAATATGGAAATAATCATATTAAATAATCATTTGCATGTATTTAGTATTTGCAGCTTTACTAAGGATTTAAAGCTCGATTCAAATTTTCATCTTTATATTGCGTCTCAGTCATCCTAAATGACTTCACTTCTATGACTAAACCTAATTCTTCACCTCTTTTATCCTTTGTCTTGCTCCATCTTCCTTTCTTACTATTTTCTTTTTTGAGAAACTTAAGTTGGAATGTTGACCAATAAGAAGAAAAGCCTGAAATGGTGCCACACATTTTATAAATCCCACACTAAAATGGATACGCATTGTGCCTTAGCTTCCTCTACCCAGCTGCCTCTTTCTCTCAATATTCCTGTGCTCTACTTCACCAACTCCTTCTAGGAATTCTGTGAGGAATGAAGGCTGTGATTAGACACAGTCATTGACTTCATAGTATCTTTGGACCAATGCTGGATATTAATTGATCAGCTTTAACAGTAACAGCTTTTCCATGCCTTGTTTCAGATAGTAGCTCATACTCTTCTCCCATGCAGTCCTTGTGGTCTACTAAGTGTTCTTCCAATTCACAGTCTTTGTTCCCACGATTTTCCTTACTCACATTTTATTCTCCTTACCTGGTGCTAGTCCTCTATGTCCAAATAACAGTGGATGGAGTAGATTTGGGACGGGGAGGGTGTTTTGTAGATGAGAAGAACTTAATCATGTTAATATACTGAAGAGGAGTTGGTAGAGCAGATATAATTTGTGCAAGAACTTTGTGGAGAAGGGAGGAAATGGAGCCTAAGGTCCAGGGAAGAAATCACCTAGTTGGGAGAAGAGTATCTATGAGAAAAATAGAAATGGGAAATAGGGATAGATTTGTAAGTGAATGATAAACATGAATAGGATTTCTCTGATGACATATTGTATGGGGGAAAGTCACCTGAGATTTAGAGAATGTTATAGAATGAGGATCCCAGAAATAGTGAGGAATTCTAAGTATTAGTCTAGGGAAGTAGGAGACCAATCGGTGTCAAAAGAAAAGATTACTGATCAGTGCTGATGGATTTGTTGACATTGGAAACCATAATTTTCAGCAGCACCAACTAGTTTCATGTACATTAATCAAAACTGTATGTTCATATATCCAGTTATGACTGCTCTTTTAAGTTGCAGAACCACATTTGCTACACACACACACACACACACACACACACACACACACACGGAATTCCCCTGGCTTAACATCTCCCAAAGAATTCAATTTTTTCCCTTTCCCCAAACTCCACACTATTTTCTACGTTTCTAATGTTGATGAGGGTGATAAAGATTTTATATCCCATCTCTCTATTTAAAAATTATTAGCTCACCTAATGAATACTTATTTTTGGAAACAGAAATTGAATCCAGAGGGGATTAACCAATGAGCCACATCCCCAGCCCTTTTTATTGTTTATTAATTTTTTATTGTAAGACAGCATCTCACTAAGTTACTAAGGCTGGTTTTAAACTTGATATCCTCCTGCCTCAGTCTCCTGAGCCACTGGAATTTAAGCCATTGCAATAGGCTTAATTGAATATTTATCAAGCACTGATATAACCATGACGGGCTTACAAGAAAAAATAATTTTGGATTCCACCTTTAAAAAGCTTGTGACTTGAACAAAAGAACTATTAACAATTATAGCATCACTACTGGTTATTATGTGGGTGACCTCTTAAAATAGAGGTCAGCAAACCATATACAATGGACCAAATCCCACCTTCTGCCAATTATTTTATGCACTGGCAACTAAAATCCTCTCCCCACTTTTTAAAAATTAATTTATTTGTTTTAATTAGGTATGTATGACAGCAGAATGCACTCTGATTCATTGTACACAATTGAAGTACAACTTTTCATTTCTATACATCAGTGACAAATCCTCTAAAAGAGAAATTAGGAAACCTACCCCATTCACAATAGCCTCAAAAAAAAACTTGGGAATCAACTTGCTCTTCATTTTAAATAATACAGGAAGCAGAGCAAACTCTTTGCACACATGACAAATGTGTCTGGCATTATTTCCAGCATACCAGGAAAATTCAAAGCGTTCCCAAACCCCTCATTTTTTGTTTGTACCTAGAATTTAAATTGTTATAACTTTTCTTAAAGCTTTTGCATACTATTATAATACAAATGATCCTGAAAACAGATGCCATGTAAGCTGTTTTCAGTTAACAAACTTGTTTATACCTTATTAGGCAGGAATGGTTAAAGCAACAGAATGAGAGGCTACAATGAGCCTTCTCAACTGCTATAGTTTAAAAATAAGTAATCTGAGAGTCATGGAAGTTAAGTGATTTACCCAGGATCATAAAACTCACTGGTACAAGATGGAAGACTAAAATCCAGGTCTCCTACTTCCTACTTCAAAATTCTTCGGGGGTAGATTTGTCCATGGAGCTGAGTAAAGTCGATGCATCTTCATTTGGAAAGACAGTGGTGCTAAAGGCAGTAATGCACTTCAAACACAGGCAAGAATGATTGTTGGGGGAAATTCATTTGAGGCTAATCCTGTCTGTGTGTGCTTTCTTATCTCACCAGCAACAGGACTCTTTTATTTTCAACTTCTCTCTCTAGTGCATCTCTCAAGATTTTTCCTCCCTAAAATAAAATTTTTTTAAGAAACTCAGAATTCCTCCATTGAGCCTAGATTCTTCTTCATTTCCTACAGTATCTCTCACACCCACTCACAACCAACTCCAAGAAAAAATACACTGAATAACCCCTTCTTTCCCTGTTTCATTCACTCTTCAACCTCATGTAAGCAAGTTCCCACTCATAACTATTTAAGCTCCTCAAGCAAAAGTCATCAATGACCCCCAGAAGATCCAGTGGATATTTTTAGTTTTCTGCTTGCTTAATTTCTCCTGAGCATTCAACTACTAAATGTTCCCTCATCATTAGAGGAAACAACCCACTTGATTTCTGTAACTTTATGCTTTCTGGGTTTCCTATCCCACCATTCAACCCACATCTTCTCAGACTTTTTCAATTCTTGCCTTTGTTTTGTTTTGTTTTAATTTTGTAGTGGGCTTTGTGTTGTTTTGCTTTTGTTGTGTATGTGTGTGTGTTGTGGGTCAAACCCAGGAACTTGTGCATGTTAATCAAGTGAGCTCTACGCCCACACCATAACTCATGTTCTTTAAATAATGGTGCTCCCTAGGGTTCTGTTCTTGGTACTCCTGTCATCCTGCTTTGCAAATTATCCCTGAGTAACTTTTCCCCCTTCTCTTGACTTCCTCTACCAACCATGTGTTCATAATATCTCTATCTCCCACCCTTAGATTCTTCCCAGCCTCATTCTCATGTATTTATTCAATTATTCCAATTCACCTAAATCAAGTGCCTCTTATGCGCAGGATGACTCAAATTATATAAGGCACAAGTCTGATCACATCATTTCCCTGATTAGAATTATTCCATGTCCCCCATATTGACAATGAAATACACCTCAAATGCCTTATGATGTAAAATGTATGCTGCACTCAAACCCTTAGCTATGCTCCCATTTTACTTCTTGGCTTGAGCAAGCCTCATCACCTCTTCACAGTCACTCTTCACCCCACCTGTGTCTAACAGCCTGCAGTTTCTTCAGATAATTCAGTCTTCTTTACACCTCCACTCCTTCCATATTTAAGAGATTCTTTGCATCTTGGATACCTGAGCTCCCTACCTGTAACATGCCTAGTAATCCTTCAAAACCAATCAGCATTTCCTCTATGAAGCAATTTCTAAACATCCCAACAAGTAGTGTTTGTAAATCTCCTCTGCACCCTTACAGCATTCTGCACTTCTCTCATAGCATATACAAAAGTCAATTACCTATGTTTTTTTTCCTTCTTATTAACACATGTTTACTTATTTACCTTTCCTTACTAGACAGTGAGCAAATTGACAAAGATGCTAATACAGTTCCCTTTATATTTGCATTGATTTGTACAGTGACACACAATTCTGTAAAATATTTACTAAGCAAAATTAATCAAGTGACAAGTTAGACAAAGGATTTTTGCATATGTGATATCTTCATCCAAACAAATACTTCTCAAACACTAAGGCAGCTATGAGGGAATGTTTTGAGACAGAGGTGGGAACACCCTTTAAGTTACGCTGGCATTGGTGGTGCTCATACTATTCCTGCCTATGGAGCTTCTGCCTTGGCATTATATTAACAACGAGGTAGTAGAGAACTCAACTTGGCACAAAGTTGGTCATACAGATTCTGGCCTCCTCTGTGCATTACTTTATAGCTCACTGCAGGTAACAAAGGCTCCTATAATTTTCAGAAATGTTTATAACAAGCTACAGCCTTTTTCTTCAAAATGGGCATGATGACCAAGAGTTTACACCACAACAATGAGTCACCATATTTCTCCAAGACATTGGAGGGTATTAAATTAAAGGAATGAGCTTAGACTTGAATCTGTCTAAATTGATATTTTGATATTTGCTACAAATAACTTTAATATTATCAAGTTTTCTTTTAAAAAAAACACTCAAATAACAAAGAGAAACATAAGCTGTGGATAAAACATTGAAACATTTTTTGTTGTTTTCATGTAAGTTATACTTATATCTAATTGGAAAACGGAGCATATGGTACAGAGAATCTAAAAACAAGGTTTGTTGCATGTACAAATAAAAGGATTTTTTTCCAACATTCACTTCAAAATTTAAAATTTCCAGTAACTATATAGTCAACAATCACTATAGAAATATCCTATATGACTCCTTTAAACTTGTATAATAAAATTTTGAAAATTTTAATAACTCAAACCGTTTCTTTAGGGTGTAGAAACTTTAATCAAGCTCAACAGTTTTCTAAATGCCTGTGTTCAAAATGATTGAAAACACACACCCACAAAAATTCTACTCTACATAAGGAGATATTTCCTTTGTAATCAGCATCATAATCACTGACAATTCAGGTTTATTTTTAAATAGTTGATTAAATTTTTCGTTTCTGCCAACATCTCCATTTTGAATTATCCTCCTTAATGAGACAGATTTACGCTTTTCAGGTTGGTTTTAATGTTTTCACATTCAACTGGAAAGAAACTGAACAAATGTTCTGTGTAGGAGAAAATAGACATTAAAACAAGAGAAGTCCTCCATTGGTTTCTGGTAGAATGGGGGGAATATTATCTCCTACCTCTTTGTATAACAAAATACAGAAAACTGTATTTGAAAAATATTTGTTCAAAATATTTAGGTCAGGAAAAGCATTATGGAAATCATCATATTGATAGGTTAAGTTCTTTTACATAGATGATTTCTTCAAAATGTCAAAGTGTAATGAAGTAGACAACATGATATCAATTATATTTTAAATGATTTTTTTTCAGTGTTGCAAATCCAACCCAGGGCCTCATGCATGCTAGATGTGCTAGGCAAGAGCTCACCTCTGAGCTACTTCCATAGCCCCCTGAATCATTTTTTGATGAGTCCTATTAGTTATCATTCTTGAGTTCTAGATTTCTTGGACTTTCTAGCCATTTGGAAACCAGATAAATAAGTTTATTTGAAGTTTGGAAGAGGACTTCCTCTGAGGATAATTAGAACATTAGGCCTGATCCTATATCCTTTTCATTTTCTCGTCTACATTTTCTCTTCAGGTTATCTGTTAATATCAAAGCGTCGGTTGAGGACCAGTGGCATCAGCATTATCTGGGAACTTGTTGGAAATGCTTTTTTTCAACATCTTACACCTCAGAGCTTCTAGAAACTCTGGGGATGAGCCCCAGCAAATGGTGTTTTAACAAATCTTCCAGGTGGTTTAAACCCACTGAGCTAATGACTTCTTGTACCTGATAAGTATCAACCCTCTTGAAATATTCCTGTTGATGTTTTAATAGTCATTTTACACTTAATATATTTGAAAAGAGATTTGAGCTTTCTCTTCCAAATCTCTCTATTTCGGCAAATGGCACTAGCCTTGATTCAACTGACTCAAGTTCAAAACGACGCCATCCTTGACAACAACTCCTGTTGGCTCACCTTCCTCCACCCTTTCCATTATAAACTCCTGTCTATTTTGCCTCCCAAATGTATTCAAAATCCACTTACTCCTCTATAAACCTTCTCCTCCTACACACTCTTCCAACCTACCTTCTAAATGTTCTTTCTCTTCCTGTTTTCTTCTTCTCTGATCCATTATTCATATGACAGAATAATTTTTAAATTCAAATCATATTATGTATGATTAAATTCAAATCCCTTAGTAAAAGTTTATATTGTCTTTGGGTTGTTCTTGAGATAAAATTCAATTGCCTTACATAACCTTGAAAGCCTCCTATGATCTGTCTTCTGCCTTCCTCTTCCTTACCTCACAAGACTAAATTCCCACCATGCAACAAAATGTGCCAAGAACTTCTTCCACCTAGAATCCTTGATCTTGCAGTTCCCTGCGCCTAAAATGCTCTTCTCTCAGGTCCTCGAAAGGCTAGCTCATTGTCATTCCTCACTCAGCTAAAGGGATGATTCCACAGATATACCTTTCGTAACCCATTTAAAACAAGCCCCCTCCATTCTATTACACAGGTTCTTTTACAAGATCCTTCAGAGTAAATATCATACTGTATAATCACCTTCTCTTTTTTTTTTTTTTTAAAGAGAGAGTGAGAGAATTTTTTAATATTTATTTATTTATTTATTTAGTTCTCGGCGGACACAACATCTTTGTTGGTATGTGGTGCTGAGGATCGAACCAGGGCCGCACGCATGCCAGGCAAGTGCGCTACCGCTGAGCCACATCCCCAGCCCCTAATCACCTTCTCTTTGTGTTTATTTGCTTGTTATTGTCTGCCTATGCCACTAAACTCTAAGTTCCTCAAGAACAAAATCTTTGTCTGTTTTGCTGCTCTATTTCAGATTCCTAGTATAGTACCTAAAAATTAATACTTAAATAAATAAGGCAGCATTGTTTCTGGCTGAGCTTCTTCATGCAGCATAAATAACAATTTACTTGAAATCACAGGATAAGGAAGACATATTTTTTTTCACGATTTATACCCAAATGCTTGAAATAAAAATAATAATTCGAATTAACAATTTAAAATATTTGATATTGAAATAAATATGAAAAAATTATGGACTGGAACTGAACATTTACATGATTTTTTAAAACATAAAATCTTGTAGGAATGTCAGGTAGCTTCAATATGTACATCTTTAGGCCTTTGTGGCATAATTGACCTTCCTCTGTTCTTAGAGAAATCTGGTAGAAAAGTTTAAGAATCACAAAAGACACTGATCCTTTGAAATCTGGTTAAAATATATCATTTCCCTGCTCCCTGCTTTGTGTAGTCTACCATCTTGTGTTTCTACTCTGGTCCTGACACCATCCTAAGTATATTTAATCCTGTTAAGAAAGCTGCAAAGTATATATCTTTAATTCCAAGAAGCCAAAGTTTAGAGAAGCTGAACAATTTGACCAATGCCAAATAGTTATTAAATGGATGGTTCTAAAGACTACCCTCTCTAGGACATCAATGTTTCCTGAAATGTATTCTATAAACAAAATGTTCTTAGAATTTTAGAAGGAAAAAAATCCAAGGTTAAGTAGCTAAGAAAAGCTCTGTAATCTTTGATTTCAAGTATTGGCAACTCTGTTGTGACACAGCTACTCCCCCATACTGACATTTGGGGAATAATTGATAATGTAACTTTGGAAAACAATGCTGATAGTCATCTAATAACTTCCTAGTATCTACCCTAGATACATACTTACAAATGTCTACAAAAATAGCCTTATGCTACTACCTCAGACCTTTCCTGACCCATCTCTATAACTCATCCCCTCTCCCTTCCTTCCTGTCTTCTTCATGGTCTGTATCAAAGTGTAACAAAGCCAAATATTTTATGCACTTTTTTATTTTTTTATATTCTATTCTCCAGCCCCCACTAGACTGTGAGCTCCATTGAGGGCAGGTACTTAGTCTAGATTTCTGTGTAACTTGTTCATTACTGTATCTCCAGTGCGGCACATAGTTAGGTACTCATTAAATGTTTGTTAAATAAATGAGCAAATTATTGTAAAGTAAAGTTGTTTTAAATGTTTTGCTATTGTAAATGATATGTTCATATATTTTTTTCTTGAATGCTTTTGTCTGTATTGCTGATCATTTTCTTTGGATTAATTTCTTGAAATTGGCATTATTAAATCAAAAAGTTTCATTTAAAAAAAATAGCATTGTGTACAAGAATGTCTACTGTGGCATTGTTTAGAAAAGAAAAACTATAGTAATCTCAAAACCCATTAGTGGTAAAATGGTTAAATAAATTAAAGACTATCCATGTATGAAAGAATATGTATTAGTAGTACAACAAGTCAGGTAGGCTATCTAGTTATTCTCCACTTTTTTCCCACCCTCAGAGACATTCTCTGTCTCTCTCTGCCCTGCACTGATCCTTAGGAGATTGCCCTCTATAAACTACATCACCTGAGCCCCACTGCAGGCCGACTTTCCATAACAGCCAATAGGAGACACCAGTAGAAAACAAGAAGTGAGACAACTCAGGCCACTTCTCACCTATTCTCTCCCTGTTTGATACCTCATTTCCGGTCATTGATGTATTCAGAACTTGAATTCCCTGTGAACAGATGGCTGTCACTGTCTCGGGTAATATGATCCTCCTCATTCCCCTTCCAGATGAGATCTTCATTAATTCCTGTTTCCAATCTCTTGGTAACTCATTCCACTAAGTTAGTTTCCTCAACCCTTCACATTCCTCAGGCAGACTTTTCACTAAAGTCTCTTGGGCCATTTGAATTAGTTCTACTTCTTGCCCAAACCCTGACTGGCTATGGGTGTGTGGGGTATATAGAACAGGTCTCCAAGATATTTTATTCAGGGAAAAATGCAAATCGCAGCATAATTATGGTATAAATTAACAAAATTATTCCAAATATTTCTAGGTGCATATATGTACTTGTGAATGTACAGAAACATGTCTGGAAAGATATTTTTCAATATAATAAGACTTGGAATGATAAAATATTCACAGGAAATGGGAATGGGTTATCATGTAAGACAGATTTTACAATATCTTAATTTTTTTAAGTAAATACATCCATGGGCTACATTTTATATAGTCTAGGAAGTGCTTCCCCAGGACCCCTGGCTCTTAGAACTTTCTGTTTGGATTTTGATTCCTGAAGTCTTCTAATTCTGTAACACTGTTCATGTATATTTTCTCACTCATTATTCTGCTCTGGGACCACCTCTTCATTAGTGGTCTCTTTCATGGAGGGAAAGACATTATTTCAGTTTACCATCAAGAATCCCAAAGGGAAACCCTGGGAACATTGTTGGTCCTGTTCTAAGTGTGTCCTACTCAACATCCTAGAGCTATACTGTCCAATATGGTAGCTACTCATCATATGTGGCTCTTAAGCTCTTGAAATGTGACTAGCTAGTTTGAAATGCACTGTAAGTATAAAATATATAGCATACTTCAAAGATCAAGTACAAAAAACAAGAATGTAATATAACTAATGATTTTTATATTGGTTACTTGTTGCAATGACAATATATTAATAAAATTATTTTCCCCTGTTCTTTTTAGCCTTTTAATAAGGCTACTAGAAAATGAAACTTGTAGCTTTAATTGTATTTCTATTGGAGAGCACTGTCTTAGAGAATGCCCACAGATTTTTACTTTGAGATAATGTACTTCCAGAGGGCAGTCAGGTAACTGGTAGCATAATTTTGACAGATGAACATGTGTCAGTACCTCCAGGAGGCAAGTTCTTGCACCCACAGGGTAAGGACACAGCACAATCAGAACCCTGTGCACCTTTCTTGACATCAACCTTCAGAATCTAGAAAATTAAGCTGAATTTATTGATTGTGCTCAGACTAAGTATTTCCCCTGTTACAAATCTGGGATACAGGAAAAAGAACTTAAATTTATTGATTGAGTTAGATTTCTATTAATCACAGTTCACAGATGAATAGGACACATGCCTTGAGTAGCCCACAATCTACTAAGAAAGAGATAAATGAGTTAGTTGCCAATGATGGTACAGTGCTCAAATGTCATGATAGGCAGCTACACAGGATATTCTGAGAACAAAAAAGAAGATCACAGTAATTCACGCTGGAAAAGTCAAGGTAAGGTAGTGTGAAGCAATGCCTCGTTGAGTTGGGAAGGAGTGAACAGAAATGAGCTGGCCTGAATTGGGAATGGAATTCTAGATGGAAGGAGAAGCAGGTACACATGCCTGGAGGTGAGAGAGTTGCTGGGGGAGCTGTATGGAGCCCAGAATGATTTTAGTAAGGGATTGGAGAAGAACATAGTTTAGAGTAAGAAAGGACACACACATTACACATTACTGATCACTCTGGAATTAAGACATCATTTTTTAATTAATAGTATAAAATAGAATAAATAATTTCATCTGATGTGTTTCTAAAAGATAGCATTGACACATGAAAATTGGCAAGGACTTGAGGCAGAGTTGCTATTTGAACTGTTGCAGTCTACACTGTAAGAATAAACTACAGCAGGATGAACCAGGATGACAACAATAAGATGCAAGTTCAATGGTCAGCACTTGGTAATGGATAGGACATTGGGAGTAGGAAGAGTCAAGAATTAAGAGTGGAACAATGCAAGAAATCAACAAATATTTACTGTGCTCCTTCTATAGGCCAGGAACTCTACTCCCTTAAAACTCCTAAACAAACTATTAGCAACTTTCCAGGATCAAAACAGAGAATCAAGGGGAAAAAAAATCTCAAGAGGCCTATTTTCTATATCTTTAGACACTGTTCTATATTCCACCAGATTCACTGTTGTGCAAATAAAAGTTGGTTTAATTTAATTGTCCAGTGACATTTTCTTATTATTTCAGCATTCATAATGTATAACACAAGTTCTAAATTCTCCCTTTTAGAATTCAGGTTAATGTAATGTATTTTCTGTTCCTATAATGAAAATCCCTCATATGGTTTCAAAAGTGTTTCAATCACAAATAATCATCATGCCTTCTTCTCTGTTAATGTGAAAATTAGTTTAGTCAAAAACATCTGTCAGTTTAATAATAAGAGATTTTTTAATAAGCTGCCAACTTTATAACACTTTAAATTGAGACAATAATTAAAATAAGTTGTGAAAGGAACATCTATAAATCAGGTCATATCATACAAGTAAAATTACATAAAATCTAATGCACTATTAAAATTTAATGCACTATTATAGATGATTTTTGGCATTTGTTGAGCTACAGAAAATAAATCATTATAGTGTCATATAACTTAGTCAAAATGAAACATTAAGAAATACACAAGATAAACATAAAAGATCAAAGTCATTTGATTTATCAAGTACTTTACAGGGCTGAGGTCTATCTACTTATAAAAGGTAAGTATAATTTAGACAAATTTTATTTAAAATAAGAGTGGATTATTTGCCAAAACGTGAATGTAATATTCTACTCTAAGATGAAAGTCTTTAATATAATATTGCTTTTTATTAAAGCATTATATTTATACATAGTATCTGGGTCCCTTTTGACATAATTATACATACAAGGAATTTGATTTAAACCCCATCCCCCTCCCTGATCCTTTCCTCCATCCCCCTTTTCTCTCTCTACTGATTTTCCTTTATTAATTTTGATTGGCTCTTTCTATATATACATAAAGGAGATATTTCCTTTGGTACATTTATATATGTATATAATGTAATTCTGTTAGATATATTCCATATTTCCTTCCCAATGCCTTCCTTCCTCCCTCCAATTCCCCTATTTCGACTCCACTTGTCTTCTTTATATCTTTGTGATGTTAAATCCCTTGTCTTTTTTTCTTCATTTTGCTTTAGCCTCCATATATGAGGTAAAACATTCATCCCTTGATCTTTTGAGTTTGGCTTATTTCACTTAGCATGAATTTCTCCATTTCCATTCTTTTACAGGCAAATGCCATTATTTCATTCTTCTTTATGGCTGAGTAAAATGCTGTTCTGTATATATACCACTTATTTGGGTTGATTCCATAACTTGAATGTTGTGAATTGTGCTGCTATAAGCATTGAGGTAGCTGTACCACTGTAACATACTGATTTTGTTTCTTCTGAATAAATACTCACAAATGGGATAGTTGGGTCATGTGGTGTTTCCATTCCTAGTGTTTTTTTGAGGAATCTCCATATTGCTTTCCAGGTGGCTGAACTAATTTTCAGTCCCACCAACAATGTATGAATGTAACTTTTTCCCCATATCTTTGCAGCATGCATTATTATTATTTTTTTTGCTTACTTGCTAATTGCCATTCTGACTCTCGACTGAGATTAACTCTTACTGTAGTTTAGATTTACATTTCACAAATTCCTGAGGAAACTTTATTTGTGTATTTCTTGGCCATTTGTGTTTCTTCTTCTGAGAAGTTTCTGTTTCGTTCTTTTGTCCATTTATTGACTGCATTTTTTTAAAAAAAAATTGGTGTTAAGTTTTTTGAGTTCTTAGTATATTCTGAATATTAATTCCCTGTCAGAAGAATAGCTGGCAAAAAAAAAATGTCTCCCATTCTGTAGGTTCTCTCTTCACTATCTTATTTCACTTGCTGAGCAGACGCTTTTAATTTGATTGGTATCCCACTTCTTGATTCTTGGGTTATATTTCTTGTGCTTTGGGCATCTTGTTGAGAAGTCAGTGCCTACACCTATATGATGGAGTGTGGACCCTACATTTTCTTCTAGTAGTTGCAAGCTTTCTGGTATAATTTCTCAGTCTTTCATCCATTTCAATTTGACTTTGGAACTGCTTGAAAAATTACTAAATTCATTCTTCTACACAGGATATATAGTTTTCCTAGCATCATTTATTGTACAAGCTGTCTCTTATCCAACGTCTGTCTTTGGCACTTTTTTCAAATATCAGATGACTGCAAAAAAATTGAATTTGTCTCTGTGTCTTCTATTTTATTCCATTGGTCTTCATGTCTATTATGAGGCAAACACCATGTTGGTTTTACTACTATAGTTCTGTAGAATAATTTGAGATCAGGTATTGTGATGCCTCTGCATCACTTTTCTTATTCAGAATTGCTTTGGCTGGATCTTGTATCCTGATGCTTTGCTAAATCTATTATCTGCTTTAGGAATCTTCTGGTGGAACTTTTTGGGTCTTCTAGATATACAATCATGTCACCTTCAACCACTGATAGTTTGACTTCTCTTTTCCTATATGCTTCTCTTTAATTTCCTTCTCTTTCCTGATTATTCTAGCTAGAATTTCAAGGTCTATATTGAACAGAAGTGGTGAGCATGCATATCCTTTTCTTGTTTTTGATTTTATGGGAAAAGCTTTCAGTCTTTCTCCATTCAGTATGATGTTGGCTTTGAGATTGTGGCATATATCCTTTATAATGTTGAAGTAAGTTCCTTCTATCTAGAGTTTTTCCAGTGATTTTAATATAAATTGTTGTCTTTCTCTTTTCTGGTATGGTGAAAATTTTGTTTCACTCTAATAGATTTTAGCTTGCCTCTCCATAGTTTCTTCTACTCCAATTATTCTCAGATTTGGGTGTTTTTTGTTGTTGTTGTTTGTTTGTTTTGTTTTCTCAGACTTCTTGTACATTTTAGCCATGTTCTTTTTTTTTTTCTTTTTCCTTACTGTATTCTGTGTTCTCAAATTCATGTATTTTGTCTTCAAGGCCTGAGATTCTGTCAAGGGCTGAAGGTCTATTTTCTATGCAATCTAACCTGTTGGTGGTGCTTTCAAGTGAATTTATAATTTGATTCATTATGTCTGTCATTATCAAGAGTTCTGATTGTTGTCTTTTCAAGATTTCTGTTTCTTTATTGATGTGGTCTTTCATCTCCCTTATTTGCTCTCTCGATTCATTTAATAAATCCTATTTTAGTTCACTAAACATGTTAATGATCAGGATTTTGTAATCTTCTTTTGAAACTTCATCCTCTTCAATATCTGTGAAGTTCTTTTCGGGGCGGGGGGGGGATTGTGAATTTGGAAAGCAGAAGACTTGTTTTCCTGCTTCCCCATGTTTTCAGAGGTCCTGGACTACTTGTGCATCAATTGAGATAGATTCACAATCCTCTTTTATATGCTTGTTCTTTTTAATTCTAGGATTCCTTTCTGGTTTTGGTATAGGAGTAGATGTCAAATTTTATGTTAAAGGACATAAAATTCCCTTTTGCTTGTTCCTTCTTGGGGTAGTTTTTGGTTTGATGTTTTTGTCTCCCCAATTCTTTGAATTGTTTTGTCTCAGGTGGAGTTAGACCTTGTGTGGGGTGAGATTCACTGTTGTGTGGCTGAGTTGTGAGTATTTCTCAGCAGCAGCATCTCTATATTCTGATCTTGAAGTGTCACAATCACTTCCCTCTGTTCTGTGGGGCATGGTGGTATGGAGCCAGGAGTAGCACTAATGTCATCCATGATGTATAGTTTTGAGATATGCGCCCTGTGTCTACTTTGACATGTATAATACTAATGGTTGCTTATATAGAAATGGTGGTGTCTGCATTTAACATAGGTGCCAGAAATACATAACTGTGGACTAGATCAGGCATTCAACATCAGCATCTACTATGTCATCTACTATATTAATAATCACAGCAACATGCCAGGTGTGGTGGTGAATGCTTGCAATCCCAGCTGTTCAGAAGGCTGAGGCAGGAGGATAGAGAGTTCAAAGCCAGCCTCAGCAACATATCGAGGCCCTAAGCAACTCAGTGAGATTCTGTCTCTAAATAAAATGTAAAAACAGCTGGGGATGTGGTTCAGTCATTAAGCACCAAGGGTTCAATCCCCAGAACCAAAATAATAATGATGATAATAATCACAGCAATATAAACAGGGATTATGAATTACAGAATTCTACTATTGAGTGGAATCATGTTTTCTTAAGTACAGAGAAATAGGGTGGGAAAGTGAAAGAAAGTTTGAAATATTTTTAAAAAGTGACCAAAGGAGAGGAAAGTGGTAGTTAGCAGATGTCAGCTGTGCAGAAGAAGAAATAAAATGTTTACAGCCAGATCCACCCATACCAGCCCACATGGGACCCAGGCTCACAGTAGGCCCGGGTCCACCCCTCCACCTGCAGGGTAGACACCCACCAGAGCCTAGCCTCTTGCATAGGACTGCCCCTTATAACCAGCAGACTACTAAAGAAAGTCAAGCCCAGCGGCCCAGATCCACCCACACCAGCCTGTGTGTGACCCGGCTCACAGTAGGCCTGGGCCCACCTCTCCAGAGGAAGGCACCTGCCAGAGCCCAGCCTCTGGTACAAGATGGCCTCTTCCAACCAGCAGACTACCATGGGAGCCCAGGCCTGGCCCAGATTCATCCACATTGACTTGCAAAGGACCCAGGTCCAAGGTAGGTTCAAGTTTGCCCCCACACACACACACCTAGGAGCCTAAGCCTAACCCATTTCCATCTTGGGACACTGCAGTCATCACCATAGCCTTTCCCATGCAGTAGCCCCTAACTTTTTGACAGCATACAGGACCTAGAAGCAGCTGCATCTCAGAGCAGGCATCCCAAAGGGAGTGTGAGGCCCACCCTTTCAGCCCCATCTCTGTAAGTCATTGCTTCCACCTTGGGGCACCTTAACTATTAACTCGAGTTGCCTCAGCTATTGCCGCCACCACCTTTAGATGCAGTAGCATTCATTGAGAGACACCAGCAGGGTCTGGAAGCCCAACATCAAGGTGAGGTACAGACAATCTGCATGGGTATTACAAGAATATAGAAAAGAAACTGTAATATCTCAGATCCATATTGCAAGAAAGGAAGACACATAGACAACATGAAAAAACAAGGGAAGAAAGTGCCCCAAACAAACCAGGATACTACAATAACAGAACCCATGGATAGTGAAGTTGATGAAATGTCAGAGAAGGAGTTCAGAAGGTTCATAATTAAAATGATCTATGAATTAAAGAATGACATAAATGAGCAAATATGGGCAAAAATTGATCACTCCAACAAAGAGATAAGAGAGCAAATACAGGTAGCAAAAGATTACTTCAAGAGAGAGATAGAGACTCTGAAAAAAAATCAGAAATCCTTGAAATGAAGGATACAATAAACCAAATAAAAAACTCAATACAAAGCATAACCAACAGACTAGGTCACTTGGAAGAAAGAATGTCAGATAATGAAGACAAAGCATACAATCTGGAAAATAACATTGATCACACAGTTAAAATAGTAAGAAAACATGAAGAGAACATCCAAGAATTATGGGACAACATCAAAAGACCAAATCTAAGAGTTATTGGGATAGAGGAAGGCATAGAGTTTCAAACCAAAGGAATGCACACAATCTCTTCAATGAGATAATATCAGAAAATTTCCCAAGCACGAAAAACGAATTGGAAAACTAAATATAAGAGGCTTACAGGACACCAAATGTACAAAATTACAATTACAACAGATCTATACCAAGGCACATTATAATGAAAATTCCTGGCATACAGAATAAGGATAGAATCTTAAAAACCACAATAGAGAGGAATCAGATCACATATAGGGGGAGATCAATTCATATCTCAGCAGATTTTTCAACCCAGACCCTCAAAGACAGGAGATCATGGAACAACATATATCAAGCTCTGAAAGAAAATGGATGCCAACCAAGGTTTTATATCCAGCAAAACTAAGGTTTAGATTTGATGATGAAATAAAAAACCTTCCATGGTAAACAAAAGTTAAAAGAATAAACAACTAGAAAGCCTGCACTACAGAACATCCTCAGCAAAATATTCCGAGAAAAGGAAATGAAAAACAATGAAGAAAATCAGCAGAGGGAAGTATTACATTAAAGGAAAAACTAATCAGAGGAGAAACAAAGTCACATTAAATACCAAAAATAAACAAAAATGGCTGGGAATACAAATCAAGTCTCAATAGTAACCCTGAATGTTAATGGCCTAAACTCACCAATCAAAAGACATAGACTAACTGATTGGATTTTAAAAAAAAACAAGACCCAACAATATGCTGCCTCCAAGAGAATCATCTCATTGGAAAAGTCATTCACAGACCGAAGGTGAAGGTCTGGGAAAAATCATAATACTCAATGGACGGTGGAAGCAAGAAGGGGTTTCCATCCTCATATCAAATAAAGTAGACTTCAAGCTAAAGTCAATCAAAAAGGATAAAGAAAGACACTACATACTCTTCAAGGGAAACAACCATACACCAACAAGACTTAACAATTATAAATATATATGCCCCAAATAATGGAGGTTTACATTCATCAAACAAACTCTTCTCAAGTTCAAGAGTCAATAGGCCACAAAGCAATAATTTTGAGTGACTTTAACACACCTCTTTCATTACTAGATAGATCTTCCAATAAAAAGCTGTACAAAGAAACTATAGAACTCAATAATACAATCAATAACTTAGACTTAACTGACATATATAGAATATTTCCTCCTTCAACAAGAGAATACATTTTATTCTTAGCAGAACATGGATCCTTCTCTAAAACAGACCATATACTATGCCACAAAGCAACTCTTAGCAAATATAAAAAAGTGGAGACACTACCTGCATTCTATCAGATCATAAGGGAATGAAATTAGAAATCTATGATAAAATAAGAAATAAAAGCCACTCCAATACCTGGAGACTAAACAATATGCAACTGAATGAACAATGGGTGCAGAACATCAAGGAGGAGATTAAAAATTGTAGAGGTGAATGAGAACACAGATAAGACATATCGTAATCTCTGGGACACTATGAAAGCAGTTCTAAGAGGAAAGTTCATTGCATGGAGTTCATTCCTTAAAAGAAGAAAAAATCAACAAATAAATGACTTAACATTACATCTCAAAGCCCTAGAAAAAGAAGAACAACTGTACACCAAAAGAAGTAAAAGACAGGAAATCATTAAAATCAGTGCTGAAATCAATGAAATTGAAACAAAAGAAACAATTTTTAAAAATTGACAGAACAAAAAGTTTGTTCTTTGAAAAACTAAATAAAATTGACAGACCCTTAGCTATGCTAATGAAGAGGTGAGAGAAAACTCAAATTACTAACATATGTGATGAAAAAGGAAATATCACAACAGACACTACAGATATACATAAGATAATTAGATATTATTTTGAAAATTATTCATACTCCAATAAAATAAAAAATATTGAAGGCATTGACAAATTTCTAGAGTCAATTTGCCCAAATTGAATGGGGCTGATACACACAATTTAAACAGATCGTTTTCAAGTGATGAAATACCAGACGCCACCAAAAGTCTACCAACCAAGAAAAGCCCAGGACTGGATGGATAAACAGCCAAGTTCTACAAGACCTTTAAAGAAGAACTAATACCAGTACTCTTCAATTTATTTCAGAAAATAGAAAAAGAGAGTGCACTTCCAAACTCATTCTATGAGGCCAATATCACCCTGATTCCAAAACCAGGCAAAAACAAATTTTTTTTTAAAAAAGATAATTTTAGACCAATATCTCTAATGAACATAGATGCTAAAATTCTGGAAAATCGAATACAAAAACATATCAAAAAGATCATGTACCACAATCAAGTGGGATTCATCCCAGGGATGCAAGTTTGGTTCAACATACAGAAATCAATAAATGCAATTCACCACAACAATAGACTTAAAAATAAGAATCATATGATCATCTCAATAGCTACAGAAAAAGCAGTTGACAAAATATAGCACCATTTTATGTTCAAAACACTAGAAAAATTAGGGATAACAGGAACATATCTCTACATCATAAAGACTATCTATGCTGGCCTAAAGCCCCAGGCCAACATCATTATAAATGAAGAAAAATTGAACTGGAACAAGCTAGGATGCCTTCTTTCACCACTTCTACTTAACATAGTTCTTGAAACACTGTCCAGAGCAATTAGACAGATAAAAGAAATTAAAGGAATACACATAGGAAAAGAGGAACTCAAATTGGCACTATTTGTGAATGATATGATTCTATACCTAGAAGATCCTAAAAATTCCACCAGAAAACTTCTAGAACTAGTAAATGAATTCAGCAAAGTAGCAGGATATAAAATCCACACCCACAAATCAAAGGCATTTCTGTATATCAGTGACAAATGCTCAGAAAGAGAAAAGAGGAAAACTACCCCATTTACAATAGCCTCAATAAATAAATAAATAAATAAACAAACAAATAAATACAATACAATTCTTGGGAATCAACTTAATTAAAGAGGTGAAAGACATCTATAATGAAAATTACAGAACCCTAAAGAAAGAAGTCAAAGAAGACCTTAGAAGATGGAAAGATCTCCCTTGTTCTTGGATAGGCAGAATTAATATTATCAAAATGACCATACTACCAAAAGCACTATACAGATTTAATACAATTCTGATCAAAATCCCAATGACATTCCTCACAGAAATAGAAAAAGCAGTCATGAAATTCATCTGGAAAAATAAGAGACCCAGAATAGTTAAGCAATTCTTAGCAGGAAGAGTGAAGCAGGTGACATCACTATACCAGAACTTAAACTATACTGTAGAGCAATATTAACAAAAACAGCATGATATTGGCACCAAAACAGCTGGGTAGACCAATGATACAGAATAGAGGACACAGAGACTAACCCACAAAATTACAATTTTATTAGACAAAGGTGTTGAAACATGCATTGGAGAAAAGATAGCCTCTTCAACAAATGGTGCTGGGGAAACTGGAGATCCATATGCAACAAAATAAATCCCTATCTCTCACCATGCACAAAACTCAACTCAAAATGGATCAAGGACTTAGGAATAAAACCAGAGACCCTGTGTCTAATAGAAAAAAAAGTAAGCTCTAATCTCCATCATATGGGATTAGGCCCTGGCTTCCTTAATAAGACTCCTTTGGCACAAGAATTAAAATCAAGAATCAATAAATGGGATGGACTCAAACTAAAAAGTTTCTTCTCAGCAAAAGAAACAATCTGTGAGGTGAATAGAGAGCCTACATCTTGAGAGCAAATCTTTACCCCTCAAACATCAGATAGAGCACTAATCTCTAGGGTACATAGAGAACTCAAAAAGCTGAAAACACACACACACACACACACACACACACAAATAAATAAACCAATCAATAAATGGGCCAAGGACCTGAACAGACACTTCTTAAAAGATGATGTACAATTAATTAACAAATATATGAAAAAATGCTCATCATCAGTAGAATTAGAGAAATGCAAATCAAAATCACTCTAAGATTTCATCTCACTCTAGTCAGAATGGCAGCTATTAAGAATATAAAGAACAATAAGTGTTGGCAAGGATGTGGGGGAAAAGGTACATGCATTGCTGGTGGGACTGCAAATTGGTGTAGCCAATATGGAAAGCAGTATGGAGATTTCTCGGAAAATTGGGAATGGAACTACCATTTGACCCAGCTATACCTCTCCTCAGTCTATACCCAAAGGACTTAAAAACAGCATACTACAGGTACACAGCTACATCCATGTTTATAGCAGCATAATTCACAATAGCTGAACTGTGGAACCAACCAAGATGCCCTTCAATAGATGAATGGATTTTTTTTTAAATGTGGCATATAGACACAATGGAATATTACTCAGCAATAAAAGAGAATAAAATCATGGCATTTGCTGATTAATGGATGGAGTTAGAGAAGAAAATGCTAAGTGAAGTTAGCCAATCCCAAAAAACAAATGCAGAATGTTTTATCTGATATACAGTGGGGTAGGGAGAGGAAGCATGGGAGAAATAGATGAACTCTAGATAGGGCAGATGGGTGGGAAGGGAAGGGAGGGAGCATGGGGTTAGAAATGATGGTGGAATGTGATGGACATTATTATTCAAAGTACATGTATGAAGACACGAGTTAGTGTGAATATACTTTGTATACAACAAGAGATACGAAAAATTGTGCTCTATATGAGTAATAGGAATTATAATGCATTCCACTGTCATGCATTTAAAAAACAAAATCAATTTAAAAAATGAAATAAAGGATGTGAAAATAGGAAAATTTGGTTGTTAGTGAGGGAAGACAGTGATAAAGTGGAGACAGAAGGCCTAGAGCAGAGTATGAACAAACCAGGAACTTTAAGATCAAAACATCTTGAACCCAGGTATAATTATAACCCCACCTCAGACAAGTCAAGGCTAATAATAAGCAGGTACACAAGGAAGTAATTATTATGAAAGTACAGTTATATGAGTATACATATTTTTTAATCTGTCTATGTAATGAGTACATACATAGCCAGACCCACATACTCACCTCCATGCATACAAAATAATAAAGGAAAAGAGTGAAAAGTAATACAATACAATGACATGATGTTTGAAAAAAAATTTAGTAGCTAACTACTAAATTTTAAAATATGAAGATGAAGAAAAGAACAGAAGAAAAAATGAGGAGAAAATAAAGAATAAAAAATGAAAAATCTTGCTAAGAAATAAAGTGTTTATTTCTTTTGAGGTAGTCAAAATTGTTGGCATGGATGGATGGTATTTGGGGTTTGCTTTGTAACCCTTGGGTTGAAGAATGGGGGTTATTAAGCCCAACACCATTGTACCCCTCTCTTAATTGCCAGCCTTGAGGCCTAGAAGCAAAGTTGGTTATAGTAGACCTTAGCTTCCGGTCTCCTGGGTAGCACCATTTGGGTGTAGACAAATTGTGTTTCTGTGGTGGGGGTGTTGCAGAGTTCTCAACTGAAACTTCCAGTAATTGGGGTTAGCCTAGATGGAACTTTGAAACTCTGGGGTGGGGATGGGGTTGAGAATTGACATATACTCCTATTAAAGGAGGAATGCTGGTCTCTGCGGGATGTCTGAAACTCTAGGGTAGGTAAAATCCACTTTGGTGGCAGAGGGGCAAAACCTCCACAGGTTTCACCCTCACCGCTACGAACTTGGAATGCCAGGTATCTGCCCTGGGGCGCAGATGCTCCTGGGTGTCTGCAGTAGTGCCCGCCACAGCGGGAGCTTTCTCCATTGAGATCCAGATCCTGCAACGGTTCAGGCTAACTTTTGCGCCTACTTTAGTGTCTCTGGTTCAGGCAACTTCTGGAAATTTTGGTCATCTGCAGGGGTTCCGTTCTCTGGTCTCCTGCTCTCGGCGCGGGAGCCCCGGGAGAATGCAGACGGCAGGGGCGTGGGGCGTGACTTCCCCAGCCGCGGGCACTCAGGGGACAGTGCGCCATGGTGGCCACAGTCCGTGGTTGGGCGAGGGAGTGCTTCCCCGGCAGCCGGGAGCACCACCGGGAGCGGGGCAGCTGTTTTACTTGCCCAGCATGTTTTCTTTCCCTCCAGTAGGAGTTATTTGGGGATTTGCTTTCTTTGATTTACCTTCCCGACTTGGTGTCTATTAAATTCAGCCTTGCTCCCTAATCCCCAGGTTACCCAAGTCAGTTGCTCTTTATTTTTTTCTTTTCTCTCTCCTGCAGCCAGGCATCTCCTCCGCTGGTCGGTGCTGCCCCTCCCCTTCTCTACCGCAGGCTGCCCGCAGCCTGTCTGACAAATTGTTTCTTCAGACTTCTGTGACTGTCTAGATTTTTTGTTTGTTTGTCCTCCAGTTCAGTATTAATTTCCAGTGAGATTCCCCAGTTACCCACCTCACTGACAGGCCTTGTTCCTGCCTTTAAGTTGATGTGGCTGGAACCAGCACCCTTCCTCCAGTGACTCATCTTCCACCTCTCTAATAGGGCTCCCCCGCTTGGATGCGGGGCGGTACAGCGCATTGAACTCAGAGGCGCCCGACCTCTGAGCTACACCCCAGCCCTATTTTGTAATTTTTTTTAGAGAGAGTGTCTTACTGATTTGCTTAGCGCCTTGCTTTTGCTGAGGCTGGCTTTGAACTCGTGATCCTTCTGCCTCAGCCTCTGGAGCCTCTGGGATTTCTGGCATGGGCACAGCCTCTGGCCAATATGGCTTTTAGTGGTATTTAATTGCTAGCAAAACCCAGCAGCAAATATATGCATTAATACGAATATTTATTAAACACCTACTGTCTGGAAGATAATTTGGTAGGTACTAAAGATCCGGAGATGCAATATGAATACCTAGCTCAATGATCCTCAATGGAGGTGATTTTTGTCCCTCAGAGGACATTTTTCAGTATCTGGGGACATTTATGATTGTCATGATTGGGGCTGGAGTTGTCACTGGCATTTAGTGGTGGAGACTTGGGATGCTCTAAATATCCTACAAAGGCACAGGGCAGCTCCTCACATCAAGTTATTTGATGCTAAATGTCAATAATGCTGGGGTTGAGAAACCCTTATCATAAGACACAATTTATTTTTCACTTCTCTCAGCTTCAGTTTCTTCCTCTGTAAATTGTGCAAAATAAGTTACACTTGTGTTATAACAGAATGTATAAGTAGTACATATTATCCTTAAAGCAAGTGTCTGTATTTCTATTATTCTTTTACCATTGTGATTCAGGAAGATAAATGGGTTGCCAAAGGGACATGCTGCTGGGAAGTGCTGGATTGAAGATTTTTAACCTGTCTATAGTCTGATTCATTCAACCAGTAATTTAAGAAATATGTCCTTGGCTAGGAAATAGTCACTTTATATTATAAAATATATGAACACTGTGATAAAATCTCTCTTTGTGTTATTCCTCTTCACTATTAAATTTCTGTAACTTGGGTAAGAGTCTGATTATGTGCCCTTTTTTTAATTGTAAAAAGAAGGAAACCTCTAAGTGATGCTACTCTTAAAGAAACTGCTTTGACCTTTACTTCTTCCATGTATATTGAACTACTACATTTACAGTAACTATACAGAAGATTCCCCAAATCTCTTTATGGTTTGGGGAAAATAGCAAGCCTTATCTTGCATGATTCATCCAAAACATTACATCACAGAAATACAACATAACTTTTTCTTTTTCTTTTTCTTTCTTTCTTTCTTTCTTTTTTTTCTTACTTTCTTTTTTTTTTTTTTTTTTTTTTTTTTTTTGCCATGCTATGCTGAGTGTTGAATCTAGGGCCTCATACACACCACACAAGTGCTCTACCACTGAGCCATACCCAGCTCTTTTTAAATTATTCTTTTTGTAGTGCTAGGGATCTATCCCAGGGCCTTGCACATGCTAGTTAAGCATTTTGCCCCTGAGCTACATCCACAACCCAACACAAGTTATTAATTACCTTCCTTTTCCATTGTGTTTGAATACATTGTAAAATTTTTAATTCTCTTATTTGTCTTTTTAAGAGTCAGTGAGAGACTCATTGAAAAATTCATAATTTAAAGAGTAACAAAGTTGATAATGATTTCTTTTTGGTTGTTATTTGACTGGACAGTTAGAAATTCTATAATAGCTCCATTTCCAAATGATCAAAGCTTTTAAAGAAAAATTAACCCAGATGCATTATGAACTATGATGTTTCTAGTACTTTCCATCTAGACTTCACATTTTATGCATTTATATCTGAATACATTAAATAACTTACATTGTGTTTTAGTGGTTATGTTATGTGAATAATGCATGACATTCAGGTTGTAGGTAGAGAGGATACTACTGTCCTCATTTTGTAGTAGGTAAAAATGGTTATTATGAGAACAGATGATTGGTGCAAGGCCCTACACATAGTGAAAAGGCAGAGCCAGTATTTAAATAGATTTATGCTTAACAGGGCTTTAAATGAAATAGCTAGGATAGTCAGACTTTGTGGTATCTAGTATCTATTCTTTTCCTGATTATCTAACTGTGAAAGTTTTGCCAGTGTAGAATTTATAAGTTCCATGAAGACTGAAGAAGCCAAACTAGGCCTCATGAATAACTTTCTTCCTTCATATTTCTTTTCATAATACTCCCTTGTCACCACCTCTCCAAATAAAAAGCAGAAATCAAATACAGTTATAACCAATGGCCACACTTGGGAACCCTGAAATCCAATGAAAATTTAGCATACTCAATCTGTAACTGCATTTAGCTTGAGGAATTATTTTAGATTTTCTGATATTAAGAAAACAGCTCTACTAGGTGCATGCCTGTCATCCCAGTGGCTTGGGAAACTGAGACAAGAGGATCACGAGTTCAAAGCCAGCCTCAGCAATAGAGAGATGCTAAGCAACTCAATGAGACCCTGTCTCTAAATAAAATACAGAATAGGCTGGGGATGTGGCTCAGTGGTTGAATATGAAAGAAAAAAAGAAAAAAGAAAACTGTTCTCCTTCCCCAGTATTTACCATTTGTCATTTTCCATAGGCTTAAGTTGACAGTGACAATTTTTATCTGTTTCTAATTTTAAGGTTGAATTCAAAGGTCTTCATTCAGTAAAATGAAAGATCCCTAAAAGTTTTTCAACTTAGTGAGGCCCTGAGCAACTTAGTGAAACCCTGTTTCAAAACAAAAAATAAAAAGGACTGGGGATGTGGCTAGAAGTTGACTTTTTTTTTAACTGACATCTTCAGTTCTAACTTCCTTGAACTCATATGTTAAGAAACTTTGGGCATTTTAGTCAATGTTGAAAATTACTTAAAATATAATTTACAATGTAACTTTTCAAATAAGAGTTTTTGTTTAGTATACCTAAGGTATGTTTTTTGAAACATAAATTTGCATCTTATTTTTGTAATAATTTTGATATTTTAAAAATATGAGTGGATTTCCAGGAATGGAACCACAATATATGTATGTATAACCTTATGGCTGCTGGAAATAAAGGTTTGAGTTATAAAAATGTGTTCATCAGTTTTCTATTACTGTGACAAAATATCTAAAATAATCAAATTAAAAGGAGGAAGGGTTTATTTTGATTCACAGTTTCAAAGGTTTTAATCTATGATCACTTGGCCATGCTACTTTTGGCCTGCAGAGGCATAGTGCAGCATGGTGGGGCATGTAGTGAAGGAGGCTTGTTCACCTCATGTGGCCAAGAAGCAAAAAGAAAGAGACAGCACACCTTCAAGGGCACTTTTCCTATGGCCTAACTTCTCCCTATGGCCCAACTTCTCCCTATGGCCGCACCTCCCGAAGGTTCTACTTCCTAATAGCACCACGCTGAAGAGCAAGTCTTTAACACATGAGTCTTTGAGGGACAGTCAAGATCCAAATTACAGCAATGATCTTGATTTCTAACCATCAAGATGTAAAAAAGAGACGACCTATTCAAGTGATTCCAAACATTTGTCTCTGAATTGTTTTCACTAGTTACCTGAGATGGTTGGAGATTTGGTTTATTTTATTTTTTCCATTATCAGGCAATAAATAGCAAGGAACGTGGGCAGAAGCACTAAGAAAGAGCTGCAGTGAAGGATGGGCATCTGGCCGTGAGGAGACCTATGAGGTAGAGCAATACCCTGTGTGTAAGTAGTCCTGGAATTATGATGTGACCAATATATGTGGCTTCTCTGTGTCCTGTGCACTCAAAGAATGAGACTGTTTGGGGTCCATTAGGCTAAGGGTGGGAACCTTTTGGCAAATTTCAGAAAAATTCCAGCAATCTAAACCTTGGATCACCATAATGCTACTGCACAGATGTGACTAGCTTTTACAGATACTTTACTTTCCATATTATATGTGAGAATAGACACTTACTGGACATATTTCCCAGATCCACCCCTGGAACACCCAGCTGTGTGGACTGGAGAATCTATTCCAGTAATTATACATTTTTGGAGTATCATGGATGTTTTCATATAGGTGTACATTGTGCGATGTTTAAATTAAATTAAATCTCCTCAAACATTTATCCTTTATTTATGGTGAAAATATGCAAGGTCTTTTTTTTAGCTTTCTGAAGTATATAATAAAATTATCATTATCTGTAGTCATTCTACTGTTTAGTAGTACACCAGACCTTCCTTCTCCTATCTAACTGCAAACTACCACCCACTAATCAACTTCTCAATCCTCTATTCCCTCTTACTCTCCCTGACATCTGGTAACTACCCTCCTACTATACTTTTATGACATCAACTTTTTAAATTCCACATATAAATAAAATCATGTGATACTTGTCTTTCTATTCCTGGCTTATATCACCTAACATAATGTCCTCCAACTCTATCTATGTTGCTGCAGATAACAGTTTCCTCCTTTTTATGGCTGAGCAGTATCCATTTTGTATATTTATTCCACTTTCTTTATCCATCATCAATTTATGGACTCAGGTTATGTGAAAGTGCAGATGCCTCTTTGATGTACTGATTTCATTGTTTTGGGATATCCATCTGGGAATGGGATTGGTGGATAAGATGGTCAGTCTATTTTTAATTTTTTTAAAAAACCTCCATACTGTTTTCCATAATGGCTGTACTAATTTGCATTCCCACCAACAATATGCAAGGGTTCCTTTTCCTCCACATGCTTACCACCTCTCGTTATCTTTTATGTCTTTGATAATAGTCATTCCTTTCTTTTCAAAAGTTTACTCAAAAGTAAACTTAGTTATTTCTAGAAAGTCCAACTAAAGAAGAAATAAAATGTTAATGCTGTCATTTAATAATTTGATATGACACAATGTTTTTTATTAAGAAAGTTTTTTTCATATTTTTTTCGTGCATCATAGTTGTGCACAATGGTGGGATTTGTTGTCACACATGTGTATGTGCACACAATACAACAACTTCATTTGGCCAATATTCTCCCGTGTTTCTCCATTCCCTCCCCCTTTTCTTTCCCTCTCATCCCTTTCATCTATTTTACTGATCTCCCTTCTATTTTCATGAGACCCACTCCCCCCAACCTTTATTTTCCTTCTTCTTTTCTAGCTTCCACTCCACATATGAGAGAAAAACATGCAAACCTTGACCTTCTTAATTTGGCTTTCTTAAGTGGTAGCTCTTTGTGGTTACTTAAATTTTTCATTTTGAATGCTTTAGTTCCTTATATATTCTGGATATGAACCTCTTGTCAGATGTGCAATTTACAAATATTTTCTCCCACTCTGTAGCTTGTCTCTTTACTTTGTTGATTGTTTACTATGCAGAAACTTCATAGTTTGATGTAATCCCATTCATCTGTTTGTGCTTTTGTTTCCTGTGCTTTCGAGGTCTTGTGCAAAAAAAAAAAAAAAAAAAAAAAAAATCTTGCCCATTCCAGTCCTATAGCATTTCTTCTAATAGTTTCATATTTATTTTTGAAAATTAACTCCCTGAACTGGGCACAGTGGCACCTGCTTGTAATCCCATAACTTGGGAGGCCTAGGTGGGAGGATTGCAAATTCAACTTCATCTTAGCAATTTAGCCAGACCTTATGTAATTTAGCAAGCCCCTGTCTGAAAATAAAAAAAGGCGGTAGAGCACACCTGGGTTCAATCTCTAGCACTAAAAATATAAAATTAACTCCCAAGAGCTCACATCCAAAATGGAGTTGTTATGGCATATAAACATAATTGATAATCACATACTACTATTGTGTAGGATTTAAGTTTATTTAAAGATCCAGTGAAGAGTTTGGAAATTTAACAGGGTTTCAAGGAAATGGAGCTCAAATCCAATTTTGCCCTCTACTGGATGTAAGTTTTGAAAAGGTTCTTCATGACCTAGCAAATGTCATTTTAGGCTAATACTATTATAGCTAAGCTTCTTTGAGGTTTTGGATTCATTCTGAAAGTATTATGTCACTATTTCTGTACATAAAATGAATGATAGTGACCCTTGGAATATCCAAACAATATTTTACATGTAGGTCTCAAAATTGCAAAATAAGTATGACTCAGAATTATAAGCATCAAAAGATTGATCAACAGTATTCCTGTTCTTTAAGGCCTTGAGACCATACTGACAAAGTAGTTGGAAAAAACATGCCCCATGAGAAAAATTAATGGTTGGATAGGGAAGATGAGAGGAACTGTGATGGAGGAGGTGCAGTGATACACCTCATGTTATCTTTCTTGCTAAGCACTGAATATAATCTCTCATATTTCCTTACACCTCAAACTTCTCATTGGTTTTACCTAATTTAAAGCATTGCTTTATTCACATCCAACACAAACACTTAAAAAAAACAATGAATTCCCTTCTGCATATGCTATAAATTCATTTCCAGTGTAACATTTTGTGTAGATTACAAACTTTGCTTCACAAACGATGAGAGGCAGAAAGGACACAGCTTGAGTTTTCAGTTTGCAGGTTGAGCTTGCAGCAGGGGAGGTAGAACAAAACTTCATACTTTTAAATAAATCTGATCTTCAAATCACCAAGAAAAAAGGGAAGTTGAAATTTAATAATTAAATTTAACAGGGGTTAGCATAAGGAAAAAGCTGTGTAGTTTCAAACATGAAGATTTTTGTTCAGTTTATGTACTTCCTGACTCTTAATAGATCCTGCTTATAATCCTGCATAGCATGTCTGACCCCTGGTACCATTCTTTTTTATTTGTTTGACCTGGTACCACTCCTTTTGCAGATAACCTCTGCTAGCACCAATTTTCTAAGACCATATTTCTTCATCACACTCTCTGTTAGCACTATACACATTTCAGCGGTGGACTCAGACATTGTTTTTTTTTTCTTAATGATACCCAACCATTACTTTTTTTCCCTGGGGCATGTTTCTTACAACTACTTTTGTCAGTACAGCCTCAGAGCATTAAGGAATAGGAAAATCGTAAATGAATCTTTTGATGCTATAACTCTGAGTAGTATTTATTATGCAATTTTGAGACCCAAAAGTAAAAATAGTATGAATATTTAAAGGGTCACTATAAAACAATTTTAAGTATAAAAACAGTGATATAACATTTTTCAGAACAAATTTAGAATCTTAAGGAAACTTACTTATAGTAGTATTGGACTAAAATTAAACATGCCAGGAAATAAAGAACCTTTCCAAAACTTCCATCCAGTAAAGGGCAGTGCCATGCACAGACTTTAGCATTGGTGTATTGTTCAGGTCTGTTCTTGAGGTCAAGGGCAAAATTAGATCTGAGATCCATTTCCTTGAAACAAGAATTACAATGTCCAAGTCCACTGCTAAAATGCATATAGTGCTAACAGAGAGGGTGATGAAGAAATATGGTCTTAGAAAATTGGTGCTAGCAGGAGTTATCTGCTATTCTGAAAGGGGTTGTTTCAGGTCAAACAGATAAAAAAGAATGGGATTAGGGGTCAGACATGCTTTGCAGGATTATGAGCAGGATCTATTATGGGGGCAGGAGGAATATGACTGAACACAAATTTTCATGTTCAAAGTGATGCAGCTTTCCCTCAGGCTAGCCCCTGATAGGTTTAATTATTACCTTTCAATATTGTTTTTTTCATGATGATTTGTAATTAATTCTAGAATAGTGACATTGAACCTAAGATTTTCATTTTGTCAGGGAAAGGGAAAGAAATCCCAGGACATGTTGAAGGTAAAGAAATGAAAAGGAAGGATTTATCTCTGTCAATTCTCAATCATACTTGGTGGTAACCTACTTCATTTCCAGAGAACAGACAAAGTATTAGACCAGGACGCAAGAAAAGACCACTGACTCCAAATAAAATCAAATTAAAGCAAGCTTATTATTTCGACCGGCCAGGCTGCCTCTCCCACCCCAAACGGCAGGAACAAGAAAGCAGCCACAGCTTTCCTGCAGCCCAGCTTTATAGCCCAGAAAGTTACACAAAGGGGGGTTACAGATAATAGAACTCTGACAAGTATAACACTAATGGTAGTTTACATTTTTCCTGGCCCCGACATCAGAATTTATGAAGGTCATTAGAACCTCAGAGAGGGTCGTTATCTGGCCAGGGAAGGCCAAGATTTGTGAGGCATTACTAAGGTTTCAGAGAGGGCTGCTATCTGGTCAGAGAGCCAGGCATGGGTAAGTTCAAGGCACGGGCAGGCATTCCAAGCAGGTTCAGAATTTGCAGTAATTTATAGTAAAGCCGAAATTATCTTTTCATGGCTTTGTGGCGAGATGGCTCCCAATTTTAAGAAAAGATCAGGTTGGGTCTATCAAAAGGAAGGAAATATGGAATAAATTTCTTGAGTCATTTTATGAATGACCTTTATGTTGAGAAGAAAATAGATATTCATTGTTATACATAGCTCTACATCATAGTATAATCACATGCCTCTTACCTTCAATTTGCCCGTAATAACCTAGTAAGTCTGATGATGAAATCGTTTATTATTTGAGAGATAATATGATTCAAAAATAAGAGGTGACATCCTTTACAGAGAAGTCAAGAGGTGTTCTAGATCCACTTGTTCTCTTAGCGCTAAACTGTGTCAATTACCAAATTTCTCTGTGTGTCAGATCACTTTTTTGTAAAATGAAAATGAAAAAAAAATCTTCAATTGTTAGGAATCAAGTGGAAAAATCAACATGAAAGGGCTTTGCAAAATATAAAGTTCTACATTGATAAATCATTATTTAATTCTGTTTCTGTCTCCAAAGGAAGTTAAATTTGCATTACACTAATTTATCTACTTCCTTTTCAACCAGCCCTCCAAGAGAACAACTTTTGTCATTCATTTGTAAAATAGATGTCCTAAATTAGGGGTATGGCAGACTAAAACTACTGTCAAAAAGAAGTGGATCTGTAATCACTTTGGTTAATGAGATCACATAAGGAAACAAGTGGTCTAACTGCCCTTATATTGAAGTCATACCTCATTTTATTGAACTTCACTTATTGCACTTCACAGATACTGTGCTTTTTGAAAATATTTTTGTTAGGGAATTTTAGTTATACATAATGTTGGGGTTCATTTTAACATAATTATACAAGCATGAAATTTAATTTGCTCCAATTCAATCCCCAGGACTTTTCCTTTTCCTCCCTTCTCCTACCCCTTGTTCTCTTTCCTTTATTCTATCAGTCTTTTTTCAATTTATTAAGCTTTTTCAGATTAGTCAGATTAACATTATAGATATATTACAATGAATTTCACCTGTGTGTGTGTGTATCATGCGCTGTTTTTTTAAACAAATGATTTGTCTTGTTAGTGTCTAATATAGCCAGTGACTTTAAGTTGAAGCCGAAAGCATATTTGTTCCTCCAAATACCCTAGGGCTTATGTGAATATTGAACCTGTTCTACCTTTTCTCTATAAATGGATCAACAATGTCTAGATGATAGAAGATGTGTTAACAACATGGTTTGTTCACTATTGAGATTTACTGCTCTGAAAAAAATGATTCCTTTCAAAATATTTCTGCTCTTTAACAATACAACTGGTCACCCAAGAGCTCTGACAAAAGATGAACCATGAGGGCTGGGATTGTGGCTCAGCAGCAGAGAGCTTTCCTGACACAGTGGGGGCAGGGGGGCGGTGGGGGGTGGAATAGAGGACGGGAGCCTGGTTCAATCCTCAGCACCACATAAAAATAAAGGCATTGTGCTGTGTCCATCTACACCTAAAAAATAAATATTAAAAAAAATAAACAATGAGATTAATGTCTTCATGCCTGCTAACACAAGATCCATTCTTCAGCTCAGGGAACAAGGAGTCATTTTGACTTTCGTGCATTTATGATTCATGGGATCCGGTGTTAAAAAAAAAAAAAAGTCAACATCAACAAGTTTGAAAGAAGTTGATTCCAACTCTGATGAATGACTTTGAGGAGTTCAAGACTTCTGTGGAGGAAGTATCTGCATATGTGCTGGAAATAACAAGGGGATTAGAATTATAAGCAATGCCTAAGATGTGACTAATCCTACAATCTCATGATAAAACATCTGTGCATAAGTAATTGTTTCTTATGGATAAATGAAGAAAATGGCTTCTTTAAATGAATTTACTCTGGAGAAGATGCTATGAACATTGTTGAAATTACAATAACAAAAGATTCAGAATATTACTTAAAGTTAATTGATTAAGCTGCTGCAGGGTTTGGGAGGATTGACTACAATTTTGAAAAAAAGTTCTGTGGATAAAATGCTACAGCATTGCATACTGCAGAGAAATCTTTCATGAAAGAGTCAAATGATGCAGCAACTTTATTGTTGCTTTATTTTAAGAAATTGCTGTAGCCACTCCAACCTTCAGCAATCACCTCTCTGATCAGTTAGAGCAGCTTCAACATGGAGGTACGGCCCTCCACCAGGAAAAGGATTATGCTGCACTGAAGGCTTAGATGATTATTAGCAATTTTAACAGTAAAATATTTTTAAATTAAGGTGTTTATGTTTTTTTTTAGACAATGTTATTTTGCACTACAAAGACTATAGTGTAAATATAATTTTTGTATGCACCAAGAAACCAAAAAAAAAACCTTATGAGACTCTCTTAATTGCAATATTCACTTTATTGCTGTCTGGAACGGAATCTTCAGTAGATATGCAGTATGCTTTTACAGGATTTGAACTGTATGAACACCTAGGGGTTCACTATTACCATCTTCTATGTCCAATCAGTTGATTCTAATTTCTGTAATGTCACTAGATTGATAGCATCTAATAGGTGCAAGAACTCAGTGTTGTCAAGAGTGAACAGATGTCTTACACCTGGGGGTTACCAGAGATACAAGGAAGAAAAATGAACTATTTTTATGTGGAATGAGCTCTGGTGATTCTAATATTGAAAACCATTCCATAGAGAAAATTTTCCAAGGATAAAGAGGGTGCTTAGCAAAGACAAGACTAAAAATTCCATGGAAAATTTGAAAGGAAGAATTTGTTTAATTGAATGGTAGTATACTGAATTCACCTTTATAGTTAAAATCACATCTTTACACAATTTACAACTGGATCTCTAGTTTAACATATTGCTCATGATTACCATATTTATCTGTATTAATTAGGGTAAACGAATTACACCTAACCCCGGTTTGCCCCGCCCACATCTGCTAATAAGCCCCGCCTTCTGCTTCGGGGTTCCAGCCAATCCTGTATTTCATTACATTCTTGAGCAGAGCTATCGCGATACTCTCGCGATAGCCTTAGATGGGCTTTAACTCAGTGGACTTGCGCAGAATTGACGCATGAAGCCAGAGCGGGACACAGGGGGCGGGGCGCTCCGACGTGCGCGTTCACTTTGACCCCACGCTCCAGCGCGCACCCGGCAGCCGGGCGCTGTGGTTTCTGGGCCGCCCTGAAAGTCGACGCTACCCAGCATACCGCGCGCGTGCCCACCTTAGGCGGATGTTCGGTGGGCGGCGAATGCCTGCTGGGGGTCTGCAAGGGCATTTGAGGGACCCGGGTCTAGCGCAGAGAGACTCGAGAGGCTTGGATAACCAGCCGAGGTAGGTGCTTGGGTGATGGAGGGTCAGGGGTCAGAGGTTGCGGAGGGAAGACGTCTCTGGCCTCCCAGGGCCACGGAGAGAGGACTTGGGTGTCCCGGACCTCGGGAAGCGCCAAGAGCTGAAGGGGAACGGCAGCGCGAGCCTCCCGGACCCCATCCTCTTCCCAGACTTGCGGGCCTCCGGACCGCAGCAGCTTTCTCGGGGGGCTGGCGCGGGGCGTGCGAAAGGTGGCCATTCTTCTCACCGTGGATTGGGGCCTGCGGTGTGCGGTGTGGGGTCGAGACCACGCTTCACTGCCAGAGGAGCGGTAGTCGCGGTCGGCGGCCTCGGGGTGGCTTGTTTGCCCAGCTTGCTAGGAATGGTCGGCTGCTTCCAGCCCCGCTCCAACTCCTGCAACCTCTTTTGCTTCTTTTGGGAGGATAACTGGGTATCTTCGTATACTTACCTATGCCTCCTGGAGGCTGGCAGCCTCCCGGCTTCTTGGTGTGCGGGATTGTGTAGAGTTAAAGGGGAGGCAGGGACTTCCAAGTTCGTCTGACTGAAAGTTCTTTGGAGTTAGATTAATTACTTTGCATTCAAAATCGCTCTTGCACATTGTGCATTTGTGTTAGCTGGGTTCATGAAGGAAGGTGTGATTGTTTCTGATGATTGACGATCCCTGTCAGATATACATTATTATTAAATCGTGGCAAGTAAACGTGAGCTCTTTTCTCAAGCAGCTCGGCATTTGCATGAGGTAGAAACCCTAGATGTTTGATGTTTTCCTACTTGTACTTAAATTAACTTGAGTCTGTCACTGAACAAAATAACATAATTTTGAAGTTGTTACTGCTATTTTTAGTTTTTCCAGTGGGCGATAGCAGGAATGATGACACTCCCTTGAGTAGAAGTGATCCATAATATCTGTACTGTCAAATTGTGGTAATACTGGATTATTAAGAGATTTCAAGTCCTTTGTAACAACTGGACTTTGTTTGCCTAAACCAACACCTTGGGCAGTGGAATGGCAAATGTATATTTCTAGTTGCCCTTGATAGCCTGAGTCATGGTCTGTTATGGATTTGTTGTAATTCAGGATTTGTTTATCATTGAATGAAGGAATAAATCATTTGGAGGGGAATTTTTTAAATTTAATACTCATTTGTTATGTTCTCTTAATAACAGTTTATTTGCTTTTTTAGCAGTCCCTCTTATTTTCGTTAAAAGATACAATTTGTTCAGTTTTTTAAATTTTTCCTGTCTCATTCTGGGACAGAGATAGCAAAGAATAGTTTTCTATTCTCTGAAGTCTGATAGAATGTGAATTAAAGAGACTTCTCAAAAAAGAAATGAGAATAAAGTACTGTAGATCCTTATAATGAAGGAAGATAGGAAGTTAGAGATCTTTGTTTCACCTTGTTTTTGTATATCATTTTTATCCTGGCACTGACCTGGCTTTGGAGGTAAAATACTGAATAAGATACTATTCTTAGTCAACTTTCAAGAAATTCATAGTGAACCCTGGAGCAATTGGAATCAAGCATGAGAGACCCTTAAGTCAATTTCCTCAGTCATACATGGCAGGAAGGCTTTCTGGAGAATATAGGACAGCCACTGGGAGGAAAGTGTGAGAGGGTGTTTACATCAAAAGGCTTTTTGCATTTAAATGCAGGACAGTAAAGTGACCCATACAGAAAACTTCACATAATTACATTTTACCCAAATACTAATATTTATGGAGGGTGAAGAAGTAGAACAATCAAAGGTCTGATTCAAAAGGTATGAAGACACTTGGAAAAGGAAATGGGATTGGGTTACAGATGTATTGAATTTCACCAGTACTTATTAGCTGATGATTATCTTTGACCAAAAAATATCTTTGGTTTAAGACATTATCTCTGGATAGAGATTCCTTAGGGAAAGAGTCAACCAGATATATATATTTTTTTAAAATCATGAATTTTGCTCCATTGAGAACTGAACAAAGGGAGAACATGCAAAAATGCCTAGTATTTACTTTTCTCCAATTTAATTATTATCGTTGATAAATAACTGAGTCTCTAATGTTAGGAAAATCAGTTTGAAATCAAACCTGTAAAGGAATGTACAAATTATATTGGCATACATGATTTCAAAGACACTGAATGGGTCTTACCAGAGAATGAATTAGTAGTTGAAGGAATGTGTTCTTGGTATACAAGTTTATTTTAAGAAATGTGGGCACACAAAAGACAAAAATTTTAAAAATGACACATTGCTTCTATTCATATTCCATTGGCTGGAACTAGTCATGGTACCTTACTAAGCTGGGCAGCCATATCCCAACTAGTCTTTACTTTGGAAGGAAAGAAGTGGATTTCAGCAGGCAACTAGTTATACCGAATAAGGTTTCTCCATTTTGGCAACTCAGTGGAATAGGAAGCCTAAAACCGTAATGAGGATAGTGCCTGTGTCTTATCCCCAGACATTCTGATTTAATTGATTGGGTTACAACCTAGGATTTTTTTTAAGATTTCTAAATGTGCGGCTAAATTTAAGAAGCACTGATTTATGGTCCCCATCCAAATTCAGTTGTTGTAAAGTGTAGTTTAGAAGACTCTGAGGATGATAATGATAACATCTATCACATTGTGAATACATGCTAAACTTCTGTTACTGTTCTGTTGTACTTCATTTATTTATAACTACAGTCTTGCTGTCATCCCCATTTTAGAAATGAGAAACTGTCATTGAAAGGTTAGTTTACTATTTCAGTGACACATAGTTGGTAAATACCAAAGCTGGAATTAGAATCTAAGATTTCAAAACTCACATTTTTTTCTGTGAGCTATATTGCTTTGCAGATGTCATTGTTTTTTGGACCTTCATAGTTTGGTTTCATAGTGTGTGATATGTTCTGTGAATGTTGGTTACATAATTGTATACCACCCATTTATCAAAACTCTTCAAATTGTACTCTTAAAATTTTATATGAAAATCATACCTAAAGTTGATTAACTTTTTTAAGTGTATGCGATACATTTTTGGCCCAGTTTCCTTCAACCCATATCCATGCTCTTTGCCATATACAATTCCACCCAGTAAAGAAGTGCAATAGATTTCCCTACATCTTAATTTTGTATCCATTAATGTGATTTGTTTTAGGTCATGGAACCTTAGTGATTTTGATGTATGAAGCACTTTGAAAAAGTACTTATGTGACTGGATTTGTGTTCTTACACCTCAACCATTGCCATATAATTGTTCCTGAGGTACTTCTTCTATCTCAGGAGGAGAATAAAAACTACATAAGCAGAGCCAGACTCCTCCTAGAAACCTATCTTACATCAGCCACCCTCGGGTAACCTATTGATCTGTGAGAAAAAATGATTTGCTGTTTCAAGGCATTGAACTTTGGGGTATTGTGTTATATTGCATGTGTGTGGTGGCAGTAATTAACTGATAAGCTGGTATAACCAAACTTACTAGGGTTCCAGTTGAGTGACTCAGTTTCACATTTTCAGCATGTGTTCTGAGGAGAATGTGACAACAATTAATGCTTAGGAAATTAAGGACTTTCTATGTATTATTTCTCCAAGATAAAAGAAGATGGTAAAAAAGTCATTAACCATTGTCAGAGACTGATTATAATCCATCATTTGTGCATTCATAAACTAAGCATTGTCTAATGTGAATGACATTTTCATGATTGACTTAGATTAGCACTGTTTGATAAACTTTTTGCTATTTGAATGTTTTATGCCAGTAGTTACATTACATATGGCTACCAGGTACTTGAAGTGCAACTGGTGAGACTGAGGAGCTGAGTTTTTAATAATACTTTTATTTATTTTAAGTTGAATTCTACACATAGCTTGTGTTACTTAGCTGGGCTTGGTTTAGCCAATAGTAGACAAAAACTACTTCCTTGGAGCTGCTGTGGATACCATCCTTCTTTGAGTTACAGAGCCACTGTGTTCCTAAATAAATGTTCTGTCAGCAAGGAAGTGGGGATAGATCAGGTAGATAATTACTTCTGGTTCTTTTATGGTTATTGGTCTATTCAGATTTTCTATTTCTTGGGCCGATTTGTTCACTGTAGATTGTTAGGAAATTATCTGTTTTATCTAGATTTTTTAAGTTTATTAGGAAAAAGCTGCTCTTAATATTCTCTGATAATTTTTAATTCCTGCATCTTTTTTTTGCTTTTTAAATCAACTTTATTAAGATATAATTTACATATTATAAAATTTTATTTTAAGACTATAATTTGATGAGTTTTGATAAATATATGCTATTTATATAACCACCATTCATAAAACATTTCTGTTATCCCAAATCTTTCCCTCCTGTTCCTTTGCTATCAGTTACCTCTTTCCAATTTCTGGCTCCTGGTAATCACTAATCTGCTTTATATCACTACATTTTAACTTTTCTTGACTTTCATATAAGTGGAATCATACAGTATGTAGTCTTTGACAACTAGCTTCCTTTACCTTCTTTAATGCTTTGAAATTTTACCCATACTGTTGTATACATCATAGTTTGTTTTATCCTTTAAGGCTACTGAAGATTGAACCTAGAGTCTGATATGTGCTAGATAAGGGCTCTACCACTAGCCTTATCCCATCACAATTTGTTTATTTTTATCATAGAATAGCATTCCATTGAATGAATATGCCACAGTTTGTTATCTCTTCAGCAGTTGATGGATATTTGGATCATTTCCAATTTTTTAGCTCATTTAACATTATTAGATTCTGACAAACTTTTCCAAAGTGACTGTTATATTAAAATATTTGAGAGTTCAATTTCTCATATCTTCAGTCTTTTAAATTTGAACATTCTAGTGGCATCTCATTGTGATTTTGTATTGACTTTATATTGTTGTAATGACTTAAGATGGTGAAAACAGTTTCATGTGCTTATTTGCTACTTCTAGATTATCTTTGGTGAAGTGTCTGTTCAAAAATTTTGCCCACTTTTTAAAGATAAAATGGTATTACTCCAATTTGTTTTATTGTTTATTTGCAAGAGTTCTTATATATTCTGTAAATAAATCCTTCATCAGATATTGTTTTGCTAATATCGTCTCCCATCTGTGGCTTGTCTTATGTCCATAACAGTAACTTACGAAAAGCCAAAGTATTTAATTGTAATGAAGCTTAATTTATCATTTTTTAATAGTCTCAGATTCTTTTTGTGTGTGTCTCCTCTTTAAAATATTGTGTCTTTTTTATTATTATTATTTTTACCTGACTCAATGTTACTTGATTTTCTACTAGGAGTTTTCTAGTTTTAGCTATTTATTCTAGTTTATCATCTATTTTGACTTAACTGTTACATATGTTATGTAGTAAGCCTCTAAGTTCACTTTTTTTTTTCATATGGATACTCATTTATTGAAAGGGATATACCTTCCCTGTTGATTGCCTTTGAACTTCTCTCAAAAATCAATTGACCATACATATGTGAGTCAGTTACTAAACATTTTATCTTTATTCATGGGTATTATGTCTGTCTTTACACTATTACCACAAGACTTATTGTTGATATAAGTCTTGAAATAAGTGTAATTCATTCAACTTTATTCTTCTGTTCCAAAATTTTTTGGTTCTTCTAGATGCTGGGCATTTCAGTATAATTTGTAGAACCAGTTTGTCAGTTTTTTTCAAAGAAACTTATTGGCATTCTGAATGGTATTACTCCAATTCAATAGATTAATATTAAGGAATTGATATGTTGATATTTTGAGTCTTTCAGTCCATGAACATAATATGTCATATTAATTATATTACTGTAACTCTTTTTTATCTATTTTTACGTTTGCTGGAAAGTTTTTAGAATAATTTTTTAGATTAAAAAGTCAGTTATATCTTAAATTTGGAAACAAAAATTATAGTTACAGATACTTTTTATTTCTGCTTTTTGTTTTATTATGTAGACCTACATTTCTGTCTAATATCATTTTTCTTCTGCCTGAAAACAACTTCTGACATTTCTTATAGTATAGGTCTGTAGGTAATCAATCCTTTTGGTTTTTGTCTTTTTTCATCTTCATTTTTGAAATATATTTTGCTGGGTTTAGGATTCTAGGCTAGGAGAAATATCAAAAGTAGAGATAAGACTAATCTGGAGAGATGATGCTTTTCAGCAATTTAATTATGGTATACCCTGCTGCTATTGTAGTTTGTGCTTGTTGTTTTTAAGGTTCTTGTAATTTGCCCTTACTGGTTTTCATTAAGCCTTTTGGTGTTCTGGGTTGATTGTGTTCTTATCAGATTTTGAAAATTTTCTTGCATGGTTTTTTTCAACTATTTTTCTTACCATCACTCCCTTTCCTGTTAGATTCCAATTGCATCAGTGTTAGACAGTTTTAACATTTTCTAGTAGGTCCAGGTGCTCTGTTTGTTGTTTTTAGTGTTTGTTTATCCCTTTAATTCATTTTCACTACTTGCTGCTGTTACTGTGTTTGAATCCACTCTGCTTTTTTCCCCATGTCTTTCTGCTGTTGGCCTCTTTTCATTTCAGATGTAATTTTTCCATCTACATATCTTCCATTTCTCCTCATTATTGTCGTGTTTTCTTCTACTTTCTTGAACATATTCAGAATATTTAGAATAACTGAATGTTTATATCTGGTAATTGTATCATCTGTAATTTCTAGATCTTTTTTTCTTTCTTGTCATGGTTCTTTACTGTTTGTTTTGTTTTGTTTTATGCCTGGTGATTTTTTTTTGACATTTTGTTCAATTTTATGTTTGTTGTTTTTAAAGTTTGTTAGACTAGATTCAGAATGAACTTATTTTTGTTTTGTTTTGTTTCTGGCTGTTAGTCTAAAGCTAACTTGGGACCACTTATAAGGCAATTCTGAAAATTCTACATGTTACCTCCTGTATGAAAAGGGTATTTCTGTAAACTATCCCCAGTTATGTATGAGCTGCAGGGATTGTTCCACCTGTTTCTTTTTTTCTCTGAGTACTTTTCAGTTGTAGGTAGACACATACCTTTATTTTATTTATTTATTTTTTATGTGGTCCTGAGGATTGAACTGAGCCACAACTCCAGCCCCTGTTCCACCTATTTCTAGTGGTCTTTCTCCATCTTTGACTGTTTCCCTCATCCACAAATATAAATCATTAAATCATTATCATACATACTCAAGTGGTTCCTCTGTGTATCTTTAGAGCCCTCTGTGTGTGCACCTTCTATTTGATATTTTGTTGACGGGTTTCTGTTCTGGCGACTAAAAGGCTCAGGGATTACTCCAGTTGAACTGGGCTGAGTGAGCTGCGCAAAAAACCACACAAGAGACACAAATACCTTTTTCTTTGGAATTGCTGTGACGGCTCCTCTGACTTTAAGGGTCTGCAGAAAGAGAGACAGCCAGAGCACACACTAACCCCTTTTATTGAGGAAAGCTATTCAAATGAGGCAAGGGGTCAGGTTTCAGGGGACTGAGTCTATCTTCATGATGTCCACTGTCAGCAGGTTGACTGACATTTGGGTAGGCCACATCCAAGAGCACAGTAAGAGAAGGGGACACACATACAAGGCACTTCCATGGAAGATTCTATCCTAAACTGGGCAAGGGGTTATATTACAAAGGAACAGGTGAGCATAGCTTCACCCATGGGGCTGTAGCAAGACACACCCATGCACGAGACACCAACCCTCGAACCCAAGAAGGGTTGGGAAAGCTCTGCCACATTTCTATGACTGAGTGCCTCAGCACCTAACCGGGGAGTGTGACTCAGTCATGTGCAAGGTTGGTCTTCCTCATTTTGTCTTACAAATTCTAAAATGTTTCCTTAATTCAGAAGAGACCACTGGACTCTGATTTCCTCCTATTGTTTCTGGAAACTGTCTCCTTGTAATAAGCTGGGAGAAGGGCCATCAAGAATCCTACTTCGCCTGGGATAGAGAGGTTTCCTGGGATTGACTACTTTCAGAGATTGAATGGCAAAATTTCCAGGTAAACCAGGAAGAGTCAGTTAGGCGCTATGAGATAATTTACTTGTTTCAGGGATCATTTTGACATTTGTTCTGTAATTATATTCATTCTGCTATTACTGAATCATTGACCTCCTCTCTTTCCCTTATTTTTCTCCTTCTCTCGAATTTTAGCAATTTAATTTGCTTTTCCAAAAATTTTTAACACCTTTTTTATAACCATATCTTTTTGGTGTTATTACTTACTGCTTCTGTTTCATGAAAACAGTATGTTTTCTCCCTAAGAATGTGATGTTATTGACCATCTAGATTGTAAAGTGACTCACATTGTCCCATCTATTTCTTAGGTGAAAATTTGTCTTTTTTGTTTTTGTTTTTGTTTTTCTCCTGTTGGTAGTCTCTAAATGTTTGATTGATCCTTGTGAGCTTGTCTTTGCACTTCAAATTCCCTCCTTCACCTTTCATTGCTTCTGCAGCTTGCTTTAGGGGAGAATCCAACATAGCTGCTTCAACTTGTTTTCTACTGTGTTCAATGAGAGTGAGGACTGATGAAACCCGTCCATAGGTAGAATCCTTTGCCATTGACCTTTTTTTCCTATAATCAGTAACAAAAGGACATCTCTTCAGTTTAGGCAATACTCTCACTGGAAAATAGATGTCCCCATTACAGCTGCATTACTTTAACAAGAGAGAAGGTTGATATTCCATGATTGTCTGTGTCTGTGACCCTATATTCACTTGGGTTCCACTAATAGGTCCACCACCTGGGCCTGGGAATCCTCTGGATGATGCTCCCTAATACATTCCTGCTGTCACTAAGTTTTTCAGTCTTATTCCTTCTGTATTATTTTTTAGAAACTTCTTCTGGTCAGCTAAGATTTTCCTAGTCACTTTGTTTTGTCTTATTTTAAACAGGGCAATGTGTTCTTGAATTGTTTCTTTAAAATACATTTTTCATTCTTTCCGGGATTTGGAGCACATAGTTAGGGATGGGAGTTAGTAGGAGTAGAGGGCAGTAGGCTGCTTTGTATGCTCAGTTCATCAAGAAATCAAAACACAGTTTCTTTTCTGTTCCACATTAGTCCATAATTTGATTTGTGCTTATTTTATATCCTCCCTTGAAATACAGCACAGTGCTGAGTATTTAGTGGAGACTCAGCAGATACCTGATAGGATATTTTATTTAACTTTTTTAATTGGTGCATATTAACTATACAGAATAATGGATTTTATTTTGGCTTATTTGTGCATGCATATAGCAATTCAAAAATAATATTTTTTTTCTCTTAAAGCAAAATTTTAGTTGGTTTTGTTTGTTTATTTGTTTGTTTGTTTGTTTAATGCATCTTCCCTATCCCCACCTCAACTACTAGGCTGGAATAGGCATTAACCATCATTATGACTTTAATTATTTAATATTTGAGTGGTTTTATATTTGGCATAGGAATTGGCTTTTGAGTGAGGCTAGTGTACATTTAGCCCTGGTTCCTCTTTTTGAAATCACCAGCATGTGTGCACTTCTCCCTCCATTTCTTTTACTTCCATTTTTTTTTTCCTGCTTCTGTCTCATTTCTCCTGGTTACCATCACTACCTTATTCCCAGTTATCCTTCTAATCCTATTTTTCTGCTAATCCATAAAAAGAAATAGAGATTTGTATTTTCATTTTTCCCTTTTGGAAAAGAAGATAAATTTTTAAGGGGTTTTAAACTACATTAGGTTCAGGTGATATTTGGTTAATGATTTGGAATCATATAACAAAATTGAAATTCTGTAGCAATGATGTGAGTTTAAATATTAATAATCTATTTCAAATAAACATTTCCAAGCTATGTGAGAGATTTACCCTCACATATTGCTTATCAAATGTGGATTTTTTAAAAATATTTTTTAGTTGTTGGTGGACCTTTATTTTTTTTATTTATATGTGGTGCTGAGAATCGAACCCAGTGCCTCATAAATGCTAGCCAAGCGCTCTACCACTGAGCCACAACCCCAGCTCCCTCAAATGTGTTTGTAGAACATATTTTACACAACAAATTGTCTTTACTAAATATATTCATTCATTAATGACCTGAAAAACAATTAGAATTTATTTGATACATGAGATTATGGTTTAACATGTTCCTTAACTGTATTTGACTTAATAAATTTTTTTTATTTGTTTCTTTCTGAAGATTTCATGTTAAATTTGTGGTCTTTGAATTTATGTTGAATTTCTCATCAGGGAATACTTACATACTAAAATCCTCTCATGATATGTCTACTGGTTTCATTTGTCTTCTAGAGTTCACATTTACCAACCAAGAGAAGGTGAAAATGAGCAACCGACGGAAACGCACTCTTCCAGTGAAGGTAGATGAAGAAAAGCAGCAGCAGCTTCGTTGGAACATGCATGAGGACAGAAGGAATGAACCACTCACCTTGACTGATGATGAGCAGCCCTGCCCAGGTGCAGAATCCTCTCTTGCTGATTGCATCATTCTGGATGACAGCCCACAGGAAGAAGTGGTTTACAGAGACAAGAAGAGGTGTTCACAGTCTGGGAGTGTCTTGAAACTGACTAAAAAAGAAGAAACCATTGGTATTTTTTCCTCCTCTTCTGTAAAGTTGAGTATTGTGATTTCTCCCTATCATTTTGATAATTCTTGGAAAGCATTTCTGGGAGAAGTAACTCTTAAGCTTCTTCCTGAACAAAATTTAATTGAAAATTTTTCTGAAAGGAGTTTTACATTGATGAGTTCAGAGTTAAGCAATGAGTTCCTGATCTATGTTCATTCAGAATGTGAGGAGGTAAAGAAACAAGAAAAAGGCCTCAAAGAATCAATCAGCATTTGTGACAAAAGTATTCGAGTACAATCATCCTTCACTGGTGAACTGTTAGAAGATTTGGGATGGCTGCAAAAGAAGAGAAGAATAAAACTTTACCAGAGACCAGAAGGAAATCACATTATCAAGGTATTCAGTTTCTGTGGTGTCTTTTAAAGTTCTTCTATATTAGCAGTTCATTTTAAAGTTAACTTGGAAAGTCTGAAAAACCAGCAATAAGTCTCTCATTATCAAATTTCAAATACACTTTATTTGGGGCTTTCAGTAACTACAGAAAATGTATTATAGCTAATCCTTTCTGGACCACTTTTTTCAAGGAGATCCTCCTGATTCTTCTTTCCATCTGTCTTATTATCAATGTCTTCTTTGGGTCCTTATCATCTCTTCCTTACTATAACATCATTTAACCATTTCTGTTTCTGGTTGTACCTTTTCAGATCCTTTATCTAGTTTCTGTACATGTATACCATGCATGCAGTTCCTTCCTGTCTGAAGAACTAAGTATAATTTTTCTAATCTGCTATACTAGTTTCTCCTTTGATATGTCTTTGAGCCTCCTACTCCATCACTCTTTTTTTTTGTTCCAGAAACTCCAAATTGATTTTCTTCCTACAAACACTCTGCTATCTTTCTGAATCTTTTCATTGCTCTCATAATTCCTTCTATCCGGATTGTTTCCTTTCCTTTCCCTAGTAACTCTTGGTCACTTGTTAATATTCTGTTCAGAGTTTATTTAATCCATTAGTGGGTTTTAAGAAAACCCCCCCTCCCAGAATCAATTTTTATTTTGATTTTTGCTTTGGTCATTTGTAAGTACATTTACATTTTGGTTCACCACCCCCACCTGCCCATATTAGATACATTTTAGTGTTTAATCCAGTAATAAGGATTTCTAAACCTAACTTCATAAGAATTCTAGCATGTGTGTTAGAACCTTCTAAGGAAGTCTGCGTTTTTAATAAACTTCGGTGATTATTCTGATGCTCATCAAGTAAAGGAATTAATGACTTGGCAGGTAGAATTGGATATTCTCATCACATTCTCCTAGGTTTGGTTTATGTTAAGGAAGTATTTTTTTTCTAAAAGCTAGACTGGTGTATCTAGCATAATAGACACTTGCATTATTAAAAATGAAAATATCCAGAGGAGATCTGGTAGGTATTTAACTAGTACTTGTGTGGGGCAAATACTGTGAATACCTTTAAAAGTGATGAAACTAAAAAAAGGGTTTTTTTTTTCTTATGTCCTCATAAAGAATGGTATATTCCAAGTAAAACTATTTTTTGTTAACAATTCTTTGTAGGTTGGAATTTATATTCTGGAAGCTGGCCTAGCAAAATTAGACTTTTTGAGTGATGCAAATTCAAGAATGAAAAAGTTTAATCAACTCATGAAGAGAGTGATGGAAAAGTTATACAATTTTATTATTCCAGGTAATTTTTAAAGTAAATTTTATATTGCTTTTGAATTGTGGATTTTTCTTTCAGCTCCTATACATTACAACCAGAAAATCAGGTAATGAAAATGATTTAAAAAATTTATATGACCTACATAAAACACTGTGTGGCAAAATTTTACTTATTCGAAATGCCCTTGCTGATATAATTTATTTTACTGTGTTTGCCAAAGTAATATGCAAGTTGAAAGGTAGTCTAAATGGATCTGAGGTAGTTGGATTTTTTGTTTTCTTGTGCAAAATTTTATCACAGCCAGAGATTCTTGGCCAGCCTTTGTTCCACCTCTCCTTTGCAGTTGTCAAGAGCTTGGTTCCCATAAAGACCAGATGACTTCACTCTGTTTCTTGGCAGAACATTGTATCCTTGGTCAGAACTGCAGTTTCAGAATTATCTGCCATTGGTGGCCAAGGGAGAGTGTGGATGATTTGGTGCATCCAACAGCACTACTGCAAAACTGCTCAAATTTCTCTTTGAAGAATTGGTAGGGCAACATTATTTCAGTTGGAAATTTTAGAACATACTGGAGTATTCTAGAAATCAGTTTCTAAGCTTAGTCAATGAGTTGATTCTATAGCATATTATTTCATAATACTGCTACTAGTAAATTATTTTGCAAGTTAGAGATTTAGTGGGGAAAAATCTCTGGTTTCAGAATTAACAGGAATGCTTTCAAGTACATGTAGATTCCTTAAAGTTACGATAAAAATCTATAATTCTTATAAAAATAATGGAATTTGAATTTTTGGAAACATGGTTTCTAAGGAACAGTTCAAATTTAGATATTAGTACTAGATTGTAGAACTACCTAATTATACAATAATTGAAAATCCTATACAGTGTGTTCTTTTTACTGAAAACAAAAGTGAGCTGTATATTTTTGGTATAATCTTTTCGTTCTAGAGCATATTAGGTATGTCCTATGAATTATATAGACCTCTTTGAAACCAATTCATACATAAACGGTTCACTTCACCTTGAAAGAATGGTATTTTTTATAAGGAATCAGCTGAAAGAAGTTATAAATTTATCAACAGTTTTTATCGAATTATTCATGTTAGAGTAAGCACAAGTCTTCTTGAATAGGACAGTTGTGCCAACTGAGTGAATCAAATGAATCAGATATTCCTCCCAAATTGATATTTAAGCACTTGTTTCCTAATTCGCAACTGCTTCTACCAAAAGCTTGTCCTTTTTTAGCATGAGAAATAGAATGGGAACTCTTGTCTTAACTTAATATACATAGAAAAATTAATATTTACATATGGAAATATATATATAAATTTTTTTTTTTAAACAATAATGGAGATTGGATTCAGGGTTGTCCACCACTGAGCTACATCCCCAGTTCTTTGATTTAGTTTTTATTTTAAGACAGGGTCTTTTTAAATTTTCGAGACTGGCCTCAAACTTGTGACCACTTGCCTTAGCCTCCCAAGTCCTTGGGTTACAGGTGTGAGGCCCCATGCCTGGCCTGTCCCATTCTCTTCCCCACTACCTCCCACCAATCCAGTTCAAATCTGAAATGATGTAAAAGTGAAATAAGTTATCATTTTGTAAACTTCAGAAGATATTCACAATCAGTTCCTGAGATTGTTATTACATACCCAAAATGGGCCAATATGTCAGCTTGTCTGAAGAGTTATTAAAACAAGACCATCTTTTTTCCTCAGTGGTGAAGGGACAGATACACATAAATATTGCAATATACTGTTATATCCAAAATCTTGTGTGGGCAGAGGACTTTAATTCCAGCCAGAGGAAACAAAAGAAAGTGCCATGGGAAAAGTGGATAGATTTTTGATGAATGAAGAATTAATAGGGATTTCCAGTTGTAAAACACACTGAACAAGACCTGAATTGAGTGAGTGCATAGTATATTTTTAGGATAAAAATTGTGTGTGGTTATAAAGGTAAATCAAGTTGTGACTACATTGTTTTTGAATATACAGATGTGTTAGAAGAAGATGATGAAGATTCAGAGAGTGAGCCAGAGGGACAGGACATCGATGAGCTCTATCACTTCGTGAAGCAAGCACATCAGCAAGAAGCACTGTCTGTACAAGTGGATGTCCAGCATCCTGCATTAATCCCTGTGTTGAGACCCTACCAGAGAGAGGCTGTCAACTGGATGCTACAACAAGAGCATTTCAGAAGCACTCCTACTGGTGGCAAGTATAAGATGCTTAACAAAAGGCACCTTGGCTAGAGGGATTGGTGGGGGTTGGCAGTAATCATTAAGCAAAGAACATTGAAAAGATAGGATAGAATGGGTATTATTATGAACAAAATAATTTCTTAAGAAATCCTTCAAAATTGAAATCTACAAAAGTTAATTTGTGGCTTTCCTCATTCAGAAAAGTTTGGGAAGTTTTTTCTTCCCAAAATGAACACAATCTTGATTGGAATTTTTAAAAACCAAGAAATTTATTTACATGATTTATCAACTAATAGTTGCTTCTAAAATCTGATTAGATGAGAATTTTGCTATTCCTCTACAGGAAACTTCATAATTTGATGTTAAATATTAGGACAGAAAACAAATTTGTAGATGTAAGAGATACATGACTAATTTTCTTAGATTTGCATTTTATTCTTTGCCCCACAAAATAAAGAAAGAAATAAAATTTCACCTATTAAGTATTTTCATGAAAGTAATAGGTTTATGGGAGGCACACACTTTATCACTACCTCAAGATGAGATTTTTACTTGGTTATAGGAAGTGTATTAACTATTTAGAATTCTTCCTATATATATTTATTTTACTTAATGTCCAATAGCTGTAATTTCTTCCAGTGTTTAAATTTATACTTTTTAACAAACTTTATTTTTTTTTTTAACTTTTCATTTTGAACAACAAATAGCAATTCATTCCCACTACTCTGGTCCCATTCTCTTGTCCTTTACCTCCCACCCACCCAGTTCAAATCTGAAAAAAAATAACATCTGACATTGGAATTGGTTTCTGTTAAGATTCCTAATATGTGGGGAACTAAAGGGTCCCCAAAGTAGCCACAAGCCACAAATGGCTCTTGAGAGTTGAAATATGATTGTTCAGATTGAGATGTACTGAGTTTAAATTCATAGGAAGAATGTAAAATATCTTAATTTTAATATTGATTACATGTTAAAACATTTTTTTTAGTTATATTGGGGTAAATAAAATATGCTGTTAAAACTATTCCACCTGTTTCTTCTTTTTATTTATTAATAAAATTACAAATTAAAAATTACATGTGCAGTTCCCATTGTACCTCTATCAGACAGTCCCGATGTAAAGTACTGCCATCATTCTGGAAAGTTTCCTCAAACCTCAGTCATTTTTCCTACTTCAACCCCATCAGGAGGCAACCACTGTGACCAGAGTTCTGCTTATTTTTGAAACAATGAATGAAATTATAATAAACATACATTTTGGGGAGAAATACGCTTCTTTTGGCATAATGTTGAGATATATCCATCCTGTGTGAATCAATAATTCATTCTTTTTTACCATAGACCACATCTTGTTGATTAAATCCGTGTGTACTATTTAGCAGCTTTTCTGTCACTTATTCTCATTAAAACTTTTCATCTTTTAATCTTTTCATTGTATAAACACTTGTTCATCTGTGTTCCTACTTCATCTGTTAATCCCTTAGGAATGCAACAAAAGATTGCTTGAATTTTACTAATAGGTAGAGGCACACTCCCTCCTTGAAAGTTGGCTTTAACAAGTTAAAATATTAAGAAGAAAGATGGTGGAAGATTCTGATGAAAACAAACTTGAGTACTTTCATGTATTATAGTTTTAGATATTTTTTACTTAAATAATCCTTTGAGGTCAGGTAGGATTCAAATAAATGTCTTCTGAGTTATTTTAAAACAATGGAACTTCTTGATGATTTATACAAGATAAGGAATTGGTTATATACAAGATAGGAATTGGTTATATGCATTAGGGTTTTTTTCCTGTTAACCTTTTGTAATTTGCTACAGTTAACTTTTTCATTTTATTACTTGTTTATGTGGATTTGTGCTCAAAACAAAAAAATTAAAGAATACTATTATAAAAAAAGGCTTGGAGGGATCCTTAGTTTTTCATCCATGTGTTAATTATGTAGTTTTTCCTGATTGAGATTTCTCACCATGGGTCTCCAAAATGAGTATCCCAGGGTATCTGGACTTCTTACTAACAGAAAGAGAAACAGATTCATTCTTATGGTTATTTATTTATTTATTTATTTTAGATAGTTCCCTGCACTACTTATGGCGAGAGATTGTTACATCTGATGGTTTGAAACTCTTCTATAATCCCTACACAGGCTGGTAAGGCAAAATTTTATTTGTATGCTTGATTTAAAAATAAATGTAAAACTAGCTTGGCATGGTGGCACACACCTGTAATCCCTGTGGCTCAGGAGCCTGAAGCAGGAAGATTGCAAGTTCAAAGACAGCTTCAGCAAAAGTGAGGTGCTAAACATCTCAGTGAGACACTTTTTCTAAATAAAATACAAAATAGGGCCCAGGATATGGCTCAGTGGCCAAGTGCCCCTGAGTTCAATCCCTGGTACCTCCAAAAAATAAAAATAATTAAATGTAAAACTATATGAAATAGTAACATATGTTCTCAGTTTTGGCAGTACCCAAAAGGTCTTATTAGACATTTTTATAGATAGGATATATCTAGAATTAATAGTACTTGTCATTTTTCAGTAAATGAATACAACGTAATAGACATAAGGAACTTAGTTATCAAGATTTAAAGAGACATTTTTATTTTAATAAAAGTTATTTTGGTTACTATGGGCCAGTTTTTAGATTTGTCATGAGATGTATCAATTTATAAGAGTCTTAGGAATCATTAACATAATTAGTCAGTAGATATTGCCCTTTATTTATTTTTATTCACAGATTCATAAGGGTCACAAAAGGACATGTTTTCCTTTTAATTATAAAAGAAAAAATGATGAGTATTTACCAATACCACTTTTGTTTCTGTGAACTTATTTGTTAGCCCAGGTAGTTTTTATTACTATTATTATTTTTATTTATTTATTTACAGTTCTTACATTTTCTATTATTATTTTTTATTTATTTACAGTTCTTACATTTATGATCTATGAATTTGAATTGTTACATGCTCAAATACAGCTTCAATAAACTTAGGCTTTTATGCATCTCTCAGTTCTCATTAGGAACACTAATTAGGAAAGTGTAATTTTATATACATTACTATGATATATTTTGCTTGATTTTTTTTTTTTTTTTTTTTTTCTCTTTAGCATCATCCGTGAGTACCCACATTCTGGGCCACAGTTGCTTGGTGGAATCTTAGCAGATGAGATGGGTCTTGGAAAGACAGTGGAGGTTTTGGCTCTTATTCTGACGCATACTAGACAAGATGTCAAACAAGATGCTCTCACTCTTCCTGAGGTAGGAGGAGTACTGTAGTGCTTTGGAAAGTTAGGGACATATGTTCTCAAAAGGCATCATTTGTTGAACATATGCTTGGCACTTAAATCAACACTTTCTGTTCGCTCTGTGGCTAATGATTTATATTAGTGGTTAGTTAACTTCAAGTGGGCACAGAGAATGGGATGTTTGTGACCTGGCAGGGTTTTCTCAAGTGATGTTGGCCAACTAGGAAGAGGATATGTGATCACTTACCAAGCATCCAAGCAGTTGGCAAGGAAACTACTACTGACTTCTTAAATATTTTGTTACTACTACAAAGATCCACATTAACATTAAATATCTTAAAATTGCTATTTTAAAAAGTTAATCAAATCTCAGGTATATAAATTTAGAATTTAATAATTAGAACTTTGTTAAAAGATATAGGTAGCTTAGTAAATAGATTGTTAGATGAAATAAACTCTTAAGTCCTTGTCCCGAAATATGTACATATTTTTTAAAATAATGGCTAACTGTAGGTTCTGAAATAAAAAATAAGGTTTATATGTATGAATAGTGTATTTAGCCCTTTCTTTCATAATTATTTTCAGCTGTTTTGCATTTTCTTAATGGAAGGAGTATTAATTTTAATAAACACTTCAGAATACTGGAAGCAAATATGTGACTACTGAATGTTGTTTGTATCAGGGAAAAGTGGTGAATTATTTCATCCCATCACATTGTTTTGGAGGAAAAGTAAAAACCATGGAAACCCAGAATATGGAATTTGAACCAAAAGAAAAAGTTCATTGCCCCCGTAAGTATGATATTTCTTAAAATGCCTTCTTAAAGTGATTTTCATTATAGTTCTTAGAGATACTTGTAATTGTTACGAATAATTGTTTCTATAGTTGTTTATACATTGTATAAATGGGCTTAACTACAAGTCAGTATCTTAAGAAAAATTTTTTAAATATTAATTTGTTCGACTTGATCCAGGTAGTTCTTGCTTAGTCTCTTTTGCTTAAATTTCTTTAGCATACAATTTGAACCCAGCTTTGTTTATTCACAAGGATAGCTATATTAGGTTCTTGTTAGCAAATGAATGTTTCCCTAACTAATGATAGCATATACTAAGTAATTATGAGAAAGTCAACACTTTCTGTTCTTTTATAATTTTGAATTGATTATTGTATTTTAAGACTAATAAATTAACCTTAGTAATTCTTCCCTACATTATTTCTGTTGCAGTGATTTTTTTCTTAGTATATTGAGATAAATTTATTATATATTCTTCAGAGTATTACTGTATAGTAATAAATCTTTGATTTATATTTTTCTTAACACAATCCTTAATGTAGATCAAGCTGAACTGAGTTTTATTTCCCATTTCACTTTTATTTATTTTGACTGAGTTAGGATATTCTTTTGCATTTAGCTACTCGGGTAATGATCCTGACAGCTGTGAAAGAAATGAATGGGAAAAAAGGAGTTTCAATCCTTTCCATCTACAAGTATGTCAGTTCTATATATAGATATGATGTTCAGCGAAACAGAAGTCTTCTGAAACGGATGCTGAAGTGTTTAATTTTTGAAGGTCTTGTGAAACAGATTAAAGGCCATGGTTTCTCTGGGACTTTTACATTGGGAAAGAATTACAAAGAAGAGGACATATGTGATAAAACAAAAAAACAGGTACCAGAGCATTTATTAAATACATGTATGTCTGTGTGATATCTTATAGAATAAATTGACAAATCTCGTCTTGACAATGACAAAGAAGCTCTCATAGTCTAAAGATTTAAAAAAAAAAATAGCTAGTTAAAAAAAGTAGAAAGTTGGTTTTGGTTAACATTAAATCCAGAGGAGAATTCTTAGCACATCACAAGTACTCAAGTAGGTGTGAATTATAAAATTGTTGATTAAACATAATAGAGAGTTTTGGATCATTTCTCTCTTCTCATCATGCTGCTGTCATTGGTTAAAATGTTTGTGCATACTTCAAAAAATACTTATGATACCTAAAATTAACATATTACATTGTATACATTTCAAATCTTTTATATGAAATTCTCATTTCCATGTTATCATCTTATAATTTTTGCATTTGGTTATAAAGTTGATTTCATTGATCCAAAAATTTCAATGTGATTTTAGGAAAATAGAGTATTTGCCAACAAATGTAAAAGACTAATGATAACAAGTCAAAATAAACCATCGCTTGGTTACTATAAAAGAAAAAGTAGGAAAAAAATTCATTTCCTACAGTAGATAGTGTATAGTGTTATCCCCACGTGGTATAGAAGACTGGAGTTAACTGCTTTTATGAGTCCTGCTGCCACCAGAAAAAAGAAAAAAAAAAAAAAGTCCTCTAGTTAATACCATTGATTCTGTATTAAGTATCCTAACTCCTCTTTGATCTTAGTTCTGACACTGCTTGGAGGAAGCTATCTTGTCACCTACCTGTTTGTCACACTCCCCCTACCATGTATTATACACCCTTATAAAGCATTGCTATTGCATCATTTTTTTTTTTTTTTTTACTATCCTGAGACCTGTTAAGACCAGGGACCAAATAATTGCAAGATGACACAAGCAGAAAATGGAAAGGTAGAAGGAATTTATTTGTTAATTTTAGTGTTCAGTAGATTAACTTACTTTTTTTAGAACTTGGTTCTTTTGTAATTGCCTGAGTTTGGATATGCACATTTTATCGACTTAAGTATACACATATTATAAGAGATTAATATCAAAAAGTCACTAGCTCTCTTTATTCTTCTGATCTTTATTCCTTGCAAATTGTACTGTACAGGAGTAGACCCTCCTTCTTGGTTCCCTGCAGACTACTGAAAAGTAGATTAGAAGCCATTTATCAGGAATGATTTCTCCTCAGGAAAAAAGACTAGTCACTGAATTTTTTTGTAAAGAATGTACATGAAGTTGTGAGTTTAATTTCAAAAATATAGCTGTGTTCAAATAAGGTAATTAAATTATATTTTATTCACAGACAGTAGGAAGTCCAAGGAAACTTCAGAAAGAATCCAGGAAATCAGGAAACAAGGACACAGATTCTGAATACTTGCCGTCTAACACCTCTGATGATGATGATGATCCTTACTATTATTATTATAAAACCAGGAAAAATCGTACTAAATTGAGGAAAAAGCCTATTCCATCAAAAAAAGAAAAAAGTCAGCTTAACGTCAATCCTGATTCACAAAGTCACCGTCCAGCCTCTAGTGAATCTATAATTACTGACATTACCATGTCTGAAAGTACATGTGTATCCGAAGTCAAGCAAGAACAAGAAACAGAGGACCATGCTCAATCTCTGAACCTTACTGATAATGAGATGCCACATTGTAATATTGTGATTCCCTATAATACCTCTGATTATCGCTTTGAGTGCATCTGTGGTGAACTTGATGAGGTAGACCGTAAACCTCGTGTGCAGTGCCTGAAATGCCACCTGTGGCAACATGCAAAATGTGTGAATTATGAAGAGAAGAATATAAAGATTAAGCCGTTCTACTGCCCCCACTGCCTTGTTGCAATGGATCCAGTATCAACAAGGGCAACTCTGATCATTTCTCCAAGTTCCATCTGTCACCAGTGGGTGGAAGAGATAAACCGGCATGTGAGGTCATCATCTCTTCGAGTCTTGGTGAGGCAGTGTGGGCTAAAGAGGGATAGAAAGATATAAACTTTTGTTCTTTGTAACAGTTTTTGTAATCTTTTTTTTAATTTATCCCTCAAATTAACTTATTAGTATATAATAGTGATATTAAATCAAAGCTTTAAAAGGAATCTGAAAATAAAATATAGAACAGGGGACTATCTTTCTGACCTAAGAATCTCCAGAGTCAGAAGCACTTTGAGAATGAAAATGTGAAAGCTTTTTAAAATTTTTTTGACCATAGAAATGAAAAAAAGTTGGTTTAAGCATTTATACTTTCAGAGAGAAATACAACCCAGAGGCAGCATTATGTAATTGCAGCTATCTGTCTGATCTGTGACTTTTTAGCTCTGGAATCATTCTCTGAAGATTTTTTTACCTATGCAGAAAATATTTATTGAGCATCTATTATATGTCAAAAATTGTACTAAGTTCTGAAATGGTATGTCACAGACCTGATATGAAGATTAAATGATATGATAAAGTACAGACAAATAGTAAATAGTCATTTTGTTTACTAACAATAAGTACTCTTCTCTACCTTTGTTCTTTCCATGCAAATATTGTAGCTTTTTTATATTTCAGTCACTATCTAGGCATAGAAGAAAATACAGTAATAAAGAAAGCACAGTTTTTGCCATTGAGAAGCTCTGTTCTGTGTGGATAGGGAAAACTTTGGATTGAGTCTTACCTCTTTTTTGAGTAAACCACTTAATGTTTCTATGTGTGGCATGGGAGTAAGAACAACAACTAATGGAATTGTTATTGAAGTTTGAAGATAATGCTTAACATAGTGTCTGAAACATTAAAGGCATTTTGTAAATAATAGCTCTTACTTTTTTATACCATTATGTTCTCACACAGCTCTTGTTTCCTCTACCTACCTATCATGTTATTCCTTTTTCTTTTTCCACCTGCAAGAACTCCTAAATATTCTTCAAAGTATACCTCAAATTTTAATTTCTCTGACTTTAACTTCTCAGCCACAGAATAGTTATATAGTATATATTATATTATATTATAATATATATTATATAATATTATATTATATAATAGAATAGCCACAGAATAGCACTGTGATGCTAACCCATTTACTTTTGTTATAGGTCCTTTTACATTGCTCATGTTATTTGTCTTCCACTACACTGAAATGTGTCCTTCTTTAGACAGGTATTCAAATCTGTCTCATAGCATGTATGATCATTGGCAAATAGAAAGGGCTTGGTAAGGATATGAATAAATGAACATTTCATTTGTCTTCAAGTTTTTCTGCTATAACTGTGTTGGTGCTGATTGTTTCTTTAGGTATATCAAGGAGTGAAGAAGCATGGCTTTTTACAACCTCATTTTTTGGCAGAGCAGGATATAGTTATCATTACCTATGATGTTCTTCGTTCAGAACTAAACTATGTTGATATCCCACATAGCAATAGTGAGGATGGGCGTCGCCTACGGAACCAGAAGCGCTATATGGCCATTCCCAGCCCCCTAGTAGCTGTGGAGTGGTGGAGGATTTGTCTTGATGAAGCCCAGATGGTTGAATGTCCTGCAGTAAAAGTAAGAGTCTGCAAAATCATTTGAGGACTGGGGAAGAAAGGGAAACGGAATTAGGTGTACTTAAAAGTTTAAATCCTAATGTATAGTTAACCCACAGTATTGATATTAGTTGAGAGTTTGCTGTTAAACATCCTACATTTCTTTTTCTTATGTGCTAGAAACCTTTGAAATTATTTTAATACTCCATGAGTCATTGCTTTATATGAAAATATTCATAAATATTTGGATAAGATGTCAATCTGATGCAAATCAACTAAACTGTATTTAAGGACTTTTTAAAGAATTTCTCCTGACAGGAAAGTCTACCATACTGGTTCTGATAAGCCAAAGTTGACTTTGGCAGTTTGGTTTCACTTGTCAAGAGATCAGATATTTACAAAAATATTCTACTTCAGAGGTCAGAGTTTTGATTCCACCTTTATCATTTATCTTTATTCTGTCTGCTTCCTTTGACCAGTCTTTAACCTGAGCTGAATTTATGTATCATATTCCCCTACCACAGAGGTTTACATTTGGAGTGTAGTGTAAGAGATGTATTAGTCTTAAAGATTTTTTATTCTCTGCATACTTAAACTACCCCTGCAGTTTAGGGTGGCACCTGGCAACCTTCCATTCAAGACAACAACTGTATTGGAAGATGACCCATTGATAACATTCAACATTGAGCATGATAATTGTTAAATAAAAGCCAGTGTGTCCCACCTGAAGTATAGCTTTACTATGTTCATGAGTAAATGTATACCTGACTTCTGCGTTGCTCCTGTGACTTTTTTCCTTTCTTTTTCTTTCCTATTTCTCTCTCACCAGGCTGCAGAAATGGCCCAGCGTTTGAGTGGAATTAATCGGTGGTGTATCAGTGGCACTCCGGTGCAGAGAGGATTGGAGGGTAGTGTATATCACACATTTTACATATATTTGAAAACTGTTTTTGAGGGGGAAAATATTATCATGCTTAAGTTTTGTTAAAATCTATACTTTAAGTGAATGTGTATTTAGAGTTCACTCCTAATAGCTTCAAGCATATATCTTTCAAATAGAACTTGGGTTATTTTTCTGTTTTTAAAGAAATTGCTTTATTGCAACTATTGTACTTACATTACAAATATAGATACTGGTCTGAAGTGAGTTCCATAGTGGTAGGTAGAAAATAGAAAGGATCTGACCAAAAAGAAAGCAGGGATAAAAATTAATTGCATTTGGCTGCCTTATTAAAATAGGAACCATAATGTTCATTGTCTGAATTCATAAGTAGTGAGATTAAAGTTATACTAATTGTAAAAGTTACAAAATACTAATAGCTTTATACTGCCATGGTATATTCATATACTATTATCCCCTCAACCATTCTTCTGTTTCTTCCTTTCCACACACACATTGTAATCTCACTCCTGTTTGTTCATAGAAAACCACCACATTATTGAAGTCTTTAGTTGTGAATATTTAAATTTGAAATTTTAAGTAAATGTTATTTTATATAAGAAATTTCCTAAAAAGTTATCATTAAAATGTAGTAAAAATATAAAATTTAAATATACCTAGAGTCCAGTAATATTTATTCATCTTTGTTATGGTTTCGTGTTTTGATTTTGGTCTTCCCCAAAATCTCATGTGTGAAACTATGCAAAAAGGTTTACAGGAAATGATGGGGTTATAAGAGCCTTAACCCAGTCAGTAGATTAATCCCAGGATGGAATTAACTGAGAGGTAATTGAAAGCAGGTAGGAGGTGGCTAAAGGAGGTGGATCATTGTGGGAGTGCCTTTGGGGTATATATTTTGTATCTGGCAAACAGAGCCTCTCTATGCTTCCCGGTCATCATGTGACCTGCTTCCCTCTGCCACAGTCTTCCACCTATGGACTTAGACCTCTGAAATAGTGAGCCCTCAAATTAACCTTTCCTCCACTAAAGTTGTTCTTGTCAGGGCTTTTAGTCACAGCAGCAAAAAGGCTGACTAAAACAAACTTATCTTTCTGAAAATTCAGGGTTTCATATGTTGCATTTGATTTGAACTGTATAACTTTTTATTGTACTAAAAAAAACTTCTATTACTATGACCTGGAAAAAAAGTGGGTTTTTTTTTTTTTTTTAGTATTTTGAATTTTATTGACGTATAAATGGCATATAATAAAACTGCTTAAAATGTAAAATTTGGAAAGTTTTTGCTTATGTACATACCCATGACTCTCTTATTTCCACAATAAAATAATTATACCCAAAATATCCTCATGCCCCAAGTCACCTAAAAAAAAGCAGCTTTTTTGAAACTTTCTGGAATTTTGCTTGTCTTTCCTCTTTGCTTTCATACTCTATAGCTTCTTTAACTTGATATATTCTAAAAATCTTTTTTTTTTTAGTCGTTATATTGAGATTGTTAGCTTGCCCGTGACTTACTATGTTGTATCAGAGAGAGAGGAATAGAGAATTCCACTCAACAGAACATAAACCCCAAAGACACATCCCTAGGAATCCACCTCCTCCAACCACTTCCTGCTTAGAGTAGTATTTGCATACTGATTGGGTTAAGGCTCTCTTAACCCAGTCATTCCACCTCTAAACCCTTTTGCATTGACTCACACATGAGCTTTTGGGGGACACCTTACATCTAATCATAACAAATGTCTTCAGATGTTGCCAAGTATCCCGTGGGGAGCAAAATTGCACCCTTTCACGTCTGCCTCAGTTGAAAACCTAAACTCACAGAGATAAATTATACTTAATGATCTATTAATTAGCAATAACTAAGAAATCTTACAAATCTCAAATTGGCCACATATTGAACAAGGAAATGAAGGTAAAGTGTTTTCATTCCATAATTTGCCAGGCCTTTACTGTGTGGCTGATAGCCAGCTGAAATACTGTCAATCTACTTGCAAAGTCAAGTAGCAAGAAAACTGCCTATACTTCAAAGCTTTGGGAATATCTAAACCTAGGTTCACATCTTGACTTATTAATTATATGTTTATAAACAAATTGATTTAAACAGTCAAATCTTTATTGTCCTCATTTGTAAAATAATGTGTTCTCCATACGAATTATAATAAAGAATACAAAGCACTTAGTACGCAGTACCTGGCAGATGTTAAATATTCAGTGAATGATAGCTACTTCCACTTTTGCTTTTGTTTTTATTTTTGACTTATGTAGTCATTTATTTATTTTGGTTTCTTTGAAACTGTTGACTTTTGAATAAGTTCTTTGTAGTGCATTTATCATTTCATTTAGTTTCTGTGACGTATCATGGTGACCATAAACAGGCAAAGTTTCCCATATTATTGAGCTTATACCTTAGATGAGAAGATATGTTTATTAAATACTTACACAAAAATTAAACTGTAATCAAGATAACTTTCACCAATGAGAAAATGACAAAATTCTAACTAACACAGGTTTTATAAAGAAGATATCACGTGCTAAGGATGCAGAAGGGAGTAACAACTGATCTGAGATCCCAAACATAAGCTAGTTTAGAGGCAAAGGAAGAATTCTCTGTTGTAGAGGAACAGGAAGAAAAAATATATGTAAGATCGTAAGGTAGCAGGAGACCAAAAGAGGATCAATGTGGTTAGAATACAAACAGGGGAAACATGTATTAAGATGCTGAGTAGGTGGGTATAGATGGAATGGTAGAAAACCTTGTAAGCCATAATAAAGTACTTTACTCATTTATTTTTCTTAAGAAAAGGAGGAGCTATGGAAAGAATTCAACACAGTGGTTTAGGGTCTTTTGTGGCTAGTTTGTATTTCAAAAGAACACTAGTTGCAATGTGGAGAATGGTTTAGAAGACTGGCAGAATGAATATTAGGATGTCAGTTGATTGGCTATAATAAATAACCTAGACAAGTTATGCTAGCACTTTAGACTAGGGTTGTTCTTAAGAAATAATGAACAGTAGATAAGGAAAAAAACAAGACTTGATGATAGATAAGGAGATGCTGAGATTTCTGATGTGTAAATCCACAGATGGAGACAATATTTACTTCTGAATAATACTAGAAGAAAGGCATATTTGGGTAATAGATTGCAAATTTGATCATGGCAAGTAGAATCCGAGACACTTTTTTAGACCACAAAGAAGGAGTAGCAACATCTCTAAGCAGTATAGTGATTTCTTGGAAAATTTGAAATGGAACCACAGTTTGACCTAGCTATCCTACTCCTCGGTCTATACCCAAAGGACTCAAAAATAGTATACAGTAGTAATGCAGCCACATCAACGTTTATAGCAGCACAATTCACAATAGCTAAATTGTGGAACCAACTCAGAGCCCTTCAGTAGATGAATGGGTAAATAAACTATGGTATATATACACATTGGAATATTACTCAGCATTAAAAAAGAATAAAATCATGGCATTTGCAGCTAAATGGATGGAGTTGGAGGATATAATGCTAAGTGAAGTTAGCCAATCCCAAAAAACCAAATGCCGAATGTTTTCTATGATAGGAGGATGCTGATCCATAATGGGTATGGTGGGGGTGCATGGGAGGAATGGAGGAACTTTAGATAGGGAAAAGGGGGGGAAGGAGGGAAAGGGAGGTTGGACAGAGGTAGGAAAGACGGTGGAATGAGATGGACATCATTATCCCCAAGTGCATGTGTGAAGACATGAATGGTATGACTCTACTTTGTGTACAACCAGAGCCATGAAAAATTGTACTCTATATGTGTACTCTGAATTGAAATGCATTCTGCTGTCATATATAACAAATTAGAATAAATAAGTAAAAAAGAAGGAGCAGCACATGGGTAATGGGATTGATTTGAGCTAAAATATAAATCTAGATTTCTGCATATAGACAGTGATATAACAATTCTTTCAGATGTTACTCATTCCCAAAAACCATGATAGTAACTTGATTCAACTTAAATATTTGTTGCTTATCTTCAAAAAGATATTATAGGAAGGGTTATAGCATTTTTTTAAAGATAATTTTAATGTCCTTTGAAGAGAGTACATGCTCCTTGTTAAAAATATATGTATGTGCATATATATACATATATATGTGTGTATGTATATATGTATCTATTCATATTTATAAAACAGAACAGAAAAGCATAAAGCAAATTACACTCATACTCTTCATTTGAAGACAAAACCACATTTAGTATTTTCTATATAAATATTTTTATATTCGCACTCATTGATTGCATAATTTTTATGTTAGTTCCCCTGCCACACACCTGATAGTTTATCCTAAGCTGTTTTTATATGTTAGAATATTCATCACAAATAGATAAGTGGAAAACTGCTTATTAGGATATATTAAGTAGGGGGAAATACAATACAATATTGAATGTGCCCAGTCAGGAGATATATAAGAATGACCATGCCCTAAAGCTCATGAATGGAAGGCTTGCTAGATCAGAAAAGAACAATAGTCGTTTTATGAGGGTACTATGGTTTATTTATTTTTCTTTATTTTACATTTTTATTCTATAGATGTTGCTATGAATTACTGAGTAAGTCTCATCTATATTTTTTATTATAGTCTTAGGCTTTTCTCTGAGATTAGGAGGAATTTTAGATAAGAGTATTCTCTATAGAACCTATGTGTTTTAATTCATAGAAAATACTTTGAGCTTTGTAATGTCTATGAGAGTACTTATTTAAAATAGTAACAAAAAAGTATTTAAAAGTTATTCTTAGTGTGCTTTTGGCTTTTTTCTTTTTAGATCTTTTTGGTTTAGTGGTCTTTCTTGGTATTGAACCTTACTGTGTCAAACACTGGTGGGTTCGCCTCCTCTATCGTCCTTACTGCAAGAAGAATCCTAAGCTCCTCTACAGCTTTATTGCCAAGATACTGTGGAGGTCTGCAAAGAAAGATGTGATTGACCAAGTATGTTTTCATCAGTTAAGGGTATTAGTTTAAAAAAAAAAAAGTGGAGTTGGGATGAAAAGTTTAATTTTCAGGTAAAGTCTTTTTATTTTTAACTCCTCATTAAGATCCAGATACCACCTCAGACTGAAGAAATACACTGGCTCCACTTTTCTCCAGTGGAAAGACATTTCTACCACCGTCAGCATGAAGTGTGCTGCCAGGATGCAGTGGTAAAACTCAGGAAGATTTCCGACTGGGCCCTAAAGCTCAGCAGCCTGGACAGAAGGACTGTCACCTCCATTCTGTATCCATTGCTGAGGCTCAGACAGGCCTGCTGCCATCCACAGGCTGTTCGTGGAGAGTTCTTGCCACTGCAAAAAAGGTTTTATTATCAATTTCCTTATCCTGTGGTTTATGAGATTGTAAAATAGACAATATTTAAGCAGTTACCACAGTTTTATTCAGGGACTTAAAATCGAGTTGTCAGTTATTTTTAGTCATATAGTGGTTTTTCTCTGTATGAAGTCTTATTTTTGAATAAGAATCTAATAAAAATTATTTTATGGTTTTTAAAATTTATTTTAGAATTAGGACCATTGTTGGGATTTTTTTAGTTGTTGTTGATTTTTAATTGGAGTTCTTTTGGCAGTACTCCAGATTTAAAAGGCTTTCTGTTTTAATTGTATTTCTTAGTTTCCCCACATCAGGGAATTATATTGCCATTGAATAGTTTCTTTATAATTGTGCTAGCTTTTTGATTTTTTTTCCTTCCAAAATCATTAAAGAATTTGTGTCCATAATACTCTGTCACCCCAGAAATATTTTTGCAAATCAGACTGTACTTCAGAAATGGCCTATTTTTAGCACTGGCATAAAAAAGAAACTCTTTTAGGTGTCATAGAGATATAAAGAGGATGAGATTTTGTTCTTGCCTTTAAGTAAATTATTGACAAATAGGGAAAGTATCAAAGATTATAGAATCTTCAATATAAGGCATATATGATAAATATCATAAAAGATACATACAAAGTCCTATGGAAACAATTTTATTGCGTGGTGAAAATTCAATTGCTTTCTGGTGGAAGTGACATTTGACCTTATTCTTGAAGGATTTTTTTTAATTACATACTAAAAGATATAAGGCTCAAGAAGATTAATTAATTTTAGAGATAGGGTGTCACTGAATTGCCTAGGGCCCTGCTAAGTTGCTGAGGCTGGCTTTCAACTCATGATCCTTCTGTCTCAGACTTCTGAGCCACTGGGATACAGACATATGCCACGGCGCCTAGCATTCAAATGTATCATATTCTATTTTGTATTTGAGGAATATTTTTTCTAGTTCCTTTCTCCCTTGACTAAATAGGGAAAACTTTAAAGAATGATGGGATCAGATAGAAGAAAGTCTGCTTTTAGAGTACAAAATAATTAAATTAACAAGCTATAATGGTAAAATGGAGCTAAAGAGAAAAATGCTGTAATGGTATCATATAGACTCTTTGTAAGAGTCCTGTGGTATTCATCTTGCATGATGTAACTCTCCCACTGAATTAATAGTTGGGATTTCATTTCTAGCTTTTAACAATCTGCCTTTTCTTTAAGCACGATGACAATGGAAGAGCTACTGACATCTTTGCAGAAGAAATGTGGAACCGAGTGTGAAGAAGCACATCGGCAACTAGTTTGTGCCCTCAATGGCTTAGCGGGCATCCACATTATTAAAGGTAGAAGGTGATTGCTTTGTTATTTCTGATTTTTCAGATACCTTCTGAGGAAGTTTAATTATAGCAGAACCCACCCCCCCCCAAAAAAATACACACTACTGATTGTAATTTAAATGTTCCCATTTAAGTTACAGAGAGCAGTTATGCAGGATGGTTCATAAACTTTAAACATTTACAAGTGTTTTGTCTGAACAATTCCACTTTTGCAGGTTTTTTCTTGTTTTTTTTACAGAAATTCAGATATGAAAAAAGATATGGCCATAAGTTGATAATCTTAGTCTTTTATAGTGAACAATTAAAAACAATCAAAATGTCTAGAAATAGAAGACTGGTTAAATTTTGACACATTCATAGGATTATTGTTTATTGATTTTAAAATTTATAAATAAATTCAAAATTTATTTATAAATTTGTTTTTCCCATAAATATATGCCTGTAAGGAATGATGGTGGTATATAAAGTGTCAGATGTTTTGGATCTTAAATTCGTTCAGAAGGTGAACAATATGTGCGAGTGCGCACACACTGACACAATGCATATAATAGAACTGCAGTGAGAAATAGACAAATCCATAATTGTAGTTAAGGATTTCAGCATCTTTCTCTAAACGTTTACCAGAGTGTAGATAAAAAATAAGTACATAGACAAAACTGTTATTCAGTTGACCTAATGAAGACTTATTTAACACTTTACCCAACCAAAGAGTTGCACATATTCTTTTTGGGTATACATCGAATGCTTACCAAGGTCAGCCATTTTCTGGGCTGTAAAACAAGTAAATAAGCCAAGGATTCAAAATTTTTCGTGCATACTCTATGACCACAGTGGAATTAAATTAGTTATCAGTAAGAGAAAAATAACTAGAAAGTCTTTAAATATTCGGAAACTAAATAACAACTTCTGAATAATCCTTAGAGTAAAGATAAATCAAAAGCTAGACTAGGATGTATTTTGAAGTGAATGAAAATAAAATATCAAGGTTTGTGAGATATAACAAATAAGTAATTAAATGGAAATTTGTAGTACTAAACGTTAAAAAAATTTATTCTTGTTATATATTGTTATAGTTCTATTTTTTTATTAGTTATCAATCTTTTATGTTTCCTAATTTATAAATTAAACTTTACCATAGGTATATATGTATCATAAATGTACAACATATATACATATACACATACATATATGTACACCATACGTGTATGTGTGTGTAGTATTCTTAGGGCTCAGTGATGTATGCCATTTCCACCCGGCACTAGAAGTGAGGGGCCAGGTGTCTTGGACTTATCACCAGCTGATGAATGGAGAACAACTTCAGCATAGTGTTAAAGTCTGTTTTAAGGTATTTCATGATTAATGTTAGTTCATTCAACTTTCCACCAGTAACCTTTTGTGTTAAATGTGAGGGTTCTCATATCCTAGTCTATTGAGTACACAGTCACAGAGGAAATTTACCATTACTCTCATTTACCCAGTAAGAAATAAATCATGCAGAGAAATTTATAATTTCTATAGAATACAGGTAATGTTCTAACCCTCTTTGATTAGCCTGTCCTTAGTTATTAGTTCTTCTGCATAATGGAAACAGAGCTGTGAAGCGTCTATTATTACCTTTATTTTTCTTTTGATCCTAGGGATTTATCCCAGGGGCATTTTACCACTGAGCTACATCTCTTGCCTTTTTTTTTTTTTTTTTTTTTTTTGGAGACAGGGTCTCCCTAAGTTGCCTAGAGCCTCACTACTAAATTATTGAGGCTGGCCTCTAATTTGTGATCCTCCTGCCTCAGCCTTCCAAGCTGCTGCATGTGCCACCACACCTGGATAAATGTTTCTTGTTATCTTGCATTCTTGGGTAGAATTAGAAGGACTCTCCAAAGCTGTATAGAAACAGCTCTAGACAAGAATTGAAAAAGATGTGGCTTCTTATCTGCTGCAATTGTAATCTGTGAACTTGGGCATATTTTTCAAAATTTCTGAACCTTAGTTTACTCAGTAAAATATAGATAATATAGTAAAACATAAATAGTATGACCTACATTGCCTCTCTCAGAAAGTATTGTTCTCAGCCCACTAAGTCCCATTGTCCAGATGTGGGACACCCCTAAAAACTTAAATTGAGCAACACATATTCCATTATGGTAACTTTTGAAGTAAATGATTTTAGAGTTCTATTCTTTTGAAAAAAGTGATAGGTGAACGATTAGAGCATTCATATGTGTGAAATATAAAGGATCTATAACCTCTGCATTATGACTTCCAACCTAATTGAAAGCACTTATGTTGATTTCATTGAGATATTTGCAGAATTAAAAACTTTGGACCTCATAGATTAACACATACACCTTCATAGCAAATCTTCCTTCCTGGACATTGATTAGAAAATCTTAAATTTTTATCAAGTGATTGCAAGTTTGTATTTTCTCTAGTAATTCTTAATCATTATCATCATCATTATTGCCAGCTCAATTGCTAATTTTGTCCTGTGGCTATTTGGTATTTCAGCCATCTATCTAAAATCATCTCTGCCTTAAAATTCATGGGGAAAGAGTAAATAAGGCAATTCATTATTTAAAAAGAATTGTTTTGAAAAACAATAAACTTTGCTTTACATCAACTTTGAAATAAATAGTCAAAAATAGGGAAAATATGTGTTATATCTAATACTAGCTTTTCCCAGTGCCAAGTTACCTGAATAATTATAATTAAAACTTTCAAATTTCATGACTATCACAGATGAGGAGTTATGTGTGCTCATCTTTGAAAATATATGAATAATCAATGTACTGTTTAAAATATTTTTAGATCATCAAAATCTGGCATCACATCTGAGAAGTGATTGTTTTTCTACACGCAAATCATATTACACATTATATTTGCCAATTAATTAATACACACACACACATATATGCTATTTGATTCTTATAATTGCTCAATGATTAGAGTATTATCTTCATTTTACTTAAGAAAACATTCAGATAACTTTAGTTGCTTTCTCAACATTATAGTTAATCACTCACAGAGTGAGCCCTGGACTTTTTATTTCAAACCAAGCAATAATTTATTATTATGCTAACATCTCGCCTTATAAAAAGAATATTTATAAATTTCAATATTATGCTGTCTGTAGTAGGTTGAAACTCACAGCCAAATTTTTTTAAATGCAGTGATATAGTACCTACAGATTGTTACAGTAGTAAAAATAAATTTCAGCTTTCCCATCTTCATTTTAAAATTACTTTCCTTATTCTGTGTTATTATAATTAAAAAACTTAGTGAATGAATTTCCTCTCTTTGCCTTTTTGCTTGGCTCCCTCTCAGATTTTATTATTGCCTTTTCCTGCTGTGAACTTAGGGCTATAAAAAGAAAAAAAAAAAAAGGTTCTTCATCTGATCATTTCAAACAGTCAGGATTTAGCAAGATCAGTATGTAGTTGTATCCTGCTCCAAGAAATACAGTACTGTTGCTAGACAGAAATGACACTACTGCTCCTTTCAGTTTTTACTGCTTTCTCTCTGGAGTTCCTTGTGTTTCTTTGTATGAAATTATAACATATTAATGCTAATTATTAAGAGAAATCCCTATCAGAAAGTTCATTAACATAGGATATATCCATTGAATTTATTATGATAAACTGAATTATAACAAATTTTCTGCTTTTAGTTTGTATTACTTAATAGTATATTGTAAACAATATCCTTTTTTAAAAGAGCATTTCATATTTAACTGACATGATTTAGACTTTTCTAATATAGAGATGTCAGTGAAGATTTCACTTTTTAAAATGTGAAAAAAATGTAAAATTAATTTCAAATTCTAGAAAGATTTGCGTGTATTATATGCAGTCATACATAATAATATATAATGCATTTTCTTAGGTTCTCATTGACTATCGTATTTAACATCAGATGTTATTCCCATAGTGTGCTTTCTACAAATATTTTTTGGAGAAAATGAACTTGACCAGTATGAAATCTTCTAGTGTGTTTACTAAGAAATGTTAGTACCATCATGTGGCTATGAATATTTTCAAAATCAACTTAAATTTGTATAATATATTGAGTATGACATGTTATGTATGTTCTTCATAAGGAAAGTATATCATTTTAATAAACAAAAGGTATTACAGTGAATAGTTCAAATTCAGCAGATTATATTATAATCTAGTCACTATACCTTCTTTAAAAAGTATAATTATGAAGAAAGAATTATGAAGGAAGAATACCATAAATGATATTATCAATACTAATTGAATCTGTATACCCATTGACTCTTAAAAAATAAAAAAAATTAAAATTAAAACCTCACTGAAAGAATGATTACTCCTACACTATATGACTTTACTATTATAAAAATAGTCTTGCTCATTGAAGGGAATAGAAATTGGTAGACTCTGCAGTACTATGAAAATAATGTTTTGGAAAGCTTTATGTTAAGTAACTGCTAGAACTAGATATAAAGCAACAGCTTAAAAGCAAATGTTTTGCTTAGCACTGTGTATGTATATAATACACTGAACTATTCACTTAAAACTTGTTAAAATGATAAACTTTATATTAACAATGTATATTTTACAACAATTAAAACATATTTATCAGCTTTAACAACAACAAAAAAAAGAGAACCAACTAAAAAAATCACTGAAATGTATATATCTCTATAGGAAGCTTGTGGCTAGTCTATGTTCATATATGAATACATGACCAGTGTACCTACACATCATGTACAACCACAGAATGGGAAGTTATACTCCATGTATATGTAATATGTCAAAATACTCTCTATTGTCATATGTAACTAAAAAGAACAAAAACAAAAAATCTTTTTTAAAAAGCCTAAGTCAGAAAAAAAAGAAAAGCTTATGGCTACGAAGACACCCTAAATATATGATATACATAAAAATAGTTCAAAGTTTTAGGCAAAAAATGCTAGTATATGTCATAATCAGGGGAAAAAAACATTCTTGGCAAACAATTGGAACAGGTGGAGAGATTCCACCTTTTTTTCTATTTTATCATTTTGCCACTTAGATTTTTATTTTAATTGTATTTAGTTCACCAATTCTAAATCCCCAAGAAGCAAATAAGTTATATTTTTTTATTCAAGCTACCAGAAATGTTTTATCTTTCTTTTTAATGTCAACAGTTTTTCTGTAAAGAGCCAGACTGTGAATATTGTAGGCTTTGAGAACTCAGCTTTACTATTGTAGTGCAAAAGCAGCCTTGGACAGTATGTGACTGAGTATAGTGGGGTTCCAATAAAACTTTATTCATGGACCCTGAAATTTAATTGCACTTAATTTTCATACATCACAAAATATTAACAATTTGATTTTTTTTTTTTTTAACTGCTTAAAACTGTGAAGATCAGTCTGGGATGTAGCTCAGTGGTAGAGTAACTGCCTAGCATGCACAAGGTTTGATCCCCTCATCGTAAAGTATTTTTTAAAAATTGAAGTGTAAAAATTATTCTTACCTAATAGATCCTATAAAAATGCAGAAGGTTAAATATAACCATGGACTATATTTTACCATCCTATCCTTCTATAAATACTTTTTGAATTCCATTATTTGAATGAGCTGCTGATTATAAACAAAAGAAAGCTAACATATATGTCAGACTTAAGTGACCAAAATTGGAAAAATTTTTTAAGTTTAATTGCAGATTATTTTGACCTAATACTGAAAACAACTGTATCGAGAGAAGGATAGTTTTTCCTGAAAATTATGTGTGGATTGAGCATAGTATTTGATATATTTGTTTATAAATGCATTATTACTAGAAATTTGTCCTCAATTTCAAATCATATTGACTTTTAATTGGCATCCCTAACTTAAGAAGAAAAATATTATTTGTCTAAATTAAATGTTAATCCAGAGTTTGTTTATCAGTGTAATTTTTAAAAACATTGTGAATACATTTGTTTTTCTTTCTTTTTTAATACTGAGACTATCATTCATGTCAGTTTCCTTTAGTTAAAAAAATGTGTTATAGGACTGTTATGTGGCTTAGTGGGAAAGCACTTGCCTAGCATGCTCAAGGCTCTGGGTTCAATCCCCAGAACACACACAGAAAATTATAATTATTAAACTATATATTTTAAAATAGATGTTTTTAGCTGATAGATAACCAGATGACACTGGGAATTAAATATGTGACTTTGTTGTTTTAAATATATTTTAATTCTTTAGGTGAGTATGCCTTGGCAGCAGAACTATACAGAGAAGTGTTGCGTTCGTCCGAGGAACACAAAGGAAAACTCAAAACAGATTCACTCCAAGTGAGTAAAATTAAAGGTTTCAAACATATATTCTATTTATTTATTATACAGATTAAGTTTCTGAATGTTTTAAGTCATAATCATTATAGATGAAGCTCACAATTCATTTCATTTCATGAGCACCAAGGTGATTTCTGTTTATATGAAAGCTTGAGAATCACTACTATGCCATCTGCTTGGGCCAATTTTTGACTGAAATCTGACTAAAAAATCTATAACTTCTATCAGAAAAATAGCTCAAATTATAAATCTGAGTAGGTCAGATTTATCATTTTCACATATCAGCATCAACATATTTATTCACAGGCTCTTGTGAATAAAAAAGAAAGAAAAGGAGTTATACTCATCAGTGGAACTGACAATATTAAAAACTTATCCAGTAATCTTTTAATTTTTCGAGGCCTTTTAGGGGGATTTGGATATTTCAGTTATTACATTTATTTCTCTTTATTGGTTCTGTCCAGTGAATCTTAGACAAGTTTATCTAGTTAACTGGGAAATAAAAACCTCTTAAATCATGGCAAATTTGGGCTTGAGTCCTAGGCATATTGACTAGGACAGAATAAAGACCTTGGGACTTACATGTTCACATTCCATGCACTTAGAGGCATTTGGAGAAATGTGTGGAGTATAGTGGAGAAAGAAAAAATTAAAGTCAACTTATATTCCACATGGATAAGATTACAGAAAGCAGGACCTGGGCCTTGAGCATGTGTGTTTACCTCTTGAGAGAAGGAGAAAATATAAAGATATTCTCCTCTTGAATAAAGATAGTAAAAGTAGGGCTGGGATTGTGGCTCAGTGGCAGAGCACTTGCCTAGCATATGTGAGTCACTGGGTTCGATTCTCAGCACCACGAATCAATAAATAAAATAAAGGTCCATTGACAACTAAAAAATATATATATAAAAAAATTAAAAAATAAAAGTAAAGAGTGAGGAAGAAGTTAACAAAAATTTGTACCATCACCTATAATCTGAGCCAGACAGAATGAACTTTTTTAAAGTCTCCAATTACCAGCACCAAATTAGTTTTCCTTTAGCTATCATCCCAAGTGAAATGAGAACTTAGCAGCTAGGAGCTGCCTTCACTTTTATTTCTTCTCAGAGCCTTTGTCTAACTAGACCTAGACTCCATATAATCATGGGAAGTGTATAACATATAATATAGTTTTCTTCTTATGTTTGTAACATCTTCACTTCCAGCTCTTCTCCTTTTTAGCCCTTAAGCTCAACATGTCCAGGTCACAACCCTGTTTTCTTATGTGTTTCATTATCCTTATTTTTATCATACTATAATTGCAAGACTCATTCAGAATTTTTCAGGAGAAAAGGAACCAAGTTAGTACAGTTGACTTTTTTATTCTCCTGAACATTATACACTTCCCTGTAGAGACAAATGCATGTATAATAGGAAAAAAAAATACTTGCAATACATATTCTACTAAATGTATAGCTATACTGCATGAAACTTTTTTTTTTTTTTTTTTTTTTTTTGGTACCAGGAATTAAATCCAGGGGTTGGGGGAGTTTAACCACTGAGCCACATCCCCAGCCCTTTTTAAAATTTTATTTAGAAACAGGGTCTCACTGAATTGCTTAGGGCAACTAAGTTGCTGAGGCTGGCTTTGAACTTGTGATCCTCTTGCCTCAGCCTCAGGCATATACCACCTCACCCAGCTGAGACTTTTTTTAATGAAATAAAATTAATGACATTATTATTTAAAACTGATATAATTTTTCTCAGAAAAAAAATTGTACTCAGATTGTTTTTAGAAGGAAAGTAGATGATGTGATCTTAATGTGGTATTAGTTTACCATATAAATAGTAGGTCCACTGCATTATGTGTTGTTGTGTGTTTATAGAGACTTCATGCTACCCATAACTTGATGGAATTGTTGGTAGCTAAGCACCCAGGAATACCTCCTACCTTACGAGATGGAAGGCTTGAAGAAGAGGTAATTAGTATTCTGAGTTTTTTTTCTTCAAACTTTCTGCTGTATCTGGTTGATACTCCTAGGGCATGCAACATCTAAATAAATGAAATCATTTTTCCTTTGCTTCAGTGTTAAAAATTTTATGACAGTGACTGCATGTGGCAGAGAATGGCAAAATTTCAAATTATTTTTCTTCTCTGCTTTATCTGCTTTCAGATTATGTAACAAGGTAATTTTCTTACAAGCTTGTCATAGAAAGAGCATTGACAAAAAATAAAGAACACTTGATCTCATGACATCTACAGTATAGTATATATAAAAACTTTGTTCTTTCTCTACTTTGTATATTATCGTTTTTTTTATTTTTACTTGTAATTTTTTAATTTATTTTAATTAATTATACATGACAGTAGAATGCATTTATGGACTTTGATATTTCATACATAAATCGGGTATAATTTCTCATTTTTCTGACTGTTCATGTTGTAAAATCACTGTGGTCATGCACATGTAAGGTAATAGTGTCTGTTTCATTCTACTAACCTTCCTATTCTCATATTCCCTTCCCTTCCTTCACTCCCCTCTACCTAATCTAAAGTAACTCTATTCTTCCCTACCATCCTCACTCCTGTATTGTGAATTAGTATCTGCGTATGGTTTTTTTCTGATTGGCTCTTTTCACTTAGTATGATATTCTCCAACACTATCCATTTACTGGCAAATGCCATGATTTCATTCATACACACACACACACACACAAATATATATGAATATTACCTTTTCTTTATCCATTCATCTATTGAAGGGCATCTAGGTTGGTTCCATAGTTTAGCTATTGTGAACTGAGCTGCTATAAACACTTGGCATAGCCACATCACTATAGTATGCTAATTCTAAGTTCTTTGGGTATAAGCCAAGAAGTTGGATAACTGGGTCAAATTCCAGGTTCCATTGGTTCCATTCCAGGTTTTCTGAGGAATCTCCATACTGCTTTGCAGAGTGTAGTTGCATCAATTTGCAGTCCCATCAGCAATGTATGAGTGTATATTTTTCCCCACATCCTTATGGTTGCCTGTATCTTAATGATTGCCATTCTGACTGGAGTGAGGTAAAATCATAGTGTAGTTTTGATTTGCATTTCTCTAATTACTAGAGATGTTGAACATTTTTTCATCGATATTTGTTCATTGATTGTATTTCTTCTTCTGTGAAGTGTCTGTTCAGTTCCTTAACCCATTATTGATTGGGTTATTTGGTTTTTTGGTGTTAAGTTTTTTGATTCTTTATATATCCTAGAGATTAATGCTTTATCTGAGGTGCATGTGGTAAAGATTTTCTCGCATTCTGTAGGCTCTCCCTTCACATTATTGTTTCTTTTTCTGAGAAGACACTTTTTAGTTTGAATCCATTCCATTTATTGATTCTTAATTTTTCTACTTGTGCTTTAGGGTTCTTGTTAAGGAAGTCAGATCCTAAGCCAACATGATGAAGATTTGGGCCTAGTTTTTCTCCTGATAGATATAGGGTCTCTCTTCTAGTGCCTCTGTCTTTGAACCACTTTGAGTTGAGTTTCATGCAGAGTGAGAAATTTAAGTTTAATTTCATTTTGTTACATATTACTTTCATTTTTCCCAGCACTATTTGTTTTATAGGCTATCTTTTCTTCAGTGAATGTTTGTGGTAACTTTGTCTAGTATGAGGTAATTGTATTTGTGTGAGTTTGTCTCTTTGTCTTCTGTTATAGAACAGAAGACAAACCCTAACCCTAACCATTGGTTTACGTGTCTGTTTTGATGCCAATACCATGCTGTTTTTGCTACTGTAGCTCTGTAGTATAGTTTAGGCTCTGGTATTGTGATGCCTTCTGCTTCACTTTTCTTACTGAGGATTGCTTTGGCTATTCTGGGCCCCTTATTTTTCCAAATGAATTTCATGATTGCTTTTTCTATTTCTATGAAGAATGTTGTTGTGATTTTAATAGGAATTTCATTGAATCTGTATATCATTTTGGTAGTATGGCATGGCTACTTTGACAGTGTTAATTCTGCCTATCCAAGAGCATGGGAGATCTTTCTGTCTTCTAAGATCTTCTTTTTTTTTTTTCCTTTAGTGTTCTGTAGTTTTCATTGTAGAGGTCATTCACCTTTTTTGTTAAGTTGTTAGAAATCAATGGTAAAATAAAAAATAGAAGCTATTCTAACAAATGGAGACTAAATAATACACTATTGAATGATGAATGGATAGTAGAAGACATCAAGGATGAAATTAAAAAATCTTAGGTAAATGAAAATACCAATAGAATATATAAAAACCTCTAGGACACTATGAAGCCAGTACTAAAAGGAAAGTTTATGCATTGAGCTCATTTATTAAAATAATAAAAAGTCAACAAGTAAATGACCTAACATTACATCTCAAAGCCCTAGAAAAAGAACAACAAATCAACATCAAAAGCAGAAGGTTGAAATAATTAAAATCAGAGCTGAAATTGAAATAAAAGAAATAATTGAAAAAATTGACAAAACAAAAAATTAGTTCTTGGGCAGGGTCTGGAGCTCAGTGGTAGAGTGCTTGTCCAGCACGTGTGAGGCACTGGCTTTGATTCTCGGCACCACATAAAATAAATAAGTAAATAAAATAAAGGTATTGAGTCCATCTACAACTAAAAAAATATTTTTACAAAATTGGTTCTTTGAAAAAATAAATAAAATAGATAAACCAATGGCCAGGCTAACAAAGAGAAAAAGAGAGAAAACTCAAATTACTAAAATACTTGATAAAAAAGAAAATATCACACAGACATGTCTGAAATACAGAAGATAATTAGAAACTATCTTAAAAATTAATTCTCCAATAATGTAGAAAACATCAAAGACATTGACAAATTTCTAGAGACATATGATGTACCCAAACTGAATGAAGAGGTCATACATACATGATTTAAACAGATCACTATCAAGTAATGAAATAGAAAACACCATCAAAACCTACTAATCAAGAAAAGCTCAGGACCAGACAGATTCTCAGCGGAGTTCTAAAGACCTTCTAAGAAAAATTAACACCAGTACTCCTCAAAGTATTCCATGATATAGAAAAGGAGGGAACCCTTCAAACTCATTCTGAGGCTAATATCACTCTGATACCAAAACCAGATAAAGACACATCAATGAAAGAAAACTTCAGACCAATACCCCTGATGAATATAGATGCAAAAATTCTCAATAAAATTCTGGCAAATCACATATAAAAACATATTAAAAAGATAGTGCACCATAATAAAGTGGAGTTCATCCCAGGGATACAAGGTTGGTCCAACATACAGAAATCAATAAACATAATTCATCATATCAGTAGACTTAAGAATCATATAATCTCTCAATAGATGCAGAAAAAGCATCTGCCAAAATACAGCACCCCTTCATGTTCAAAACACTAGGAAAACTAGGGATAATAGGAATGTACCTCAGCATCGTAAAAGCTATATATGCTAAACCCAAGACCAACAGCATTCTAAATGGAGAAAAATTGAAAACATTCCCTCTAAAAATGAACAAGACAAGGATGTCCTCTTTTACCACTTTTTTTCACCATCATCTTTGAAATTGTAACCAAAGCAATTAGACAAAAGAAAGAAATTAAAGGGATTCAAATAGGTAAAGAGGAACTCAAACTATCACTATTTGCCAATGACATGATTCTATATTTAGAAGTTCAAAAAAGTTCCACCAGAAAACTTCTAGAATTAGTAAATGAATTTAGCAAAGTAGCATGATATAAAATCAAACATGTTCCTATGCTTTAACGATGAATCCACTGAAAGAGAAATTAGGAAAACTACCTCATTCACAATAGCCTAAAAAAATCACTTAGGAATCAATCTGCTTTATATTTTATTTAAGGTAGTAAATAAACTCAAAATTTTCAATGGTGTTTCTCTGAAGTTCCACCACAACAACTGTTGCATTTCATTCAAAGCAATGATATTATAGATTATTCCATGGTAGCTCATTAATAGCTTATTATGCTAATTCTTCCAGAGACTTTTGACTTTTGTCTCCAGTCCCAGCAAATATCATCCTATTCTCTCTTCTGTGAATTTGATTTTTTAGATTCCACATGTGATATCATGGCACTTATCTTTCTGTGTCTGGCTTATTTCATTTAATAAGCCAGGTTCTTTAATATCATGTCCTCCAGGTTCATCTGTGTTGTAAAAACAGGAATTCCATCTTTTTGAAGTTCTGAATAATATTCCATTGGGTGTATATATATGCATCATATTTTCTTCATCCATTCATTGGTAAATAGACATTTAATTGATTCCATGTCTTAAGTGTTCTGAAAAATGCTAACTGTGAACATGAAAATGCACATCTCTTTGAGCTACTCATTTCTTCTCCTTTGAATGCATACCCAAAAGTAGAATTTCTAGATCACATGGAGTTCTGTTTTTAATTTTTTTAGGAATCTTCATTCTGTTTTCTGTTATGGCTATACTAATTTTTATTCCCCCAACAGTGTGCAAGGGTTCCCTTTTCTGCATATCCTCAGTAATATTTATTCTCTTAACTTATTGATAATAGCCATTCTAACAGAAATGAGGTAATATCTCATTAAATGTTTTTAATTTGTATTTCCCAGGTGATTAGTAAAATTAGACACCTTTTTCATAGACCTGTTAGCCATTTGTTTGTCTTTTTTTGAGAAGGTTCTTAGCTATTTTATTTTTTAAAGAGAGAGAGAGAGAGAGAGAAAGAAAGAGAATTTTAATATTTATTTTTTAGTTTTCGGTGGACAGAACATCTTTGTTTGTATGTGGTGCTGAGGATCGAACCCAGGCCGCACGCATGCCAGGGGAGCGCGCTACCACTTGAGCCACATCCCCAACCCTATTTTTTAAATTTTTTTTCTTCTTGCTATTGAGTTGTTTGCCTTTCTCATGTTTTGGATATTAACACCCCATCACTTGTACATTTAGCACATATTTTCTTCCAATCTGTAGAGTGTGTCTTCACATTGTTTCCTTTGCTATATTTTTGACAATTCTGTTTTAATGTTTGATAGTAGTCTAAGTGTTGAAAATTTTCAAATGAAATATCATTTGCAGCACAAACATCTAATCCTTGTACATAATTAGTCACTCTTCATCTAAATGCCTTCAGTGACAGGAAGCTATTACAGGGAGAAAGCCCATTCTGTTAGTAGGCAGCTCTAATGGCCAAATAATTATAGCCAAGGAATTATAATAAAAATTAATCAAAAGGTTTTGACAGGGAAAGGAAAAAATGCATAAGGAGGAGCATTCTTTCTTTAACTGTATTTCTAAGGAAGCTACATTATTACTCTGTCTTACTCTTACTGAATATGAAGCCATAGTATTTCAAAGCTGGACAAGATTTTAGAAATTCATCTGCTTTAGCACCTGTTGTGCAAATGAAGTAATTGAAACTAGAGAAGTGAAATGGCTAATCCAAAAAGATTATTCAGTTGACCCATATGAAATTGCCATTTTGTTTTAAAAATGGTCAAGTATTGGTAATTTCTAGTGGCTCAACCCTTTACTGAGTGAAGCATTAGGATTTCAATTTAGTCATCTTTTCAGTTTTCCTACCACTATCCTTTATACTACCCTTTGATAGTATTTGAATACAAGAAAATGAAAAATTTTCACAAGTTTTCTCATGTTGAGTTTATAAGAATAGAACTTTTCTATTTATAAGAGCAAAATATGTTGATTTCTTATGAATTATTCTCTTGAAAAAGTAAGAAGTTTTAATCCCTTGTGTGTTGGTCTGCTGAGACTTCCATTACAGAATACCACATATTGGAAAACTTAAACAGCATAATTTTATGTTTTCTTAGTTCTGAAGATTGGAAGTTAAAAAACAAGATATTGGCGGGTTTCTTTTTTTCCTGATGCTCCTTTCTTTGGCTTTCAGGAGGCTTCCTTCTCACTACATACTTGCATGATCTTTTCTTCTTGCTTATAAATCCTTTATGTCTCTCTCTTTTGACATAGGAACACCACTGGTCATATTGGATTAGGGTTCCAGCCTTATGGCCTTCTTTAACCTTCCTTGCCTTCCTCCAAATGCAACCACATTGAGAGTTAGTCCTTTAACATTTGAATGTGAGAGTAACACAGTTCAGTTCCATAATACCTTTGCTACTATATATTTTCAAGTTTTATTTTTAAACTGTAGAAGCTAAAAAACTTTAATATTAAAACAGATAAATAATTCTGAAAGGTGTCCTTTGCCTCATACTTTGAAATATTAATGCCCTCTCCTTTTTTTCTAATTAAAAAAATATTTTTTGAGGGAAAAGTCTTTTGGGACTTTTTTAAGAAAATTAAATTCACCATAGTAAGTTATTATTTTTGAGACCTAGTTTTTATCTATTTTCTTTTTTAACACAGGCCAAACAGCTACGAGAGCATTATATGAGCAAGTGTAATACAGAAGTTGCCGAAGCCCAACAAGCTTTACAACCTGTGCAGCAGACCATACGAGAGCTCCAAAGAAAAGTACACTTACAAAAATGCAGTGTTTCTTGCTTGTGTTTGTCTTCAGATATCATTTGGGTTTATGTTTTGTTTAGGGAGAAACTTGAACTTTCTTATTCACTTTGGAACTCCTAGCACTTTGTACCATGACTGTTCCATATACCTTATTTTACAGTTAGTATGTCTTTGTTGAATGAACTGATACATAGATAAATCGATTATTTTGAGGTTCTGTTGTTTTTTTTTTTTTTTTTAATCTCTAGTGGGTTTTCTCTTACCTTGGTATCTAAGAAGTTATCTTTTAGGGAAAGTAAGGAATTCTATAACCCCATTTTGATCTTAGATGTGTATTTCCAAAATCTTTTAAGATGTTAGAGTATTAGAACCACAGATATGTTTCTCATACACTATGTGTCATTTGTCCTTTCTAAAGTTTCACTATTATAAAATCAGTAGCAAAGTCAGAAGAGAAGTCTACACAGATATATTTTTACTTATCAATTCTTTAATCAGTTGTTCTACATTTTATTTTTCCTAATAATTATTTGATATTCAGGCATATAATTTTGTTAGCTACAGTCATTGTAGATTATTTATTCAGCAGAATCTAGTTCAATTGGTCAAAGAGTAGAATGAAGGTTTTCTTTGTTATGCTAAGAAAGAGACCCCTGATCTTTTCATTTATATAGAATACATACTTGATTTTCATTTTGGTAAAGTATTTTTTTTTAAACTCAGCTTTGTTATACAAGTATATTGTATAAATTCTCATTCATCCAGGGTAGTCAAGGAACAGTTGTTATTTTTCTATATTCAAAAGAGGCATTTACCCAATGTGTATAGATAATGCATATTTGTCTCCTCTTTTGTAATTCCTTTGAGAATAGCATTTATTATTGCTTCCTTTGAATTTTTCACATCAGCCTTTCCAGGGATGGAAACATAATGAATATTTTTTTAAAAAATTAATTGATCAATATTATGATTTTTACAGATTCATTCTAATTCTCCTTGGTGGCTGAATGTAATCCACAGAGCAATAGAATTTTCTATTGATGAGGAACTTGCTCAGCGAGTACGAAATGAAATAAACAGCAACTACAAACAACAAACTGGAAAGCTTTCTATGTCAGAAAAGTAAGAAAATGGTATAAAATAGAATAATTATATGAGAAATCACCCCAGCTGTTCAGATCATTTGGTGTTAGGAGATGCATTTAAATATGAGAACATATTGTGGTTATAGCATCTGGTTTTACATTTTGTTAGGAGTACATTTTAAACAAAAATTAGTTATATCTAAAATAGAGACCTTTTTTTTTCATATCTTAGTCATTTTTAATTGCTCTCTTTTTATAGTGTTTTAAAAATCTTCTTAAAATATTTTCTTTGGATATACCCTAAGCCAGATTCAAGCAAAATTCTGAAATAGAATTTTGTTTTGGAAAATTTCATTCTTGATGTCATGATTTCCCTGTGTGAATCACGGTGCATCAAGTGCCATGGTGGCCCCAGTTTTATATTATGGAATGACTTGTTTCTCCCTTTCTTCCTGTCAACACGTACTATTCTTTAAGGTCTTCAGAGATAAGTTGGCCTATTAATCTAATGATTCTTTCCAAAGTTGCTTTTTATCAAAAACACCTTCAGTGGTTTTAATCCAAAAAAATGTGTCCCTCTAATGTGGGAAAAGTGTTTGTTGTGGGCAGAACCTTTCTGGCACCTTTTGTATAGACAACCTAACATTCTTATATCTTGAGTATTAGTAGATACCATTGAGTATATTCCTACAGAAATCTCAACCAAGTGTGACGGGTAAATGTTACACGCAATTTTCTTAATACTTTGCTGGTGACTGTTTTCTGAATTTAAGAAAACTGACCTTTCATTCTGTCTTTGTGTTTGATGTGGTGCTGGTGATGGGAATCAGATTCCATGACTGCAGAGGTCTTCAGTTCTTACTTACAACCCAAATGGAAGAGCTGAATAAATTCCAGAAACTTGTAAGAGAAGCTGTAAAAAACCTGGAGAAACCTCCATCTCGAAATGTCATTGAGTCTGCAACAGTCTGCCACCTCCGACCAATCAGACTTCCTCTGAACTGGTAAGTAATTAAAGAAATCATACAGTAAATGACATTGTTCCATGAAGCTAGAGTCTATTAAGACAATAATGAATCATAAAAATAAAGATTGTTCATTTTAATTCAGACAAAAGTAGAAGGAGATGTGTTATTAAGAAAAATAAGGACCATGCATTAAAAGCCATCTAACTTTTTTCTAAAATAGCACAAAATGATAATAAAGAAAAATTGAAGTACAAATACCAAGCTTCTTTTAGAAATTATCTGATCACCTATTATGTTTTTGAATATTTCTCTGATAATCTGTTTTTCAGTTGTGTCTTTTGTAAGGCTGATGAATTGTTCACAGAGTATGAATCGAAGCTATTTTCTAACACGTAAGTTTTCTGTTTGATTATTACCCATCAGAAAATTGAAACATTTTATGAGATTTAGTATTTGGTTATAAGGCTATATTTCTATTATGACTTTTCTTATATTTTTTCTTTTATTTAATCAATGTAGTAAACCTTTAGCATTTGATCCTTTGAGCATGCTGATGCTCAGTTTTACCTAGGTAGGTGTTACTTGTTAGTATTCATGTCATGTAGCAATGTGTAATTAATAAAGGGGCAGATGAGGGGGGTGGTAAGATTCCAAACTGTGGAGTATAATGAATTTGAACTCAAATTCCTGCCCTCTATTGTGAGTAAATTATTTCTCTAGACCTCAGTAGACTCATTCATGAAATGAAAATACCCACAACTCTTCCTTCATTGTATTTTATGATTATTAAATATAATGAACATAACTGTTCATTAATGTATTAAGCAAAGTGCTTAATACATTTTTATAGGTTAGGAAGTATCTTATTAAAATGTTAACTCTCATTATTAATACCCTTTCTTCAGCAGAGCCTTTATTCTTGTATTGGGGATTAAGCTCCTTAGTACATCTAGCCCTGGCATTAGCAAATTTAACCATCTATCCTTTTTAAACAGGAAAATTAAGGAAAGGATAAGTTCTGATTGCCTCCCCCCCCAAAAAAAAAGTGATTGACAATATATTTTTAGATCATATTGGTTTGTTTTGTGTCTTCTTTTTCTGTGTCATTAGTGGTAGGTCAGTTTATGTTTTAATTCTCAGAGGGAAGCTTATAACCTGGAATTTAGAGACATTTTTATTATTCTAGGTTATTCTCAAGAAACACTGGACAAACTTGATTCTTCCAGGATTTTTAGAGTTGCTGTTATTTTTCCAGAGACATTCAAGCATGATCTTGTAGATATGATATTGAGAGTTATAGAAAAATTACAGACCTTGCTTCCCTATTCGTTCTGCCAATTTTACTGATCTATAATGCTTACAACCCATTGACAATAGTTGCTATTGTTTTTGTTATATATATTTTCAGAGTCAAAGGTCAGACTGCAATATTTGAGGAGATGATAGAAGATGAAGAAGGACTTGTGGATGATCGAGTACCTACCACCACCAGAGGTCTTTGGGCAATAAGTGAGACAGAACGTTCTATGAAAGCAATACTATCCTTTGCAAAATCACATAGATTTGATGTTGAATTCATTGATGAAGGAAGTACTTCAATGGATCTCTTTGAAGCATGGAAGAAGGAATATAAGGTATAGTATTTAAAACTATACTTATAACTTTTAAACTAGACCCTAAAACTTGCTCCCAACTTAAAAATTCTTCTCTACAATAATAGTATGTGCTACTTTTCTTTTTCCTTCTCCTCAGTTTTTCTGAGTTTGCTTTAGAGACTGGAGGTTAATCATAATTTCTCTTTCCCTAAGATGTAATTATTATAATATAGAATAATAAGTAACTCTTAAATTCTTACTAGATTATTAAACTAAAACTTGTATGAAACCTTTTATTTAGCTGTAAAAGTATTTCATTCTATTCTTGGCTTGATCTTCTTCTGCTATTCTATGAAACTAGAGTAGTGGGATTTATGTTTTTTGTTTTGTTTCATTTTGTTTTGTTTTTGCTTTGCTCTGAATAACCAGCAGCAGCATCAACCTTGAATATTAGGAAACATAGTAGATGTGTTTCAAGCTACAAGGTTGGAAACCATTCTTATGGATAGAGCATAAATATGTCTTTTGTGTACATATTTTAATAATTTCATTAAAACTCAATACTTGATATTCTAGAGTTCATTAATTTTGAATTATTCTTTATATTGAATTTGCTACTCATTATCTTAATTTGCAGGTGATGTAAGTAAGGAAAGAAAAAGTGTTTCGTTTATTTATAATGTTATATTTCCATGTTATCTATTTTTTTAATCTAAAGTTTTTGATTTTTAAAGCAGAATGAAAAGTTTTATACAGAAAGAAATTTGAAATATCTGTTCATGCATTTGAAAAGTTGGGGAATGGTTGTGTTTTTTTTTTTTAAACAATTGTCAGTTTAATAATTTTTCTCACACATTATTACTATAATTGCAAAGCATATTAGTGGTTAATTATGGTAAGCCATGGAAGAACACATTATTATACAGTGTCTGACTGCTTGCTGTACTCTTTCCTTTGGGCCCAGTTTGGCCTCATGTTCTGTGTCCAGAGGACTGCTTATCATGCATATGTTCAGATCTTTGTGTATATTTCCTTCATAAGTTTGTAGAATAAACCGTTTCACAAAAAAGTAAATGGATGAACTACTGTTAAACACATCAAACAGGATCTTACCTCAAAATGTTACTAAAAAAGCATGTCAAAATTTTTATACTGATTGATGTCATTTCTATTAATTTGAGAAATGTATATAACCAGATTTCAGGAATACATATTTATAGTATTATTTTAGTGGAAAGTCAGGAATAATAATCTTCTTAATGAAGAGTGATTATTCCATTGTTTGGTATTGAAGGAGGAATATATAAGGGAAAAGTGATACATTTAAGGTTTTCCAAGGAACTTGCATTATTTTTTTTTTCTTAAATTGAATGGGAGGTACTCAATTGTATATTTTATTTTTCTTATTACCATATATAGATATTATTTTGAATATGTGAATATAATGAAAATATTTTTTAATTTAAAAAAACATAGATTTTATCAGTCTAATTTTGATCTATAAAGCCCTTTGGTCTTACCAAGAAATCTGAATATTCTGTTCCTAAGAATTTGAAGAAACAGTGTCATGGAGATTATTCAGTCATCCTTTCTTATTCTAGATAACTAAAAGAATTTCTTTATCCTACAATGATGATGTCTTAAGGTCTCATTGAGGGCTTTCTACTCAAGGCACATCTTGATATTTTTAACCAATCTTATTATATGATTTAGCACTATCTTCATCTTTTTTTTTCTTTCAGTTGCTTCATGAATATTGGATGACTCTAAGGAATCGTGTATCTGCTGTGGATGAACTTGCAATGGCTACAGAAAGACTAAGAGTTCGAGATCCTAGGGAGCCAAAACCAAACCCACCAGTTCATCATATCATTGAACCACATGAGGTAAAGTGCGAGTAAATCGCAGAAAAGGGTACAACAAATTGATGTCGTAATAGTATTAAGACCCACAGAAGAGATATAATCAGAGCAGTGATCTCTGAGTATATATTTAATCTGTATTCAGTTTGTACAATATGAAGTTGCTTTGTAGGTCAAAATGATCAAACATTAGCAATTTTACATTTGATACATGGTTAATAGTCACTATTTTGGGGCATTTTATTTCTCTCAAAGTTGTTTATTTCTCTCAAAGTTGTGCATTTATCTCTTTTTGAGCACTTGCTCTGTGTCATATCCTGTGGGTATTCTTGGTCACTTTTTGTATGTTTTATACTACCTCAGTTTTATTAGAACTAGAAAAATCTTCCTTAGTGTTTTAGTCCTCCTGACTTTGTTGTGACCAAAATACCTGACAAAAACAACTTTAAAAAATGAAATTTATTTTTGCTCACATTTTCAGAGGTTAGTCCATGATGGGCTGACTCCATTGCATTGCTCTGGGCTCAATGGAGGCAGAACATTATGACAGAAGGTGTGGTGGAAGAGCACTACTCTCTGTTCATGGCAGCCCAGAAGCAGAGAGAGGAAGGGGCTGCCGGGAACGTGAACCCTTTCATCATATGCCCCCAGTAACCCACCACCTCCAGCCACTCCTCACCTGCCTATAGTTACCACCCAGTTAGCACCTTCAAACTAGCATAGACTAATTAGGTTTTAGCTCTCATAATCTAATCACTTCACCTCTGAATATGCCTTCCTTAATACAGGAGCTTTGGTGGATTACCTCATATACAAATCATAAAACTCAACAATAACTTAAAACTTTCTTTTGCAGTGCTTTCTTTTACTAATAATAGATGGATATTTACAACTTATCCTCTAATAAGTCCCTCCTTATATCTCAGGATTCTCATAACTCCACTAGTCTTTTCTATTTCCCATTAAAAATATTCTTTTCTGGGGCTGGGAATGTAGCTCAAGCGGTAGCGCGCTCACCTGGCATGCGTGCGGCCCGGATTCGATCCTCAGCACCACATACAGACAAAGATGTTGTGCCCACCAATAACTAAAAAATAAATATTAAGGTTCTCTCTCTCTCTCTCTCTCTCTCTCTCTCTCTCTCTCTCTCTCTCTCTCTCTCTCTCTCTCTTTAAAAAAAAACAAATCTGAAGTCCTGCTTTCTGATTTGTAGTCTGCTCATTTAGATTTGTAGTCTGATCATTTAAAAATATATATATATATTCTTTTTTATATAATTTATTTTTATCCCTTGTATGTGTTTCTATAAAACTTGGAGATTCTAACTTAATAAATCTTTAAAATAATCATTATAATAATCTCTCCTTTAAATATGGATTCTCAGTAAGATTTTGTTTAGAAACAAATTCCCTGTTATTTGAATTCTCCTTTCTGTCTACTATATTTTATTTGGAGGCAGGAGTTGGAGATTTTTTCCTGCATATCCCTCCATGTAAACCAATGTATTATTTAATTTTTTTTCATTCCATGAACGTATTACTTAAAAAATACACCTAAATAAAATTTGGGTTGGTTTCCATCTAACTTCAGTATCTTGTCAGTAATTTTGTGTTTTGTTTGTTTGTTTATTAATATTTATTTTTTAGTTGTAGTTGGAGACATTACCTTTATTTTACTTATTTTTATGTGTGCTGAGGAAAATCCAGGGCCTCACACGTGCTAGGTGCACACTCTACTGCTGAGCCAAAAACCCAGTCCCAGTAATTTTGTTTTATGTAGCAAAAATGAAGTCCTTTCAAAATACATTATTTAGTATACTTTTTGTATATTTGAGTTTAAATACATAAATGGGTTTTCTAAAACAGGATATGTTTACATTATTGAGAAGATTTGTACATCATGTTTAATAGTTTAATTAACTTTCTGAGAGAGAACAAAGCAGCTTTTCTGTTATTTGTTTTCAGGTAGAACAAAATCGCATTAAACTACTAAATGATAAAGCCGTTGCTACATCACAGCTTCAGAAAAAACTTGGTCAGCTTCTTTACCTAACTAATTTGGAGAAGGTATTGTTTTTAAAAGATTCTATTTTTTCCTCATACTATATTATTATAAATTATTTTAGTGACTCCATTTAAAATATTAGTCCTGTTAATTAATAGTACAGCTTTTCTAAAATTCATCTTTTGTTTATGTTACTTATGAATTGAAACACTAGCTATCTTGGCAGTAGCTTCACAGATCATCAAAGAAGATTATATCTATGGGAATTATAATTAACACAGGGGATTTGAAATACACTATGTGGTGAAAAGCAATGTACAGAGACTATGGTTCAAAGCCTTGAATAGAAGTGTTACAACATAACTTCTCAATGAAAATTTTTATCATATAACATTTATATCCATTCATTGATACTTAATATATATTTTTAGTTTATTTGAAACTGTGAAATAAGTTTAAAAAGCTAATATCATAAGACATGGTATATGTCATAACATTTTATGAATTGTAGTCCAAGTATTATATCAAACATTGATGACTTGATAGGTCATTGATAAATATAATTTTTGATAATATTAATTCAAGAATTCATGGTTTTCAGTAGACAAGCACCTATCAGAACTGGTAACTGAATAAAAATGCTTTTCTTTCAGTACTATAACAGTGACATGACATCTTTAAAATGCTGAAAGAAGAACCTGCCAACTTAAAATTCTATAGCTTAGAGAAAATATCCTATAAAAAAATTGTGAAGTAAAGTATTTTCAGTTAAATAAAAACTAATTAAGAGAATTTATTGCCAGTAGATTCACATTACAACAAACATTAAAGGAGATTCTTTAGGTTAACAACAAATTATCTAAGTCTGAAGGATGGAACTTTCAGGAGGAAGGAAAAGCAAGGGAAAGCTTAAATATGTAAGTAAACATAAAAGAATATTAACTAAAGCAACAAGGCTGTTGTGGGATATGTGGCATATAGAACAAATGATAGCACAAAGGAAGGAGATAAGAAGAGGTAAACTATCATTAAGATTCTTATACACTTTAAAGAAGTGGCCAAAATATCTCTTAAGAATACCAAACATGGTCAGTTGACACAGACTGCCACACCCAACAACTACAGAATACACCTTGTTTTTTTTTTTAGGTGTGCTTGGAACATTTTACTGAAGTTGACTTAATTCTGATTCAAAACAACTCTTAAAATTTTCAAAGAATAAGAAGTATGCAAGGATATATTTTCTAACCAAGGAGAAATTCAACTAGAAATTAATAATGGAAAGGTGACTAGATAAATCCCCAAATTGGAAATTAACACAATTCTAAATATCTCATTGCTCAAAGAAGTTCAATGGAAATTAGAAATTATTCTGAACTAATTGAAGGTGAAAATATGTGACAATATGCACCTAAGGTATTCTTAGAGGAAAATTTCTAATTATTTGTTTTTTTATTTTAATTGATAAATAAAAGGGAAACTTACAACTTTAAATCAGAGATCTGCAAACTACCACACATACGACAAATCCAAAACCAGTACTTGTTTTTATAAGTTAAGTTTTACTGGCACACAACCACAGTTTGCCCATTGTCTATGGCTGTATTTCACACTGTAGTAGCAGTGTTGAGCAGTTGCAATACAGACCATATTGGCCTATAAAGCCAAAAATATTTACAGTCCAGCTCCTTACACAAAATTATGCCAACTCTTTCTTCAAATATATTAGAAAAGAAGTGACATCATGAGTTATGGTAGATTGCTTACAAATTGCTACAGTAAAATGTTCTACATTATATATGCCCTTAAGCAATCCCTTCCCATATTGACTCTAGATTAGTCATCTTACTTTTGACCTGAGACATAAGCAGAGACTTAAAAATTCCATGCACATCAGGGTTCCCCAATCTTCTTGCTCTTTGCAACACGGAAACCATGTGAAGAAGCCCAGATTAACTTCCTTGAGGAGCTGAGCCCACAGTTCTGCGTTCCCCCAGGCAGCTAATCCACCAGCTGCCAGAAATGAGGATGAGGCCATCCAGGACTATTCAGCACAAGCCAAGCTACCACATCCCCAAAGTACCCAGGTGGCCTGTGGAGTCATAAGAATTACATGTTTATTTTAAGCCTCTGCATTCTCAGGTGGTTTGTTACATGTTATGTGACACAGAGATCAATAATTATCGGGTAATAATTCAGCTCTTCACCTTTGATAAATGCCTGCATACTCTCATTTTATTTAGTGGAGTTATTTTGAATCCTTAGAGATACTGAATCTACACAATTTAGCTTTTTGTTGTTGTTATTGCTTCACTACTTGTAAGCCAAATGATGATTATTATAAACATTTAACTATGTGGTTTTTGAAACCACATATGAAAACTGGTGATCTTTCTAATTTACTTTTCTTTTATGTTTTTCTCAGTTTTATAATTTGTCCATTTTGTAACTTTTTGAATTTTTTTCAATTTTTATAATAATTTTAAGAAATTTTTGAAAAGCTATTATATTTTGATATAATTTCCAAGCATAGAGATCTCACATCATTAATATTTCTGTTTTTCACAACATATAAGTGTCTTATATATGGGCTGCCAGAACATAATGGGTTAAGGCAACTAGAAAAAGGATGCTGAGAAACATGTAGTATTAGTAAGGGGTTTTGTTACATAACTATGTGCTGCCTCTTCCCATGTCTCTGATCCTGTGCCAAGTGGATATGCATTACAAGTGCACATTTTCTTCATAATTTTTAAAGAGGATTTATTTCAAAAATCTAAATTATATATTTTTAAATAATTCATATTTCTTTATAACAAAATCTAAAACTAAAGTTTTGAAAATTTAGTTACATCATATTTTGCCTTTATGTTCTACCATAATCACAAATATAGTAACATTTCTTCAACTATAATAAAAAATTGTTTCTTTTTTTGTTCATACCTTAAATAAATTTTTTTGGTAAATCCTAGGAATGATAGTGTTAGGTAATATATAAAGTATTAGATAATCTCAATTAGATTATTTTATTGCATTTGCCAGCATTTACTTCTAGAAATGAATTGAAAAGCATCTATCAGGTAGGTTTTAAGTCTAAAAATGTCACTAATGTATTTTTGGATTCTTCTCTTACATAGTCTCAAGACAAAACATCAGGAGGTGTTAATCCAGAACCTTGTCCAATCTGTGCTCGACAGCTGGGAAAACAGGTGAAATGTCACATACACTTATAAAAATGATTATGATTTTCAATGGTTTCTATATGCAATCAGTCAATCAGTCTTTCTTTCATGATTACTGTGTGAAAGACAAGTATTACCCATCTCTTTAAGGTTAGGGTATTAAAGTTCCATGATTTTGAACATAACACGAAATTGTTTCCAAGTCATTTAATTTTGCTGGATGACCATAGTTATTTGGTAATTGTACAGAAATATAATGCATCACAGATAAATTTACTTATGAAGGTAGTACCGAGGTTTAGTAACATAGCTGTTACTTAATATTGTTAATATCTTATAATCCAGGCTTTAAAGTGCAAATAACATCACTTCTACAGGAATTTAGATGTGCTTTTTAGAAGGCAGCCATAGTAATTAAGTACACTTCTTTGTGACTATTACATACAAATATGTATAGATATGATGGCACCATATAATTATTCTCTAGGAGGCTCAAATTTTTATCCTAAGTAGGATAAATCACTGTATACAATATCAGAAGTTTCATTACTTTTCAACATTTTAAACATAAGCCTATTACCTTTAACAAATAAAAGTATTCTCCACTGTCCTCCCCTTTATGGAACTTTGGAACTGAAATTAAATATATAAATTCCATGTTCTAAGCAGGAATAATCAGGAAGTAAGGAACTTTTAGTTTTCAAGATTTAAGTAGAAGCTAGATTCTCAAAGGAAACTTTTAATTATAAATCTTAATAGGATAGGTATAACATTGGAAACTCGTAATACTATACAGATATTGATGACTTCTGACAAAAATCAGTGATTAAAATACTATGAATAAAAGTGAAAGAGGCTGAGCAAAGTGACACACTTCTATAATCCCAGCAACTCTGGGGGCAGAGGCAGGAGGATTGCAAGTTCAAGGCCAGTTTCAGCAATGTAGCGGTACCTTGTGTCAAGATAAATAATAAAAAGTTTGGGAATGTAGCTCAGTGGTAATGTACCCTCAGTTCCATCCCCAGTACCAAAAAAAAGATGGGGGGAATATAGGGATGGCGTACAGGGTAGTAGTAGAGGATATGCCTAGCATGTGCAAGGCCCTAGGTTCAATCCCCAACACCCAAGAAAGAAACGGGGAATGATAGGGAACATAACATAGAGCGGTCTTTTTTGTTTTTAGTTTTTGATGATATTCATGCAATTGTATTATCTACAAAAATTTATTTCCTTTTTAATCTTTAACATTTTCAGTTTTTAAATTCTTTCACATTCATTATTTCATTCACTTCCTGTGAAAGTCAGGCCTCCTACACCTAGAAGAACATATTGGATTGCAAAACTGTTACATTTCGAACTCTGTTCATACCCACAATCTGTGGGAACTCCATCCTTTACTCTTAGTTTCCTAGTTCTCCTCCCTCTGTAATTTAGGTCTATTCAATTAGAATCTGTCCGAGATAGCTCATCTGTATCTGCTGATTCAGGAAGTATTGCCATTTATCTGTTCTTATGTTTCAGATACTTCAGTCAGTTTCATGACTCCTAACGTGGGTGTCTCTTTGATTGCTCTGTTACTTATTTATTCTGAGCTCTCAAGAGTCACAAAAGTTCTCTCAAGTATCCTTTCTTGCCAGTGGCATTACAGATACATAAGGTACTGGATAGTGCTGCTGTGTATCAAGTAGAAGTGCTATGAGATAGCTCCTTAATTTTGTCCCAGCCTCCTGAGGAGTCTGACACAACCCCTTGAGAGCAGAGGTACAGCTGAAAAGCAACAGTATCAGCCAACCAAACACAAAATAATCCCTTTCCTTTTCTATTATTGTTTTAAAAACCAGGCTTATCTCCCTCAATTTTTTTCTTTCCTTGGTGTGACTCTTTTCCAAGAAGCTTCTTAGACCTTCTACAAAGTATGTTGGGGGAACCTAGCCACGTATTTTCTTTCTATGCAGATTCATACATATCTATATCTTAGAAAAAAACAACTAAGAACTAAGGAGCCTTGTACTCATGAACCCCGTTTTTGTTGTTTTTGTTTTTACTTGGTGAAAAAAGATGTTAAATAAATTGCATAAAATACTGTAGCTTCTGGAGTTGACACCTAGATTAAATCTAATGCTCTTCTACACCACTATTACCAAAGAGGTACATATACTTTATGGCATTCTCCAGAGATTTAGAGAGTATTATTTTTCTTTAAATAGGATAAGGATTTTCTGAAAAATATTTTTTTTTGTTTGGATCTTTTTTTTAATGTATCCAGAACCACTTTTAAAATTAATCTGAGATGTTAATCTCATTTTCTATATAAATTCTTTAATATACAAAACTATAAATCTTATTAATAAACTGAAAAGGATATATTAAGTACTTTGTCTCCTAATTAATGTTGTTCTGCTGTAATATCTGCTGTTAGATTGGGTAAGAATAATTTGCATTTTTTCTAAATCTGAAATGAGTACCAGTTTATTACAAAATAATGGTAATTGACTAGGGTCAGTAGAACTAAACAGTATAAAAGCTTACTCCCTTGTGACAAAAAAATAATTAATTTTAAAGTACAACTTGGATTTTATATTTATAGAATGTTAATATTGTAGAATATTTAGGAAGCAAAATCATGAGTCACTTCATTTGTTGTATTTATAGATTGGAAACATGTTTAATAGCATCTTACGAAGGCTTTTTTGTGTGTTTTCTGTTTTAGTGGGCAGTACTAACTTGTGGACACTGTTTCTGTAATGAATGCATTTCTATTATTATTGAACAATACAGCGTGGGGTCTCACAGAAGCTCCATTAAATGTGCCATCTGCCGCCAGAACACATCTCACAAAGAAATTTCCTATGTCTTTACCTCTGAGCAAGCAAGCCAAGAAGAGGACATCCCTGTGAAGGTAACGTAGGTCAAGAGCACGTGGAAGCATAGTTAGAGCAATAGAATATGAATCAATATCTGATCAAGGTGAGCATTAAAATCAGAGTGTGGTGGATATGTAGAAACCACTGTTATCCATAAATCTACTGCCTAAAACTTCAGCTTTGCCACCTACATTTTTGTTGTGGAAGGAACACAACAATACTTATTAAAACATGGTTAGCAGTAGTCGTCACACCCACTATGGCAGACAAGAATTCCAGTTCCCTATTTTATCTACACTATTTCCATTCGCTACATATGAGATAGAACTCTGGTTAAATTTGAAATTTATTCAAAGAAGGTTTTTTTCTTCATTCTTTTATTTAACTGTGGATACCAGAAAAAAAAAAAAAGCATGTGCTCAACCACATTAAAGGAAAAAATAGATTTGTTATTGATGGCAACTGTTGCTATGGGAAAGATATAGTATGTTTTTAAACACCATGGATGGATATTTCAGAGTACAACCAAAATTTGACTTTATTTTCCTAATTTTTTCTCATTCTTCCTTCAGAATATTTTTTATAAATTATTAATTTGAGATACAAACAGAATCTGTAATTGAACTTTCTTTGTAGAATGCTTATTTAATGAAAAACCTTTACTAGACATTTTGTTCCGTGTTTTTATAAAGTATACTTTTTCAGTTTTTTTCTAACTTGGACAAAGGGCAAATCAATTTGTAAATAAACCGAGGAATATGAGCCTCAAGGATTAGTTTAGAGAATGCTGGAACTAACTCTAGCAAGAAGTTAAATTTTGTTCATTAATTTCTTCTTCAAGGTTCTTGATACTCTCTTCTCACTGATTTTTGAGGATGTGTTTTGTGAATAGTTAATTACAAATTGAACTTTACTGCCAGGAGTTAGCCAGTTCTTAAGAGTGCTCCCTCCTAAGAAAACTACAATTGAATTAAACAATTTTTAATTCCTGGGGTTTCTTTTTTGTTGTTTTTGTTGTTATTTTTTCCCTACTTCTATTTGTGTAAAACCTGAAACTATCATTAACAGTTCTCTTTACTGTGTTGGAATAAACAGAATCCCAGGGTTGGAATAAAATTTTTATTCCTTCATTTATTTATTCATTCTACACATATTTATTAGATACATACTGCATGCCATGCAGTGTGCTGGACCTTACAGATGCAGTATTACATGCATGAATAAAACAGATGGTGTTGCTGCTCTCATGGATTTAACAGTTTGGCAGTATGGGGGAAGGTTTGAGTTGGGGCAAGAAGCACTGACATTAAAACAGATTATTCATGTATTACACTTGTGATAAACACTAAAAAAGAAAAGCA